>NC_067158.1:34773910-35122410 GCF_903995435.1 Acomys russatus | reverse complement strand
AGTGAGCTTTGGCCTGTAAACACATGTATTCACACATTTGTTGTATGAATAATCACAAGTCAAATATTTGCTAAAACCTTTTTAATAGAGAAAGCAATAGCCTTAACACAAAACCATGAGTATTATTAATACGTTTATGCCCCCAAAATATAAGAGGAATTGTAGGCTTTGAACTTTCTCAAACCTACTTTATTTGGGGTTCTTTAAAGCTTATACCTCCCTTCCAACCCACCTACCCTAGATAGGAGAGAAAAGAGGTTAATGGGAACAGGAGAAGTAGATCTTTTTAGACTCAGTTCCCTGGAGCAATTGCACTGGCACAGTCGGCAGGTTTCCAGCAGATCCCTTAAACAGCAAACCAGCAACTCAACAAAGGTGAATGCAACTGTAACCACTGGAATCCAGAGCAGCAGCAGGAATCTTAAAGCACTTGATGGAATGGTTCTCTCTAGGAGTGTCTCAAAGGGGAGCTATGAGCAGCCAAACAGGAAATGATGCCAAGACCAAAAAGCCTAGCCTCTTGTTTTGGGATGTTTATTAGTTGGCAAAGACCATCCCCCCACAAAAGGCGGTTCCTCTTCTAGTGGACAAACATCACCTGTTCTCTCGTAAGTATGTTTCCAGCAGAAAAACACCACACACCCTCACACAAGTCTGTTTTCTATCCCACACTTGGGATCAAATCAAAACATATTTACATCCACTGTGATGTAAGGATAGACAAGGAGGACCATACAGAACAGAGGGGAGAAAAGGAATATGTCTGTTACAACCTTGTTAACAGCTGCCCCAATATAGAAACTATGATAAAGAGCAAATATTTCATTGGGTTTAGTTTAGTATATACATAGTATATAGGAAAAGTCTATAGACACAAAGAAATAGTAGAAAGGCTGGCTAGATCCTAGGTGAGTGATGACAGGAAAGGGACAGCTATGGTGAACCAGGAAGAACCAAAGGAGGCAGGCTGGAAAGATGGCTCAGCAGTTAAGAGCACTGAGTGCTCTTCCAGAGGTCCTGAGTTCAAATCCCAGAAACCACATGGTGACTCACAACCATCTGTAATGTGATCTGATGCCCTCTTCTGGCCTGCCTGTGTATAAGCAGGCAGAACACTGTATAGATAGTAGTAATATATAAATAAATCTTTAAAAAAAAAAAAAAAAAGAACTAAAGGAGGGTGTGTGTGTGTGTGTGTGTGTGTCCCATGATGTAAAGTTTGGACATATTTGGATGCTGAAGGGATGCAGACAAGTGAGAAAGGAAGCAGGAAGGAAAAACAAAAAAGTTCAGGCTTGGTGGAACACATCTATAAGCACAGCCCTTGGGAGGCCGAGGCAGAAGAGTCTGACTAGGCAACAAGACCTTTTGATGAAATAAATAAGATAAAACACCACTTTGGGTAAAGAGAATCTGATAGAACCATATGAGGAGGTGATGGAGGGAGCGTAGACAGGATTTGGTGCACAGAAGGGTCACGGCTGCGATCCAGCGCTGGCACACTCTTCACTACAGGCAACAGCGCTGTGGGGGAGATGAGAAGGTAACCGACATCAGTTTATTCGGTTAACCCCAAGTGTTCTTAGCAAAATGGGAAACAGATTCATAAACCCAATAAAAGGGTGATAATTCAGTAGCCATAGAAAGGATGGTAGAGGGACAGAAAACACAACAGAGAAGTGTACAGAGATGATTCAGACATTCCTCAGACAATGAAGACCTGGGTGAAATCAAAAAATATGGACACGAACAACCCAGACACATATGGATGGTGAGGATCTTTGTACATAGTGGACAGAGAGGCATGCAGAGAACAAAGCTGGTGACATTGCTGCAGGGATGGTGCTTCATGATTGCTCACTCCAAAAATAAAGCTTCTCCCAGTCCTGTAGACCCCGCCATTCCTAATTCTCACGCTCTGTTCAGTGCAGTCTCTCTCCACACTTGAAGCCTTCTCCTCATTGATCTAACATCATATCACACCTGGATTATTGGAATCCCTCTTGGTAGCCCAATATTCTAAGTCAACCTTTTAGAAGTACCTTATTCAAAATACTTGGAGCCAGAAGCCTTTATTTTTCATATTTTGTAATATTTTGACATAATAAGATATTTGAGTGATAAGACATAAGCCTAAATATTACATTGATTTTTGTTTAATATGCTCATTGTGTTGGTTTGAATGAAAATGGCCCCCATAGGCTCATAGGCAGTGGCATTATTTGAAAGGACTAGATCATGTGGCCTTTTTGGAGTAAGTGTGGCTTTGGAGGAAGTATCACTGGGCTTTGAGGTTTTCAGGCCAGGCCCAGTGTTTCCCTCTCTCATTCTTCCTTCTGCCTGCCAACCCAGATGTAGAATTCTCGGCTCCTTTTCCAGCACCATTTCTGTCTGTTCACAGCCATGCTTCACACTATGACTATAATGGGCTAAATCTCTGAACCGATAAGCCACCTAAATTAAGTGGTTTCTTGTACAAGAGTTGCCATGGTCATGGTGTCTCTTCACAGCAACATTAACTCGAAGATGCCCATAAAGAGAAATACTGTTAGGTGATTTTTTTTAGGCTATCTGCTTTTTTATTACAACCTACCATACTCATCAGCCAGGTGGAGAATTTTGCCTCTTGGCTCCATGGAAGTACTGGAGAGCTAGCTCAGTCTGTAAAACACTCTCTAGACAAGCATGCGAACCTGAGTTCAACCCCGACACCCATATAAAAATATTTTAAAGCCAAGCACAATGGGACCTACCAATATTTCCAGCACTGAAGGGACAGGCACAGGAGGATTCATGGGGTTTGCTAGCCAGCCAGTTAGCTAAACTGGTGATATTCTGGTTCAGTGAGAGACCATGCCTCAAAAAATGAAGTGGGCAATAATTAAAGAAAACACTTAATGTCTTTTAGCCCCCATTTCTGTAGGGGTGTGCCTGCATACACACACACACACACACACACACACACACACACACACACACATACACACAAACACTCACGCATCTACAAACTATCACTCCTCAGATTAGTTTTTCACCAAATCCATCCTGCCTTCAAATTTTCATCTAGGGGCTGAAGAGATGGCTCAGTGGGTAAAAGCACTGGCTGCTCTTCCAGAGGACCGGGCTTCAACTCCGAGCACCCACATGCCAAGTCACAGCTGTCAGTAACTCCAGTTCTTGGAGATCCAACCCCCTCTTACAAGCATTCATGCAGGCAAAACACCTATTTACATAAAATAAAAATAAATAAAAATTTTTAAACATTTTTACCTGTGCCAAGTGATCTGCAGTTTCCTAAAGATGCCTCTTCTGCCCTCTGGTCTTTGCCTGGTTCTTCTCTGAGTTCTTAACTGGATTAGCACCTGGCTGCCTTTCAGGGTCCATAGGAGACCTCATCGCTCCATGTCATCTCATGCCTCCAAATCAGAACAGATCCTGTTCTGCATGTCCTTATTAGCACTTTGATCTCCCCATCATAACTATTCCATAATACCATAATTTCAAATACCCTGTCTCGCACCACCACGTTTGGAGCACTATGAAACTGTTGCCATGTCTTATTTGGCACTGGGTCCCCAGAACCTCATGCATGCCTGGAACTCAGTCAACAAATATTGATTGAAAAAGATTGAAATTCGATCCTCCAACTCCTAAGTTTTTCTCATTAGAGTCTCATATCTACAACACAGAAAGGTTAAGCCATGCTGTGTGTGTATTTCAGTAGGGGATTTATTCATGACAAGTTAATGAGCAGCCACTAAGTGCCATTAAACAGCATTTTATCTGGATGGCTTGAAAAGACTTGATTTTGATGAAGGCTATGCCAGGTTTCCCAACATCAACACCACATGAGTTCTTAGTTAGCTCACAGGTACTGTTGATAGAAAGCCCAAAGCTGTATACATGAGAGTTAAGGTGGGCGAACAGTTCCCTCTGGGGTTTAAAAACATGATGCAGCTCGCATGTATCCATCTTATCTCTGGGCAAGGTTAGTGTAGTCTCATCTGCAGGCTAGCACATCCGCTGTACTTTTCATCCCAGGCAGCCACAGGCACTGTGCTTTTCATCCATGTATTGCAATACTCATCTTCAGTATGTTGACTCGAGTCTTCCAATTCTCTTTTATGTCTGTTTAGCACACTCATCCTTTCTTTTAGCTTTTTTGAGACATGGGTACACATATAATAACTTAACTTAGAAAGCTTTTTCAACCCATTCGAGTATCTCTGATATGCCCAGGTCAATTTAAGTTGACTGGCAATCCTACTTATTTTCTGGCCTGTTAGCAGGCCTGTTAATATCTGAATGGAGACCAAAGAGAGTTAACAATCCCTACTTCCATGTCAATACTTTAATTGTAAATGTCTCATGGGTTATAAGTTCTTTCTTCTTGGATGTTAGGACCAGATACTGGTCTCATTCCTCAGGAAGTTCTAAACATTCTCACTCTTGACAAGATTCCTCTGAGGCATGCACTATGACACTGACCTGTGTCAATCCCCACCCATAGTTACATGGACAAAACAACATTGTATCATGGACCACATCTGCAACTATAGTTCCACAAGTTGATAATGGAGAACTGGAAAGTTCCTCTTGCCTAATAACACTGCAGCCATCATAATAAAACCATGTTTGTAGGGGCTGGCGAGATGGCTCAATGTTTAAGATCACTACCTGCTTATCCAGAGGTCCTGAGTTTAATTCCCAGAAAGCACAACATGGTGGTTCACAACCATCCACAATGTTATCTGATGCCTTCTTCTGCAGATAAAGCACTCATATACAATAAATAAATAAAATAGTATTCGTGGCGATCCTGATAAAAACAAACATACTACTTAGCCAATCCGCGGGAAAGCATAGCATATACCATTATCCATGGCACATAAACTTGATGATGATAATAATAAATGACTGTTCCTGGTTTATGAATTTACTATATTATATTTTTTCATTATTGTGGTATAACTTACTAAAAAATTAAAAAAAGCTCTGTAAAACACTGCATGACATTATGCCTCCGTAAGACTCAGCATCCTGTGTTTAGCCACATGGCACAGTTGCATCCAAGAGTCCTGGTGAGTGACTGACCTGTATAGGTTTTATGGCACTCACGCAGCAGTGGAATCTCCTACCAGTGATTTCTCAGGGGCAGATGCTTCCCTCCGGTAAGTCTGAGGCTGCTCTCAGCACACTTTGCACTTTGATCTTGCACTTTGGCTCTAGTTCCGTCTCCTCGCCTCTTAGGATCTACTGGACTCTGCCTTGCTTTGGATTCCCAAAATACACAATGGGCCTGGAAATGTGAATGTACACTGCTGACTGGCCAAGGCTGCTCCATCTCTTCACCAGCTCCTGATGGACTTTGTGTTCATGACACCCATTTTCTACAGCCTCCGCCATGTCTTACTCTCCTATTTTACTGAAATACACCTTCTAGAAGCTTAATAAGAGCAGGTATATGGGAGGCAAAATGCAAGTCCCTTTGGTTTATGCTCAAGACTGACTACAAGAAGGCTTCTTAAAGACTGATACGTTGACAATCATTTTCCCTCAGAATTTTAAAGGCATTTCTCTGTCTTCTGGGCATCAAATGCATATGCCATGGCTTCTAATTCCTTTGTATTTCCTCTGAAGTGTATACTTATGATGGGCCTCATTTTCACGAGCAGCCTAAAATTTCTGTACAACAACTTGAGACACTGTGAAGCTAGGACAAGTGGCTCAGCCAAAGAGAAATGTCTCTCTAGAGGAATTCCCCTGTGCTATTGCTTGGGTAGCTTCCTTTCCATTTTATTTTTCTCAGTTCCCTGTGGAATCCTTGTTTGCAACATTTTAGACCTCTTGGCTGATTGTCTCATTTTCACCTCTTCAACCATAATATTCACCTTTTTAATTTTTGTTCTAGGCTCTAAAAGATTTTCACCCGTCTCTGCAATTAAGTCTCATTTCGGTCATTCAATTTTTATGTAAATGCTTTCTACCTATGGGTGTTTTTAACCTTCATGTATGTCTGTGAAACAATGCCTTGGTGCTCTTGGAGGCCAGAAGAAGGCATTGGATCCCCTGGAACTTGAGTGACTGTTGTGAGTCACCCTGTAGGTTCTGGGCATTAAACCCTGAGTCCTGTAGGAGAGCAGCCAGCATTCTTAACCACTGAGCCATCTCTCCAGCTCCACTGATTAATTTTTAATTGAAGAATGATTATTTCTTTTTTTTTCTCTTTACTCCTTCACTAGATTCACCCTCTTTCATCGATTCATGTTGACTTATATCCCTAACAATATTAGCAACAACATATTAAAGCCATTGCTCCCTCTATTGTGTTTGTTTCTTGCAGGTTCATTTCTCTGTTGATACCCTTTTCATGATGGCCTATTTCTCACGTTATTTTTCAAGTATCGAGTGATCTTTCAAGCTTGAGGCTGGAACACTGAGTCCTGAGTGGATGCTCTGCCCATGAGTGAAAACTGGGCACCTCACTGGAGGATTCTTTAGACACAGCAGGCTTGTCACTGGGGAAATTGCTACGTGGTCCAGTGTCTGTATCTATACTAGCTCTTCCCTGAGCAATTCCTTCGCGAGAAAGACTAATAGTCCAATTACCTCTGGGTATTAAAAGGCTTGGAAAGCACTAATAGTAGAGATTGGCAGTTAGTTGGTGCTGGAGGGTCTCAGCCTAAGTGAATAGACCTTAACTAACCTCCCACTTTCACACCCATGTCTCCTGTCTCTCCGTACTTTCTGATCTCCAGTCTTTCTTTTTTTAATTTTTAAATTTTAATTTATTATAATTTATTTAGATTATATCCTGAATGTTATCACCTTGCTTGTATCTTCCCATTCCCACCTTCCCTCCCTCTTCTGCTCTATTCCCCTCCCCTAGATCTCTGACAGAATGGGACCTCCTCCCCCATAGCCTATTAGGTCTCATCTGGATAGCCTGCTTCCCCTTCCTCTGTGTGCCACCAGGCCTCCCCACCGAGGGCAAGTGACCAAATCAGGGGCACCAGAGGTCATGTCAGAGGTAGTCCCCATTCTCCCCACAACTGTGGAGAATGAGTTGTCCATTGGCTAGATCTGAAGAGAGGACCTAGATTTACTGCATGCATTGTCCTTGGTTGGTACAAAAGTTTGTGCAGGCCCCCCTGGGTCCAGATCTGCCAAACTTGATGGTCTCCTTGTGGGGCTCCTTCCGTCCCACCCCCATGCGTCCATACAACTCTCAGCATTCATCCTGGAGTCCAGCAGCAAGTCTCAATATCTGGCCTGATCCCTGGCTCAGTGGAGTCTCTCAGAGGAGATCTATGTTGGGCTAATATCCACTTATAAGTGAGCATGTACCATGCATGTCTTTCTGGGTATGGATTACCTCACTCAGAATGATCTTTTCTAGTTGCAGCTATTTGGATGCAAATTTTAAGCTTTCCTTGTTTTTAATAGCTAAGGAGTATTCCATTGTGTAAATGTACCACAGTTTCTTTATCCATTCTTTGGTTGAGGGACATCCAGGTTGTTTCCTGATACTGGCTATTACATATAAAGCTGCTATGAACATAGTTGAGCAAATGTCTTTGTTGTGTGGTGGAGCATCTTTCAGGTATATGCCCAGGAGTGGAATAGCTGGCTCTTGAGGTAGCCTTATTCCCAATTTTCTGAGAAAGCCCCAGATTGATTTCCAAAGTGGTTGTATAAGTTTGCACTCCCTCCAGCAATGGAAGAGTGTTCCTCTTTCTCCACATCCTCGCCAGAATGTTCTGTCACTTGGGTTTTTGATCTCGTAAGACTGAGTATAGAAACCTGTTGGTCAGGGCCACTGAGGAACATGCTGGGTCTTGTCCTTCAGACTTTCTAGCAAATCCTATCTTTTTGGTGGGATCACCACCTCATCCTCTGGCAGTTCTGAATGTTTCAGAGCACCTCTCAGCCCAGTATCCCAGTATCCCAGTATCCTAGTATCCCAGTATCCCAGTATCCCAGTATCCCAGTATCCCAGTATCCCAGTATCCCAGGCTTGCTTCACTCAGTGCTCTCTGCTCCTGCCTTCTTCTTCTGTTGAATCACTGGGTCCTCCATGATTACTTTGATTTCTGGTGCATGTTGCTGTTTTACCTGTAACCTTTTTTCTCATACACACCTTTCCTTTTTCCTCTTTTATTCTTTTCTCCTCCTTCCCCACAACCCCATCCTTCCCTTCCTTCTCTTCTTTGTCATTTGAGCATAGACAGAAATAATAGAAATAGATGTAAGTGTTCACCACTATATCTTTTAAAAGTTACACACATTCTCTCATTGGCGTTTACCACAATTCTGAGATAATTGATAACATGCCTATCTTATAAATATGGAAACTGAGATTCAAAGATGCTGAGAGCCAAGACTTGTGGCTGCTCTGATTCCAAAGACAGTGAGCTAGCGGGCTTAGCCTTGTATAATAGCCTGCTAGTTGAAAGGGGTAGAGACATTCAAATTAATTTAGTTGCTTCTTTTTGTTCTTGGCTCCCTCGTGCAGACTCACAGGAATTACCAAACCTCTGTGGTCCATGAGCATGTAATTTGATGAAGCTCAACCTCTAACATCTAAGTTTTGTTCCTGGGTCTCAGTTTTGTCTCCGGGACACAGAACTTCTTGAACACACTTCACAAGGCCCTCCAGTCTTCTTTCTGCTGTGTTCTTTCATCTGGTATTTCACCTTGGGTGCCTTCACACATTGATGATCAGATTAAGACATTCCCATGTAACAAACAGAAGTAAGTGGCCTGCAGAGTATTCAGTGGTCAGGGAAAGAGAGTCTAGACAGCAAGATAGTAGAAGGGACCTACTGGGCTAATAGAAAAACCTCTACCTGAGCTTGACTTTCACTGACGGGACGGTGTTTAAGCTACCACCAGCAGAGCACATATGTTTTTCCCTTCCATGTGTATTTAATGAACATTCATTATGTACCAACAATAACAGCAAGGACATACACACTGGTGCAGGAATTCCCAAGTGCCCTACACCATTTCAGTTGCTTGATGTACCATAACACATTTCATTCACCCAGACCCGTGAGGCATGTTGTCTTTGCCCAGTTTTACAGAGACTAAAAAGAAGTCACAGTGAGACGAAACTAGTTAGATAGGAGGAAGACAGAGGTACTCTACTGTCACTCACTGCACAATATATGAAATGGACTTTGTGTGGGGGTGGGGAACTCACATGTAGCACAGGCACCTGATCTCCACTGGTACCCTACAGACCAGGTCAGACTGAACTCACCGGAAAGAGGAGCACACGCCCACTGCCTAGCTGCATTGCTTCTAAAACGGCAAGAGATGGTGTTCCATGATGCTCAGTTTGCCTCTTTTCATCTTAGTTCAGCAGAGGGGGGCGATAGAAGAGGAAGAACAATATTTTGAAGAAAGGTAACCATGCCTGTGGATATTGAAAGGAGGATTGGAGGGCAAAGTTGGATAGCCCCACAAATATGTGAGCCATAAAAATTTGGGGAAACTAAGTGACATTGGATAAAGGAGCCATGGAATTTATGATGCCTATATATAGTCCATGGGGAAACCATGTGACTGAAAAAATGGACAGTGGTTTAGTGCACTGGAGAGAGGACTGGGGGTGCGGGGCAGAGTTGGGCGAGGAGGGTACCTGAGTGGAATGGGAGCACCATATTTTGCAAGGCTGCCTTCAGCATCTCCACAGGCTTTGTTTCCAAGTCCCTGAAGATCTGACTCCTGTTTTAGGAACTCCTCCAGTTTCTACTAAAAGTTTGCATCTGAAAGGAGCATTAAAAGGAAGCAGGCTAGGATATAAACAAGATGTCCTGTCCATGGCTTTGAGTAGAGAAGGGGACATGCACTCAGACTAGCAACATTTTGGGGCATAGGATTGGCAGGACATGCCAACAGACAGGATGAGGAATTTGAGGGAAAAGCAGGAACAATGGCGGGTGCCTAGGCTTCTGTTTGTGCTAGCTAAGGATGTGAGGCTATATTTGATTGCATGAGTCACAGCCAGCTGAGTGGCAGTGGAGGAGACACAGACCGGAGCTTCAGTACAGGCAGAGCCACTGCACAGCTGGGCCTGAACAAAGCCCCTGCGGAAGCCAATGGAGCCAGCTCAGCCCCACACTTTGTGCCCAGTGAGGCCGTGAAACCGAGCCTTCCGTGAACTCTAATGGACTAGAAACTGGAGAAGTTTAAATGAACAGATACTCCAGGCTCCTCCGGTCACAGAGCAATCACCTACCCTAAAGTATGACCATTTTCTTCATTTAAAAAAAAAATGTCGTTTCCAGACTGCCTTATATTTCAGTTCATAGATGCCATTTTATCCAGCCAGATTCTTTTTAGTTCAACCCAATTTTAACCCCAACGTTCAAGTTATTTTTTCCCCATTATTCCCATAAATGGAAGCAAATCGTGCCATCGTATATAAATGCAGCTGTTTTTCTCTCTTCTATCTTCTCGTTTTAGATGAAACTCTCCTTTCTTCTCTTTTTTATTAACACCATCTCTCCCCCACCCACCGCCCCCAGCTCTGCAGAGAGCCTCGCCATTAGCTATTTGTGTTCTTGGTGTCCCATGATCCTTCCTGCTTCCTTGGGGGACCCCCTGCAGAGATGTTTTCTTATATAATCAAATTATAGGTCAACTTCATCAAAGGAATGGCACACAGGTACGTTTCTTACACACGTTTAAACTAATGAAATAAGTAATACATTCCATTTTAAGTGGAGCACTGGTAAACAATGTTGTTCTTTGGGAGACGCAAATGAAATAAGAAATGTAGCTGATAAGGATATCTAAGCTCCTCATTAAACTGTAAACTTGAACAAAACAGATCGGCATTCCCACCGCTTGTGATGGCCATGTATTGGCATATTATATCATAAAATGTTATATTTTTATTGCTTGATATTATATATTACATTTGGCGTTATTTTTTAATTAGCCATTTGTCTACAATGTGAGTTTTAAATGTTTCTTTCTCTGTGTGTTCTGTGCTTGCCTGGATTGCATAAGTTCTAGATTACCACAATATATATATAAAAAAAATTTGTATCCTTCCGGTGTTGCTTAGCAACTTCCTATGCACTTTCTTTCTGTACAAAGGGCACAGAGTTAAGTAAGCCATTGCTGACACTGCCAAACTCTGAGCAAATACTGATTAGAGCTCAGAATTTTACCAGGAAAGTCCCTTTATTTTGACACACCATGTAGTACAAATAAAAACCACTTGATTACGTGTTAGATTTTTGTCCATCAAAAATAAAAATTGCCTTCAGAAACGGCGTGCTCTCAAGCCGAGAGTTTCTAGGTTTTCCTAAAGTTGGCACGTGATCTCCATTACTACTGATGGTTCATTGTGTTTTCCTTTTAAAATGCTAAGAAAAAGATACTAATATCTTTAATCATAATTTTACAAAGTTTATCTATAATGTATGCCATAATGGTCAGACCACGTGGCTTACATTTCAGGATCCAACACTTAAAAAGGTTAATAACTTCCTGAGGGGATGATTCGAAAATGAAATGTGTAATGGCGACTCTGTGGTGTTTACTGAGAATGGCAGACAATTTGGATAAATCCAATACCTGTATATTTTAAATCACCCTCCCTTCGGACTGTAGTGCAGGATTCTAAAAATTGTTTATGGTGAACACTCCAGGGTGCTCCGAGGTTACAGGAGGTTGTCACTAGAAACTTTCTAACTGCCCTGCAGGTCACATGGTAACTATGCAGGAAATGCTTGCTGATTGGCCAAGACACTTTGCAGTACAGACTCCTGCACTTTGCAATGCATAGGTAATTTCTAAGAAGAGAAAGTTTTCTGTAAGAGTAAAGAAACTAGCTAATTCCTGACCTAGGGTGCTACTGTGAGGCTTGCCCCTGCATAATCCTAGCTTCTTCTCCTCACACACTGATGGAATGGACACTGGATCAACTCAGCTGATTGTTTGTTGTAAGGAGCTCATGACTCTTCATGTGGTTGCTCCCTCAGATATGACCCTTGAGCCCTCCATACCAATTGCTTTCCAACAGCTTGAAGGCAGCAGAGTGAACTGCCTGCACTCCATAGTCAGCCCTCTGGATCCTAAGCCTTCCCACCTGGCCTGAGTCCAGAACGCTTATGTCAAACTAAGAAGAAGCAAGGACCTTCCCATCATCCCATCCACCTCCCACATTTCTGAAGTTTGTGTGATTAAGACACTGAGCCCTACCCCATCCAGCTATGCATGAGCACAGGTTAATTTTGAAAGAAGTAGACACTATTCACTTTTGATGGAGAGATGGCTCAGTGCTTAAGAGCACCAGTTGCTCTTCCAGTGCACCCTATTTGGTTCCTAGCACCTACATGGTTGCTCACAACTGCCTGTATGTAACTCCAATCTCAGAGGATCAGATGTCCTCTCTGGCCTCCACAGACAGGCAGTAAAACAAAAATCAAAGTTAAAAATGTTTTTAAGTATTCACTTAGTGTAATGTGCACACTGAAGCATGGACCTTTCAAGTTTGTGAGCTCTGGTGGCAAATAAAACACAATGGAGAGGTGGGGTGAAACAACCAGAGCAATCAGGAAGGCAAGGTCACTTAGGCAAGATGGTGCAGAAAAGCCTCTCTGATGAGGTAGCTTTTAAGCAAGGCCGTTTATATGGTGGAAATAAACCAGACAGTTAAAAAAATCATAGGGTACAACAATACAGGAGAAAGGACTGTGAGGGAAATCCCTGACATGGATGGATTCAATGAAAGGATCCAAGAACAAGAGAGAGTTTCAAATTTATAATAAGAAATGTTCCCATCAGTGAGCCATCCTAACCATCCCCTTGTGCAGATGTGAAGACTGAGGCAAAGAAGATTTGAAGGCATTTTGCAAGCCCACCTGGCTTTGGTAGCATAAATAAAGACGGCTTCCAAAAACACAAATTAACCAGTTCCTCCTGCACCATAGTATCTTTTGCATGTTCCCATGTCTCCAATACGAAATTTTATACATATTTAAAATATCTGCAATGAATTCAATAAGGAAGTTGATCAAAGGATTTATCTATAGGGTTAAAGGTTATTTTAAAAACACTCAAATACACATTAAACCTTTTCCTTTGGAGACAAATCCAGGAAGTCAAAGATCTCAATGCCATAGAAACAGTTCTAAAAACACTGTTTTTAAGTTGTTGCTTTTTAAAGTCCCAAAAGACTGGGGGAGAGAGAGAGAGAGAGAGAGAGAGAGAGAGAGAGAGAGAGAGAGAGAGAGAGAGAGAATGGTAGTAATATATGATGGCTATAAAATGAATGGTTGACTCAACTTTATCAAAAGCAAGTTGGATTTAAAGAGAGGCTGTGTATTTAAATAATGGAAAATGTTTGGAAGGTTATTGAAATGTCCAGCATAGTCAGGATGGCCAACTGGTATGGCCCATTAACAAAAAGTACAGTCTCACTGGCAGCTGGAGAGAAGCCAGTGTGAAGGCAGCTGTGGAGCCAGTTGTGAAAACAGCTGTGGAGCCAGCTGTGGCATAACGTTACTTTTTCCAGTAGATGAGTTTTTCTACCCACTGTAAACGCAAGACACATGCACACCAATAAATGCCCTTCTACCTTGGGGCTTGCTTTGCCAGACTCTCTGATCCTCCTCTGTCTTCTCTCTCCTCCTCAAGTGAATCTATCCATTCTTCAAACACCCAGGCTCACATGTCTGAGTCAACAGTGGTAAAAGCAAAGCTCTACTGTCCAGAGGGAGTGCCGTGATTCCTAGGGTCATCCAGAGCTTTTGGTGCATCTTTTTGGAGATGAACGACATATTTGAGTATATTTATATCATTAGCCACCATGAAATGTCTATTGTTCTATTAGAAAGCATTCTCTCCTCTCCTTGTACAGTGAAAGCTAAAAGAAGGAATGCTTAGATAAAAATAACAAGTGAACCCTGCCTCCCCATGTTTACCCTACTCTCTGAGGTGGCAATGGAAAGCTGTGACCTTAGACCTACATTCTTCTGCTCCACCCACTGCTGAAGCTTTAGTTTCTTTCCAGAACTTTCTCTCAGCCTATGTATCTGATGGAGGCCTCATTCTCAGGATTCAGCTGCCAAGGATCAACTCATCACCTTGACTTGGCAGGAAGATTGAGACTGTGCCAAAATCCAAGATGGTTAACCTCAGGCAATGCTCAGAAACTGGTACCCGCCTTGGTATGGAATCAGGCTTTTTCTCTACCTAGAACAAGTTTAATGAAAGAGAGAGAGAGAAAGAGAGAGAGAGAGAGAGAGAGAGAGAGAGAGAGAGAGAGAGAGAGAGAGAGAACCATAGTCAAAGATTTAAGTTGTAGAGTCTGTTTTCAGCCACATCCTACACTTTGGGAATAAAGCTTCTTATATTTTAGATGCTTAATTATTCTAGCTCTACCCTTGTAGTTTCAGTGGTGGCCTTGGGCTCTAAAAGCTTGACCTTGAAAGGAAATCATTTACTTAGTAAATGTGCTGCCAGCATGAAGTCTATTCCATGACAGAGCAGCCAACAGAGCCTAGTTCAAAAGCAGCCTTTCCCTTTCTTCTGAGAGGCCTAATCTGCAGGGCTTTTCACAGTGACAAAATCAGACTCTTAACAGTAATTTTGTGGGGGTCCTTGCATAAAATCTGAGAGCTCACACGAACAGTCCTGTTGTGGGGATTTTTCCTCCGATCCTCCGGAACCAGCTGCAGGAGAAGCTGTGCATACTGTACCAGGCCTCCCAAGTCGTTTCTTCTACCTGAGTACACAGCTTCAGGCTGTAGGACACATCCATGCTCCATACCCCACAGTTTCTTATGTGGAGAAAACAGTCCAAATTCATTTTGCATCTGTAAAGTCAGCCTCTGAGCCCAAGTCTGCTCCACTCTCATGGGCTCTAGAATCAAGTTGCAATAGGGAAGTGCTGACTGCAGTGCCCTGGTAGGCTGTCAGGGAAAAGAAGCATTTGGTTCATTCAGAGCTGCAGATGAAGAGGTTAAGCAGTGGAGGAAAGAAATAAGAGAAGTCTGGCAACTCATGTTGGGGCATCTTCGCAAGTCCCTGTGTTCTGATGCTAGAATGATCCAGGTCCCAGTGGCATGATAGAGTTGTTGCTGAGCATGGCTAAGGAGTGGACTCACTGATGACATGGGATTAGGGGGAAGTTCTTGTAAGTGCAGATGGGGTATATGCTGGTCTACCTTGCTGGAATAGTTTGGGAAAGAGGCCACATGAGAGGACGGAGATGGGCGTGCTCATCCCTCTGGAGTCTGTGGCATCTTGGGAATTTCCCTGTGTGCAAGGACTGTTGCAAATGTTTTCATTTTGTTAGCTCACTTAGGCTGCAACATCAGCCCCACAGTAAAGACATCAGTGTTCTTTTCTCGCCCTTACAGATGAGGAAGGTCAAGCATAGAACACACCTAAGTTACCCTAGAGAGAGGCAGGGGACGGACCCTTGGCCACCCATCACCACTACCCACTATCTTTAATTCTGCAACACTCCACCTCAGAACACTATTCTCAGGATGGTAGGTGTCTTTCTTGTGTGCCTTCTATGTGACTTCCATGCCCTCTTTACCAAGAACTACATAATGATAATTAAGTCTCTTCTGCTAGCTAACTTGAACACTCTCTTCTTTTTTCTACTTAGACAATGAAGTTATTTTTGTTGATGATGCCTTGGAGTTATTTTTTTGTTTGTTTGTTTAATAATTTATTTATTTATTATTTGGTTTTTCAAGATGGAGTTTCTCTGTGTAGCCTTGGCTACCCTGAATCACTTTGTAGACCAGGCTGGCCTCGAACTCATAGAGATCCACTTGCCTCTGCCTCCCAGAGTGCTAGGATTACAGGCATAAGTCACCTCGCCCAGCTTTCATTTTATTTTTTAAATATACGTCTCACCATAGTCCCTGTATCCACCATCATTTGGGTGCTCAATGCTGACAAAAATGAGCTGATGACAGAGAGCACAGTGTGATCACAGTGCAATTACAATAGGTATGATATAACCGGAGGGAGATGATTCTAAAGCAAATATGCAGAACGCATAGCTTTGGTCCTTAGGGTTTTGTAAGTAATTCTTGTCACAGTCTGAAGACAAAGAGACTATTACTGAGTCAAGAGCTGCTACTTGCACAGTGTTATATGCCAGGCTCGCTCTTAAACTCTGTCCTCAGAGTAACAAATTTAATCCTCATGAAAAATCCTATGTTGGTGCCTCATTTTATGCCCGTTTAATGAGGACAAAACCAGGGCACAATGAACTTAAGCTTCACTGCCTGCACTAGTAAGTCAACTAGTATTGTGCTGTGGGTGAGGAAGGAACGGAAGTTATATGGAGGAGGCTCAAGGAAGCACACTAAGGGAAACAAATGCACGCATAAAGCCAAAGGCCGCTGCTGGGTATCCAGTTAGCGTATCTTATTAAAAGATGGGAGAAAGAACTTGAGAGATGCCCCCATTAAGAGCTCTTCCTGCATTCCCAGGGACCCAGTATGTTTCCCAGCACTCACGTGGAGCTGGTTAAGACCAACCGCCTGTAGCTCCCATGCCAGGAAAGCTGAAGCCCCATCTAGCTTTTACAGGCATACATTCAAACGAGTGTGACCTCACACGTTCCTTCTGGTCCCTATGTTTGGAAAGCTGTCCCATGTCCTTCGGTGATGTCTCAGCCATGGAAGCCTTTCCTTCTTGGCATTTGCCCCATTCTGACACTGTTCCTGGGATTTTGCATGTTGTATAAGGTTCTTGACCCCAGCCATCTCCCTCACTCCCCCTCTCTGTCTCTCTGTGTCTTGCTCTGTGTGTGTGTGTGTGTGTGTGTGTGTGTGTGTGAGCTCGCACATGTGGATGCACTTACGATGGGTGTGCTTTTGAGCACACATATGTAGAAACCAAAGAACATCTCAGATGTCATTTCTCAGGAGCATCATTCATCCTGTCTTTTGAGACAGGGTCTCTCACTTGCCTAGAGCTCCACACATCAGCAAGGCTGACTAATTGGCCAGCAAACCCAAGGAACCCTCCTGTCTCCACCTCCCAAGTACTGGGATTACAAATGTTCACCACCATCGGCAGCTTTTCATCAATGAATTCTGGAGATCAAGGTCAGATCTTCATGCTCTCAAGGGACACACTTTGCCAAGTTGTCTCCCTAGCCTCGTGGATTACTTTTAGCCTAAACATCATGATAGCTTTTTCTAAGAGAGTTAAAGAGGCAGTTGTAGAAAATTTACAAAAATGATACAAAAACTCCCTTTATGCCACCGACCTAATTTTCCCCATTATTAATATCTTATATCGGTATGGTATTTTTGTTATGATTAACAAGCCAATGTTGGCATGACATTTTTAATTGAACTTTATTAATTTATTCCATCTTTCTTAATTTGTATCAATATCCTCTTTTATGTTCCATGAACCTAGCTCAGGTCTGACAAGGCATCCAGACTTCTTGTCTCCCTAGGTTCCCATTTGTTGTGATTTTTCAAACTACTTTTTAATGAACTCAACACTTTTGAGGAGTGCTGATAATATATTCAAAATGCCCTTCAGTTAAGATTTTCTGGCTATCAGAATGAAGCTTCATGGAGGAAAAGGAAAAAAATATTGAATCGCATCATATCAGAGCCACATGTTTGTGTCTATTGACACTGACTTCTACATTAGTTATTTCTCTGTTGCTGTTATCAATACCGTGACAATAGTGACCTAAGGGAGAGTGGGCTCATTTGGGCTCACAGCTTGAGGGTACAGCCCATCCTGGAGGGAAGTCACAGCAGCAAGAGCCTGCAGTGGCCTGTCACATTTTCAGAAAGTCTACAGAGATGAACCGTGGTACCCAGAGTGCTATCCCCACTCTCCTAACCCAGACCGGCAGCCTATGGAGTGGGGCCACTCACAGAAAAAGTGAGATTAAGCTAATCTAAATAATCTCTCAGAGGCTCCCAGATGATTCTAGATGCTGTCAAATCGACAATGAATACAAACCTCACAACATCAATTACCCACCTAGAATATATATGTCAGACCTATCCACCATGGCATCACTCCTTACCCTTAAGAGGGAAATAGGTCTTTGCCCATTATTAAAAGGAAGGAGTTTCCCCCCACCTCTTTGAAGGCTATTCATAAATTATTGGAAATTCTTCTACCTGAGAGATCTATTTGTTCTTATGGCTCCACGTCTTACTTACCTTCATTTTTCTATTATTCACAGCAGTTTCTGGCATATAATAGGTCCTTAGGTAGAATGATCTCAATAATATATTGTCTTCATAGTAAATTCTGTATCTGTCTTTGTCTGTCCTACTCCGTATCCCTCTGTGCATCTTCAGTCTCTAACAAGTCCCTTCTATTTATCGAGGAAAGCCCAAGGTTTCCTCCTCCTTCCCTGTACCTACATGAAACTCTTACTGGATGTCTGAGTGCCTACCCTTGGTACAATCTGTGGAAAAAACAGTGGCATTCTGAAATAACCCATCAGAAACTCAGAGGTAACTCTGAGCAGTGGGGAAGGAGGCTGGGAAGCTCATAGAGGAACACTCCAGTGGGAACTCATTAGATGGACATTAGTCTTGATAATAAACCACAAGGAATTTTGCAGCTATTACCTAGTCAGTTTCCTACAGAGAAAAATTGCCTTGGGGTTGGGTACCATCAGCTAATTAGCAAAGCCCTTTCAACTCTGAGAGACAAGACACTTCCTAATCTGTCTAAGGATCTATGGATTAACTGGCTACCAGACAAAGATTGTGACTGGAAAAGATGGAAGACAAATTAAAAAGTCATGTAGGGGTCTTGGATTCAAGGCTGAAATCTTTATCCCATAGGCTACAGATGACAAATATGAAGCCATCTTGCCATCACTTTCCCTGTAGTGTAGACATCTCTAACAAAACATGCTGGTTCTTCTGGTCACGTACATACAACTCATGAATCCATTTCAATCTTAACCTGCAATATGCCAACTCAATTCCTCAGTGTCAACATTAGAGACATAACTGCTTTACCATTTCTGCTAGAGATGGAGGAAAGGCTGTGAGTGTTTTCAGCAGATCGGCAGGCATCACATTCTACAGCATCTGAAGCCTTGGATCAAGAACTTGAACATGTGACAAGTGTAGGTTGCATGGAACCATAAGACAAAATAACCTGTTCCTTCTCTAAGGGGTTCTTGCTCAGGATGTTTTATCATAGTCACAGAAAAGTTACTGGCACAGCCACACTCAAGGCCACTTTGATTTCCTCTTATATCATTTATTAGGAATTTTATTATTTTACGGTTTGTATTAATGCCTGTGGTGTATTTTGAGTGTGAGTCTTTTGTCTCCTCTAATGAAAGTTGCTAAGTGACATACAGTCATAGAAATTGCTTCAAATATACTAGGGACAGAATCCTCCAGAGCAGGATGCTTGATAAGAAGTTTTCCCTTCCCAAAAACAGAAGACACGTGTAGAGTCAACAGATAGATGTACAAACCACAGAAATTCATGAAGCATAGAAAAGCCAGCAACATGACTCTTCCGAACACAAATGACTGTAACTCCTCAACTACTGAGTGCAAAGATGCAAAATTAGTAAAATGCCAGGTGAATAATTTAAACCTTTTCTGGAAAAAGTAGTCAGGGGAGTTAAAAGATGATATAAGCCAGATGTAATAGTACACACCTTTAAATTCAGATCTCAAGAGGCAGAAGCAGGTGGATCTCTATGAGTTCAGAGCCATCTGGTCCACATAGTAAGTTCCAAAACAGCCAAGGCTACATACCAAGACTCTGTCTCAAATAAATAAATAAATAAATAAATAATAAAATTTAAAAAGAAAGAAAAGAAAAGAAAAAGAAAAGAAGATACAAATAAACAGATAGACCCGGTCCACGGGCTGGAGAGGTAACAGGAACAGAGGAAAGCCCTACTGAAACAGGTGAGGGATTGAGCAACGTTTGTGGGAAAAGTCAGCATGTAAAGAAAATCCAGCAAGGAAAGTGATGCTTCGTAGAAAACAGCTAGACATGGTGGGAGCAAAATATCTCAGTGAGTCAAAAAAGAAAAGAAAAAACATAGTGGAGATCAACACCAGTGAACTCAAATAAACAGAAGAATGTAAGATGGAGGAAAAGATTGACCAAAGACTACATTCAAACTTTAATAAGGAAAAAAGTTAGCATGACCACAGCATCCAAGAGTGCTGGGATAAGAATGAGAAACCAAATCTAAGAATCCAAATGAGGTGAGATAGGTTCTAAGGACAAGAGAATCTATTCATTGAAAATACATCAATGACCTCCCCCAAATCTAGAGAAAAACATTAACATTCAAACACAAGAGGCATCTAGAAACCTAATAGACATAAACAGAGAAAATCCTCACCATGCCACATTGTTGGCAAAATATGAGAACCACACAGCATAGAGCCAGTGTTAAAAGTTTTGAGGAAAAACTACCATTGCCCAAAGACAGGAACATCAGAAGAGCATGCGAGCTTTCAGCAGCATCCTCCCAAAGCAAGAAGTTAAAAGTTTCTAGAAACTAACAGAAATGACAGTACAACTTTCAAAAACTATTGGTTGTAGACGATGCACTTTTAAAACAAAAGTCTTTACCTATGAATGTTTATATTAAATCATAAAAAGGATGAGAGGGGTGGCTCAGCACTTCAGAGCACTCACTGCCCTTACAGTGGAAACTCTTACAGTTTCAGTCCCAGCACACAGGTTGGGTGGCTCACAACCACTTGTAACTTCAGCTCTACAGAGACTTAATGCCTCTGGGTTTTTGAGCACAAGAATGTACACACACACACACACACACTTAAAAATAATAAAAATAAATCTTATTCAAAAGTCATAAAGATCTTAAATGAAACTAACAACTTATGTGAAGATTCTAGAAAAAAAAAAAATTCAAGTCCAGAAAATGGCCAAAAATAACAAAGATAAGAGCAGAAATTAATGAAATGGAGACTAAAATAACTGATCAAAGAGTTGGTTCTTTGAAATAATAAATAAGATTGACAAACAGACAACCAAATTAAATAAAAGAAGGACTCCAAATTTTTAAAAATTAGAGAGTAAAATGTTACTGTGGATTTCAGTAAATTACAGAAAATCATTCAGGAGTGCTTTTAGAGCTCATATTTTTTAAAAAACTGAAAATCTAGAAGAAATTAATAAGTTTTAAGCAAATATAACATGACAGAATTAAATGTGAAAGATATAAACACTTATTAGAAAAATGACAATCAATGAAATTGCATCAGCAGTAATCGTAATCATCATCATCATCATCTTTGTTGTCATCATCATCATCATTTCTCAACTAAGAAACCAGGACCAGATGGATTTATTGCTGAATTCTATGAGACCATTAAAGAAAGGCTAACAATATCTCCATTCTGTGAAACCAGCAAATATATGATACCAAAACCAGAGAAGGACACAACAAAAAAAGAATAATACAGATCAAAATCCTGGATGGACATAGACACAAATGCTCTCAATAAAATTCTTGCCAACCCAATTCCAGAATGCCTACACCATGAGCAACTGGGTTTTATTCCAGGGATCTAAGGTTGTCTCAACATATGTGAACCAAGAAGTGTAAATCAGCACATAAATCAGAGATGAGGCACTCTGTACACTCCTAGCCAATATTGTCCTCAAATTCTTCGCTACAGCAATAAGGCAAGAAAAAAAATAAAAGGACCCACATAAGAAAGGAAAAATTCAAATTAACAATTTTCTGCAGATGATATATGATCCTATGCTTAAGAAACAAAAAGTATCTAGAAATAAATCTGACCAATGAAGTGAAAAACTACTAAAATATAAACTTGGAAATGCTAAGAGAGGAGACTGAAGATGACAGTAGAAAATCCAAAGACCTCCCAAGCTCATGGATTGCTCAAATTAATAGGGTGAAAAATAACCATCTTACCCAAAATATCTACAGATTCAATGCACTTCTCATTAAAAAAAACCCACACTCACTATTTACTACACCATTTTACCCTATTCTCTGCACCTTTATATAGTTCTAATGAAAGGAGTCTGGTCCCATTCTTACACTCTTCCTCTTGTAGCTTAAGGGTTTTTTATTTAACTGATAGAAAATAGTACCTGTTGATGGGCACCCTCTGACATTCCCATGCCAGTGTGTCTCTCAGGAGTCTTCTATATACCTTCCTTTCTTGAGTCTGAGAATGGTGTGCTTAGCTATATATTCTTTGGGATCCACCCTACTTGGTAATCTCTGCACTTTCTGGATCTAACTTGGTGTCTGTATTAATTTGGGGAAGTTTTTGGTCCTCATTACTTAAATTTTTTTCTAGTACATCTTTTCTCTTCCCCTTCATGTTTTTTTCAGTACATGAACTCACACCTTCCTTGTCCTTCAGCATGGTGTAGCTGTAGATGCTGAAGCTTCACCGCCTCCAGTGCCTCCTGTACTTGTTCACACCAAGCCACTGTGTTAGACTGTGGTCCTTGTGGGTGTGTTGGCAAGTCAGCATCAATGGGACATGCTGTCATGTTCTGATGAACACTAGGCTTTTTAGAACATACATGATCTTGGTGATGGGATGCCATACATGTTGCTTTTTTTTTCCAGTAGTTTAAACCATCCCCCATCCCTGCATCCCTTCCTTGTCACAGTATCCCCAATAATTCTTGGAATGGTGACTCCACCCAGGTCTAGACTGTCTCTAGGGCCAGCCATGACACGCCCTTTGGCCTACAAAACTTCTAGTGGCATTGACACCCACCCACCCACCCCACCCCTCCCCCCGTGTGTCATATTTCTTCTCAAAAATCCCTTCTTCTTGCGTATCCATTAATACTCTGCTGAAGAATTACTTCTTGGAAAAGGAGGTGCCACCAACCTTCAGGATTATTGCAGGTTTTCTTTCCATGTATACACTCACAAATCTGTCTCCTCTGTCATCTCACACTCTCTTAATTGTTTTTGTCTCCATGTCTTTCTTCCTTACTAAACTGTGAACTCAGACAAATGGGAATTATCTGTCTCCTATATTATTTGATTATAGTCCTCAAATCCTGTTCTTAAACATAATAGATGTGGATAATCACAGAACAAAAGAATGAGCGCTCCCAGTATCATGGAAACCATCTCTGCCACTTCACACTGTGTCTCCCTAGTATGGCCTTTTATCTAAAGCTGTTGCATTCCCAAGAAATGGATTCCCTGGTTATAAATATTTTTTTTAAGCTCACGGGCAATTGTGCCTATATTTTATGGCATAAAACTCTCAAAAACAAGGAAAGGTCTGCAAGATCCATGTTCAAGGCCCTTTCATTCTCTTGCCATTATTTCTCTGCATGGTGACCTTTAAATTTAGCCTGAGTATAAGTGAGGTTGTCAGAACATCGGGTTACATTATGCAGTTCAAGTATTTGTGCCTTGTAAAGACAATGTATATTCCAACGAGGAGTGCACAGTGGAAAAGGTGCCCTGGTGATATTCTGGAAAAGCCCCTGAGCCAGAAAGCATCCAGAAGTGGGTCAGTGCTCAGAAGACTCCAGCTTCTTGGAAGTCAGCTTGCTGGAAACAGGCTTTTTCATTTGTCCTCCCAGATGATAAGTAACCTATGGCTGTTGTGTGGCCTTGATGCCCTGGCATGTTGGAGAGACACAGGGGAGGACTGAACCTGTCTGCAGGCTGTTTTTTTACTTTCACGGAGGGTGTGTGGAGGTATGCGCTGAGGCCTGTGGGGCATTGAAGAGGCTGTGATAACTGAATCTAAGGCTCCGGAGCTTCCCAAACTGGTACTGAAGGACCTTTCATAGGCATGGGGCGTCCTGCCTTCTTTCGTAGCTGTTTGATTAGCTGCCCTCACCTCACTGATAAGTAGCTCAGACCTAACTGCTGGGTCCTGTAGCCAATTTCTTCGAGACAGTTTCAGAGGCTAAGCAGCAAGGGCAGGAAGCACAGCAAAGAATGGGATAGGACCTGGCCCCACCAATAAAGCAAAGGCATCTCATTTTGCAGGTGCCTCGACATAACACAGATTTTGGGATGTGCTAGAGTCCCAAGGAACATGTTCTAAGCTGAAGTCTAAGAAGCAAGGAGGGAAAGAAACAGTTCAGGCCCGTGAAAACTAGATTGGTCCTTGGAAAGCTGCAACATAGCACTAGATAAGGGTGCTCTCCTAGACTAAGCCAGCTCAGGGTTAAATGACAACAGAAATAAAGACCTGCCCGCTCTTACAAATCCTGAGGTGCATGGCAGGGAGGGCATCTCATGAGAAGCACACACACTGCTGCACATGTGACTAACTTTCAGACACTATTATGTGGAGTCATCAGCAACTGCCATTTTTCTAGATCCAAAATGCTTCTGTCCAGATAACGGTCTCGGACTTTTTCTTTTGCAGTGATCCTCCCAGCACTGTTGTCTCCTGGTGTTTTAAGCTTGGAAGGGATTTCCGTTCAGCCCTGGCACTCTGGTCCAGCATACCTCAATCACCTGCCTCCTTACCTTAGATGGTGATTCCACTTGTTTCCTAGGCTTGATGGTTTACCTTGATCTAGAGAGGTACATGGAAAACATCTGAGATGACAAGGACATTTTCAAAGATCATTAACCAAGGAAGGATCATCAGCCTTGAGTGTAGGCAGCACCATCCATAGGCTGAAGGCCTAGAGGGAACGGAAGGTCTGGAGAGATTACTCAGTGGTAAACTACCTGTCTGGCATCTTGGGTTTGATCACCAGCACAGACCAAAAAAGATAAGGTAGAAGTTCCCTAGCTAACCCCCCCATCTGTATGTGTCCTTTATGACCGCCATGAGATGAACAGCTCTGCTTCTCCACGCTCCTCTACTGTGGTTCTCTGTACCATCACACCCCAAAACCAATGAAGCCAAATCAGGATGGAATGACCTCTCTGAAACTGTGAGTCAAAATCCTTTTAAATTGTTCTCTTAGGTCTTGCTCACAGTGATGATGATGATGAAGTGATGATGATGGTGGTAGTGGTGGTGGTGGTGATGATGATGATGATGATAATGAAATAGAAAGAAAGAAAGAAAGAAAGAAAGAAAGAAAGAAAGAAAGAAAGAAAGAAAAGAAAGAAGGGGAAGAAGGAAGGGGAAGAAGGAAGGACCTAACAAATTACTGTTCTAAGGAGGGTCAAATAAAGAAATGTAACAATGTCTGGCACATAATGTCCAATATACAACCAACAGAGGTTGTTATTATTAGCACAGCCTCAAGTGCTGTTCCTGGCTTCCTTTGTCCTAGGATACTATTTATGAGTGAGCAGTTGATGCTTTTTTGGGGCTGGCAACTTATTTCCACTTCTGAAATAACATTCCAATTTCCTCCTCTGATAACTTGATCTTCCCAGACAATGATTACAGCCAAGGATCCCCATTTTTCCTGGCTGTGTAGTGTATCCCACGTTGGGTCCCTAAGACTCTCCACATCCAACATTTCCCATGCCATGTTCTGCTTTGCTCTGGTACTGCAGCTATGCTGTGCTCTTCCAGTTGCTTTCTTCACAAAGACAATGGACATTTGTTGAAATCAGGAAAGTAATCAGATTGCTATTGGTTACATTAAAAATTAACTTCCATTGTTGCAACCAAAGACTCAACAGGTATGTAATTAGAAGAAAGTGCTGTAACCCACCTTTACCAAATAATTAGCTTTGCCAACAACTACTCTGTCTGGAAGTTATCTGTGTGGTAAAGTTAAGCACACCTCTACAGTGGGGGGGTGTCTTGACCTCGTTTTGCAGATAAGACCTGATTTGCATGCCATTTCACTGGTGGCCTGCTCTGTAGCCTTCAGTACATCTCTGAGCCTGAGTCTTTCTGTCCCTGTGTGCTGTGCAGTTGCTGACACCACTCATACACAGGAGACTTTAGAAAATCAAAATGGATAAGGGAGGAAGAGAAGTATGTTGGACACTGGCTAAGTATCCTTTAATTATATCTGATGTCCCATGATAAAAATGAGCTTTTTAACCCATCATTTTTGGTGACTACTTTAAACCGTTTGCTGTTCTTCATGCATGACAGCAGTAGATGGTGCAGGTTTATGTAAAAACCTCAGCAAATGCAGACTTCGGGATAACAAGATTTTATACCCTGCAAGCAACCTAACCCCTACCTGGGTTTTCCCGCTCTCTCTCTTCTGCGCTCTACCAATCGCGGCTATAGCTTGTGTTCTTGCTTTCCTGATCAAACTTAGACCCTTTTCCTCTCATTCCTGAAATTTCCCCCCATCTTTCCCCACCTCAAAGTCCACAAGGATCAGCAAATGCCAGCAGTGACTCTCAACAGCTTTATGAGAGCTTTTAGTAAATTAGGAATTAGGTCCAGCTTCCTGTGTTAGAACAGGGATTAAAATGAAGGTTTTTCCAAAGTCTGCTGAGGATTATATAAAAAAGCAAGCAGGAATCATGGAGATTGGGAATGTTATTTCCAAATGCCAATGTTTTTAATAGGCAAACACTGCCTATGATCCGGCTGCATTATATTAGCAAAGAATAAAGAAAACCATGGAAAGGTAAACACTGGAGTGGATAAATGTTCTCACTGGCTCACAGCGCCATCTTGTGTACTGTTCTTAAACAGGACTTGTTTTCATCTCTTTTGTTGTTGTTGTTTTTCGAGACAGGGTTTCTCTGTGTAGCCTTGGCTGTCCTGGACTTGCTTTGTAGACTAGCCTGGCCTTGAACTAACAGCAATCTGCCTGCCTCTGCCTCCCGATTATTTTCATCTTATAACCAGAGAGCCTGACTACTCTAACTTAAGTCAAGCCCAGTCCGATCCTGTACAGGTGAGCATACCTGGAAAAGTGCACCTACTCATGGATAGATGACCATTCGCCCCATGTTGAATAATTTTCTTCTCTTTGCTTTAAGTAGATAGCCATCTTTCCTCTCCTTTTTAACCCTTTCCTTCTAGTTTCCATCCCCCAATCTGCTTTAGCTGTGTAACTCCTGAGTTGTGTTCTTGGCTTTACCATTCCATGTTTTATATTTCCTCTCCTTTCTACAGACACCATCTCAGCCACAAAACTTTCAACCTACAATTTGTTCTGCCTACCAGGTGTGCAGGAGTAAAGATGGAGCAAAATTTAAGGGAAGGGCCAACCAATGACTGGTCCAGCTTGAGACCCATACCATGAGGAGGGAGCCACCTATGACACTGTTAACAATATTTTCCTATACTTGCAAACAAGAGCTTAGCCTAATGAGTCACTGGTCCGGTTTGAAGTCTCTGCCTTCTGTGAGACCATCTATATTAGGTCCTTGCCTGGACTCCTTCAAGTTATCCTGCTCTTGCTCTGGGTCATGGAGATTCTATAATTCTGGATCAGCAGGGCTGGCCCTTTTACTTGTCCCAAACATTAACAGATAATACAGAATAAAGGTTGTTGAATAAAGGTTGTTGAAGCTGCTGCTGCCACTGCTGCTGCTGCTCTCTTAGCATGAAGGACCCGCTGTGTTAGTGTGTGTGTGTGTGTGTGTGTGTGTGTGTGTGTGTGTGTGTGTGTGTGTTAAATCCGCAGTCCCTCGCCCTTGACTCGGTACCGCGGTGGCGCGGGCACCACACACTGGCTCTCCCTTATCTGCACCACCAGGTCAAGCTAGGTGATCCAATGCTACCATTGACAGGAGACAGGGTCAGCTCTCCTGTTCTCATGTCCTCGGGATGGCTGACCTGCATCCACACCTCCAGCTCCACTGTGCTGCCCAGTCAAGTCACAGGGCCCATTCTTCCAAGTACTGCAGCATGCAAGGGGCTGGGATAGCTCTCCTGCTCTCACACCCTCAGGACTGACTCACCCTTGCCTTCCCCATCAGATGCAGCTACACTGTGTTGTCCAGGCAAGGTGCAGGGCCTGCTCTCCCAAGAGCTATAGCCAGTGAGGGGGCAGTGCTAGTTCTCTTTCTCTCATGCCCTAGAAGCCAGATCTTCTGACTACTGCAGGTGGTGTGGCAGTGGAGGGCATCACTCTTGCACCCATGCTACCTCACAGGAGATGAATGGTGGGGACAACTCTCCTGAACTCCCACCCTTGGGGCCGCTTACCAGGCCCATCCTCACCCCCTTCCATCAGGGCCAGGTGTACTATGTTGCCCAGGTGAGGTACAGGACCCACTCTCCTAAGTGCTGCAGTTGATGAGGAACAAGGCCAGTTCACCCCTTCTCAGGACCCCAGGGACAGCTCCCTGGACTGCTACAGGGTAGGTCATCACCCCTGCACCTATGCCACCTCATAGCAGAGAGGTGACAGGACCAGTTATTCCCCTTCTCAGCCTTGCAGCTGCTTACTTGTACCCCTACCAGCAGAGTCAGCTCTGCTGTGCTATCCAGGAGAGGTATGGGGCCCACTTTTCTGAGTGCTGCAGCCATATGCTCATGACCCCATGGGCAGCTTTCCCGAGGGGTGGAGGAGTAGGCATCACCTCTGTGCCTGGTTCATGCCACAGCAGACAAGTGGTGAGGTCAGCTCACCCACACTCATGCCCTCTTCACCAAGGCCAGCTTCACTATGCTGCCTGGGCAAAGTGCAGGGCCCACTCTTCAGAGTGCTGCCACCTGTGAGAGGTGAGCTCAGCTCTCCAGAGAACCATAGCCAGTGAGGAGCTGGGCCAGGTCTGCATAGACCCCTGGATATCCACTGTTCTCTAGTGAAATGTCCCCTTGTTCTCTAGTGCTAAGATGAGCCACAGACTTCCACACTCACCTTTGCCACTGTGTAGTCATGGACCCAGACATGGTTCTCAGTGGTGGCTTGGGCTGGGACCTCACCATGGCCCCAGGCAGCAGAGCTGGGCACTCACAGCAGGCTACTCCTTTCTACCCTCGAGTCTCCCAGTTCCACCTCTCTTCATACTCCATTTCTCTTTCTCTCCCCTCTGTCCACCACATGCCCACACATTATGGTGCCTTCCTCTGCAGGATGGCCAAAAGACCGGCAGGATCCAGCTGGGTAACATCCTCTTTCTGCAGTTCATGGCATGGCAGCAAGAGGTTGTCCACAGCCTGCCTGTACTGTGCCTGCGCTGGAGAGCAGGGCTGTGAGTGGCATGGTGATCCAAAGGTCTCTGTCTTCCTCCTCCCTCACTGCAATCTGCTCTGTGGTGGTAGGCAGGACTCTGTGTAACTATGGCCTACCTGTGTTATCGAGTGGAGGACAGGTCTGGGGGAGTCTTTCCTTGCCTACACTATGTAGTATGGCAGGAAACAGGCCTCGGTCTGTCTTCTTCCTTTCACACTGTACTGCCTGGATTTGATTTGATTTGATTTTTATGTGTTCTAGGCATAAAACAGCAATGGCCACCAAGCCAGGCATCAAGCTAGGATGAACAAAGGACTGCCATCTGTTCTGCCTCTGACTGATATAAGAGAACCACCACCAACTAAGTGTCTCTTTGCTCAATGAGAGAAGGGAGAGAGAGGGGCTAAGCATTAGCCACTAATTTGAAAATGTGTAACTTGTCACAAAGTCATCTTGAATTTTTCAAAACTGAATTAATATTATTAGGCTGACACTATTATAGTTTTCACATTCTACTCACAATAGCAATATCATATTCACATTATCAAATCTTTGTCTATTTCCTTTCTGAATCTATAGGTAGCTTTCTGTAAAGTTCTAGTGTAGAGTAGGGATACAGCTTAACATGTGTGAGGACCTGGGTTCCATCCCCAGCACCAGTTACATATGTGCTCTCTGTCCAAGTAGACCTTAAATATGCTGTGGACTTATTATGACTGGTGTCTTCTTTATCTTCAATTCATGTCCAAGTTTATTATTGCTGATATAAAGAAACATTTCAAATTGTATACAGTTTGTTACCTTACAGGTGGATCATATTATTCTAACAGCTGGTGAGTGCACTTTTGTACAATTGTCAAAACATCTGTAATTAATGTCATTTTTTTTCTTTCCCCTTCAATCTTAAAACCTACATCTTTGTTTGTGGTTTGTTTTTAAAACACAGACTCTCTAGGTAGCCCAAGCTGGCTCTGGTCTCGGTCATGGCAGTGCTAAGGCTATGGGACTGTGCCACCACCCCAGGTGCTGCAGCCTATTTCTTCCCGTAGAGAAGTACCAAGATCTACACAAGTACACAACAGTAGCACACATTCTCCAGAACACCTCACTTTTATTGATTGCATCTACAGTGACCCTGTGTCCCAAGAAAATCAGATTCAGAGAGCTGGGATTAAGATTTGAAAACAAGGAACTGCAGATCTTCACCTCTGCCGCCCCTCCTCCAAATCCAATTCTCTTGTCTCAGCCACAGCTGGTTTACAGACAACTTGCTGCATCCTTCCTTGCCCCCTGCCCCCCCCCCACCCCACCCCCTGTCTCCAGTGGATCACACAAATCTTCCCTTTCAAACTTCCTCCCACCCACTGCTTTATCCCAGCCCCAGATACCCCCAAGTATTCCCTGGGTACCTGTAGGCCACTCCGGCCAGGAGAGCAGGCAGGCTAACTGCAGGTCTTCACCTCTCCCCGCTCTCCTTTAAACCCAATTCAGCAGTCTTACTCCATCTTTGTAGCAAGGCACCAGCTGCAGCTTCCCCTCCTCTCTACCCTGATCTGCAGTGGATCAGAAAGATCTTCTTCACTAACCTTTCTCTCCATTGGTCCTGTCGTCCCAGCTCCCAAGGCCAGCAGGCATCCTCTGGGAACCTACCATCCAAGCCTGACAGAGAAGTAGGTCATCCAACCAGGTAGGCAGTTTAATTTCTTTCGTCTGCCTCTTCTCCTCCACATCCAACCCCTCAGGCTCATCCCCAGCTCTGTAGCAGACTACCTGGTGTGGCATTTCCTCACTCCCCATGGGACAAAACAGAACCTGGTAGGACATTTTGCTCTCCTCCTTCCTGTCCCCCTCCAGGCACCACCGTCAGCCTATTCCCTTATAAACCGGGTCAGCTCCCAATACCTAGAAACATATTTTTACCCAGAACTCTAAGTGGCAACACTTACTGAGAGCCCAGAATTTTCTACCAGGCAACACACAGCCACCACACATTCCTAAGAACCAGAGAGGGCAACAGAAACCAAAGAATAAAACAACAAAAACAAAATCACACATCAACACTTAGTCTTACAATAGTCCCAAACCCAGACGCCTAGATGCCAGAGTAAAAACACAATCGGTAATAGCCAGGACAAGGTCTCCAATAGAGCCCAGCAACACGGAATATTGCAAAATAGCTAAAGCACATCACAAAGACTTTTAAATGGCCTTTACGGGTGTGACAGAGGTTCTTTTTTTTTTTTTTTAATTTATTCTTGTTACATCTCAATGTTTATCCCATCCCTTGTATCCTCCCATTCTTCCCTCCCTCCCATTTTCCCATTATTCTCCTCCTCTATGACTGTTCCTGAGGACAGAAGTTCTTAAAAGGGAAATGTACAAATCCCTTAAAGAAACTTATTAAAAAAAAAAAAAAAAAAAGAAAAGAAACAGAAACAGTAGAAGGAAATTAATAAAACCATTCAAGACCTGAAAGTAAAAATAAAATCAATTTTAAAAACCCCAAACAGATGAAAATCTGGAACTGAACCTTTTATCCACTCAAACAGGAAGATTGTTGTCTCAGAGGCAGACTTCACCAAAAAAATATATGAGATGGAAAACAGAATATTAGGATTGAATACACAATACAAGGAAATAATCTAAAAGAAAAATCCTAGAACAAAACATCCAGAAAATCTGAGACACTATGAAAAGACAAAATCGAAGAATACTAGTAATGGATGAAGGAAACAAAACCCAGGCCAAACCTCCCTCATGCGGTGGCACCGAAACAGCAATCTGCGATCCAGCCTCAGCCCAAGAAGTTCCAACAGGCTCCAGCCCCGAAGCTGGAGACCGCGTATACCTCTCCCAGCCTGCCAGAAAGAGGAAAAGATCAGCAAGAACCAATTGAACATATTGATGAAGTACAAAATGAAACAAACATTTAATGAACAAGCCAGTGAAGAAATTTTGAAAGTAGAACAAAAATATAACAAACTTTGCCAACTGTTTTTGTTTTGTTTTGTTTTGTTTTGTTTCAGAAGGAGAATTGATCGCCAAAATCCCAAATTTTGGGGTAGCAGCATTTGTCAACCATCCATAAGTGCTTGGGGTGGAGGACAAAGAGGCTTTGTGTTATTAGATCAGAGTGGAAGTGACAGAATTTGAAGACATTAAATCGGGTTAAAGAATAAATTTTTATTTTGATGAAAATCTTTACTTTGAAAGTAAAGTTCTCTCCAAAGAATTTCATCTGAATAAGAGTGGTGACCCACTCTTCAAAGTCCATCGAAATCAAATGTACATCTGGAAAGAATTTGACAAACCGCTCAGGTCAAATGCAGAAAAAGGCCAGCAGGAAGCGGCAGCAGGAAGAGCCAGGGAGCTTCTTCACCTGGCTCACCGACCAATCCGGTGCAGGTGCAGATGAATTGGGAGACGTCATCAAAGATGATACTTGCCAAATCTCTGCAGTACTATTCTGGTTCCTGATATGGATGAGGATGATGAAGGAGAGGAAGGAGGAGGAGGAGAAAGAGGAAGAGAAAGAAGGAGAAGGAAAAGAAGGAGGAGGAGCAAGAAGAGGAGTTGGAAGGTATTGATGAAGAAAGGGATGAATATAAAGGTGAAGAAGAAGATGATGATGATGGTGAAGGCGAGGAAGGAGAGGACAAAGGCAAGGATGACTAGCACAGAAGACTGATGGATTACAATCTTCTTTTTTATTTTTATTTTTTAAATTTTCTGGGCTCCATTGCCCTATTTTCAGGTCTCTCTTAACACCATGGTTCTCAAGTTATTTTGGGGAAAATACCTTGGGCAAAATACAACAGGAAAAGGACCTCCACTTTTCTGTTCTAAATTCGTTTTTATTCTTTCTTGTCTTGGAAACTGTGGGTTCAATACCAACAGCATGCTCTGCAGGGAAAAAAGGAGAAGCCCTCCATCTCCTTTGTCTCAGCTGGAGAGTGCTAGGCACCTGTGTAGTAGTAAATAGAGTTCTAGCTTTTTTCCTTTCCCTGTATACTGGGCTCAGAGATTACACTGTGTCTCTATGTGAATACAGACAGCTAGCATTTACCAACATGTATCTGTCTACTTTCTCTTGTTTAGTTAAAAAAAAAAAAAAAAAAAAAAAAAAAAAGGAAAGGAAAGAAAAAGGGGGTATAAAAGGTCAGCAAAGAGTGGATTTGAGGTGTCTGGAGGGATTAAGTAGGCATTTTGACAACATGGCTTCTCCTTCAGCATGTTAAATTGTGATGTTTAATGGACATCATTGCAGTTGAAGGTGACACTTTTAAAATAAAATTCTCTCCTAATGATGAAAAAAAGAAAAGAAAAGAAACAAACAAACCCAGGCCAAAGGCACAGAAAATATTTTGAACAAAAATCATGAGATAACTTCCCTAACCTAAAGAAGAAGATGCTTATTGAAGTATAAGAAGCATGTTATCAAATAGACTGGGACAGGACAGAAAGTCCTTTTGGCAGATAGTAGTCAAAACACTAAACATACAAAACAAAGAAAGAATATTAGAAGCTGCAAGGGCAAAAGACCAACATATAAAGGCAAACCTATTAGAATAATACTGACTTCTCAATGGAGACTCTAAACACCAAAAGGTCCTAGACAGAAGTTCTACAGACTCCAAGAGACAACAGATGCCAGTCCAGATGAAGGTGCTATTGATGGAGAAAATAAGACATCCCATAATAAAAACAAATTTAAGCAATATCTACAAATACTGTCCTACAGAAGGTACTAGAAGGAAATCTCCAACCTAAACAGGTTAACCACACCCAAAAAGACACAAGGAATAAGTAATTCAGATCAGCAAATCAAGAGGAGAAACACACACACACACACACACACACACACACACACACACACACACACACACACACACCACAAAAACAAAATAACAATAATCAACAAAAACTGTTCATTGATATCTTTCAAGATGTCAATTCCCCAGTTGACAGAAACTAGTAAAAAGGATACAAAAGCAGGGTCCACTCTTCTGCTGCCTCCAAGAAACACACCTTAACATTAAGGACAGACACCACCTCAGGGTAAAAGAGCAGAAAGATATTCCAAGCAAATGTGTCTAAGAAACAAATTGGTGTGGCCCTTTTAAAATATGACAAAACAGACTTCAAACAAAAACTATTCAAGACAGGAATGTAGACTGCATACTCACAAAGAAAAAAAACAAAATCCACCAAGAAGACATTGAAATTCTTAACATCTAGGCACCAAGCACAAGGCACCAAAGTTCTTTAAACAAACAAACAAACAAACACTACTACAGCTTAAACCACACATTGGTTCTCACTCACTGAGATACCCTACTCTTGACAACAGACAAGTCATCTAGACAAAAAAAACAAACAAACAAACAAAAAACTAAGAGAAATGCTGGCACTAACTGACATTATAAACCAAAAAGACCTAGAAAATGTTTATAGAAAACTGCAGGAAAACACAAAAGAATATACCTTCTTCTCAGCACCTAATGGAACTTTCTCCAAAGTTAACCACATACTTGGACACAAAGCAAGCCTCAACAGATACAGGAAAGTTGAAATAACTTCTTGAATCCTAGTTGACCACCAGGGAATAAAACTGGATAGTAACAACAGTACAAAGCTTACAGGTTCATAGAACTGGGTCAGGACAGAAATAAAAGCACAAAAAAAAAATCAAAGAATTTCCAGAACTGAATAAAAATGAACATACAACATACTCATTTTATGGGATACAACAAAAGCAATTCTAAGAGGCAAGTTCATAGCACAAAGTGGCTACATATAAAAATTGAGGAGATCTGATACTAGCAACTTAACAGCACATCTGAAAGCTCTAGAGCAAAAAGAAAAGAAAGTAAAAAGAAAAAGAAAAGAAACCACATTCAAAAGGAGCAGATGACAAGAAATAATCAAACTCAGGGCTGAAATCAATAAAATAGAAATAAAAAAATATGATAATCAATAGAACAAAGAGTTGGTTCTTTGAGAAATCAGTAAGATTGATAATCTCTTATACAAACAAATTAAAGTCAAAGAGAGAATATCTGAATTAACAAAATCAGAAGTCGAAAGGGAGACGTAACAGAAGACACCGAAAACTCCAGAGAATCTTAAGGGTACACTTTAAAGCCTGTACTGATCTCTTCAATGAGGTAGATCTTTGTGAAGATCCTGACTGGCAAGACCATCAGTCCTGAGGCCAAGCCAGGAACATCATGAAGAATGTCAAGATCAACATCAAGGACAAGGAAGGCATCCCACCTGAGCAGCAGAGGCTGATGTTTGTTGGCAAGCAGCTGGAGAATGCCCACACCATGTCCAACCACAAGAGCTACATGCTAGGAAAAAGATAATGATGGTGGTCAAATTTGGTACATACAGAAAGATCCAACTAGATACATACTTATAACCCTGTACAAAACTCAACTCTAAGTGAGTCAGACCTTAACATAAAACCAGATACACTGAACCTGATTAAAAAGAAAATGGAGAACACCCTTGTATTGTTGGCAAAGGAAAAGAATTTCTGAACAAAAAGCATAGGCACTAAGATCAACAATTAACAAATGGGACATCATGAAACTGGAAAGCTTTTGCACAGCAAAAGGACATGGGCTAGAGAATGGGAAAAGGTTTGACCAAGTACACATTAGACAGAAGACTTTCTAAAATATATAAAGAATGTTTTAAAAACCAGATATCAAGAAAACAAATAACTCAATTCAAAAATGAGATACAGATCTAAACAGATAATTCACAAAAGGGGAATCTCAAATGGCTGGGGATAATTTAAAGAATATGTTAACATTCTTAGTCATTAGAGAAAGGCAAGTCAAAACTACTTTAAGATTCTGTCTTTCACTCGTCAGAATGGCTAAGATCAAAAAAAACAAATGAAAGTCCCACGAGGATGTGGGAAGTAAGGGGAACATTCATACGTTGCTAGTGGGAGTGCAAACTTGTACAATCACTATGTAAATCAGTGTAGCAGTTCCTCACAAAGATGGGAATAAACTGTCTCATGTCCAGTTGTACCACTCTTGAGCATATACCCATAGGATACCTCATCCTACCACAGAGATCCACTTGTTCAACCCTGTTCTTGCTGCTCTATTTATAACAAGTAGAAATTGTAAACAACCTAGACGTCCCTCAACAGAAGAATGAACAGATAAAATGTGGTGCATTTATACAATGAAGTATTACTCAGCCACTTGAAAAAATGAAATTTGCAAACAAATGGATGGAACTAGGGAAAAATCACCTTGAGTGAGGTAACTCAGACCCAGAAAGACAAATATGTATTTGTCTACACTTATATGTGGATATTAGCTGTTAAATCAATGATAACCTAACTATAATCTGTAGAACCATAGAGATTAAGTATAAAGTAAGGGACTGGGGGCACAGAGAATATACATACCCCTAGGGAAAAAAATAAAACAGTTATGCCTCAATATGAGGACAGGAATTGGAGGATCAACTGGAGAGAGAGGGAATATGAGGAGGGACAACTAAAATTAAAGGCCATTGGATGGCTAGTCTGCAAACCTAACGCAGTAGACACTGCCTAAAATATATAAAGATATGAAAGCAATCTAAATAAGATCACCAAATAATGGGGAGAATGAGGCCCAACTGTACATTTCTTGCTGCTGACTGAATCTTCCAGTAGTGGGACTGGGTTGTTGGCCAAATAACCTATGCTGTAGCTAAACCTATAGGTTGCTCTCCACACACTGATATGTAGGCCCCATTGCTGAAGACAACTCCTACAGAACTCATTGATCATGGAGAAGTCGAGCTGGTCCCTACACAGAGCCTTCACCCCTACATGATAGTATCTTTGGAACAGTAAGCTACTCAGCACACTACTAAAAGAGAAACATAAACACCAACCCAGCCCAGAGCCTTTGCGCTACAATGCTTCCCTGCCTACAAGATGTGCTAGGGACACACAAAGCTTGTAGGAGTAACCCACCAACATCTGATTTTACTTAAGACCCACTTCATGAGATGGAACCCATACCCAACTCTGCTTGTGTGACCAAGATTTTGAGACTAGATAGTGCAGGGATCTAGGATAAAACCAAATTTAAAAATTAAAAACCTAGCAATAAGATGACTCCTCATGGCATTCTTCTGTACTCATAGATAGTGCCTCACTCAGCCCTCATCAGAGAAGCTTCCTCCTGCAGCAGATGAGAACAAATACACAAACCCACAGGCAGATACTATGTAGAAAGTGAGAGACCTGGGAAAACTCAGTCCCGAAAAGGATGTCTCCATCAAATGCTTCCCTTCAGGGATCAGGGAACCCCTGTGGAAGAGGATGCAGAAAGAGCCAAAGGGGATAGAGGACATTAAAGAAGAATAAAAGGCCCTCTAAGTAAATATGATTGTTGCACATATGAATTCACAGAGACTGAGGCAGCATGCACAGGGCCTGCATGAGTCTGCACCAGATAAAATCCTAGAATTGAAAGTAGAAGTGGACACATGTCCCCATCCCTAAGCCAGGAGCAATCTCCATTTGATAACTGGTTGACCAGCCTGCCTCCATTTTGGGCTTAAAAGTCATCTTATAGTAAAGACAAACTAGGTTCTTTCTTGTTTATAATTAAACCTCTGTTTTTCAAGAATTAGGCTATGCCCCACCTGAAACCTCAACTACAAATGGTTCTGTGCTGCCTGTTCTAAGAAATGGCAACGGGAACAGTGTGTGTGTTTCAAAAAGTCGCTCAACCCTACTTTTGATTCAAAAGGTTCTTACGACCACCTGTTGTTATGACTACCTTGTTGCAGCCATCTTGCAATCATGTCTTTGTTTCAGAAGGCCATTATAACAATCTTTTTATGCTTATGTTCTGTTTCTATGACCTTCCCTCTTTTGCCTGCCAAATTCCCCATCTGGAGACAACCTACCCCTGAGCTATAAAAAAAAAAAAAAAAACCTTGTCTTCCTCACGTCCAATGCTGAACTCTTGAACCCCTTCTTAAGGAGAGGCAGCCACGTACATGAAATTTAAAACTTGCTTGCTTTACTTGTTTGGTTTAATTAATTTGGCCATGACGATTTGGGTCTGTGGTCTTTCTCCTCCAGTCTCTTGACTAAGGATAACCACTTGAAAATGAACACTTAGTTTCTTCAAAGGGAGTCTCACTGGGGAAACAAACTAGTACTGCATGCCCACCAGTAGATGGCCAACAAAATAAACAAGCTCTACAGCATCTTTAGAGGCTCCTTGTCTCACAATGTCGGGCAGGCCTTTTCCATTTTCCAAAAAAAAAAAAAAAATGTTATCTTATTATTTTGACTTATATATTTTTCTTCTCTCTTTCTACCCAGTTGATTCTTTGCTTACACATGATGGTGCACAATCTAGTGTTCTTGTGGGATTCCTGAAGTGCAAATGAGTGGGTCTCTGTTTCTTGTGCCTTCTCTTGGGCTCGCCTTCTGTTTGTTTTCTCCTATTCTAATGTGTTAGTTTTTGTTTTATCTTATTATAATTTATCTTATTGTTATTCCACAGAAGCCTGTTTGTTTTATAATGGGAGACTGAGAGAGGGTGAATTTGGATGGGAGAGGAGATGGGGAAGAACTGAGATGAGTTTGGGGAGGAATTATGTGAGGGGGAAAAAAATCAATTTTCTTTGTTGTTGCTGTTTTCCAGACAGGATTTCCCTGTATAGTCCTGGATGTCCTGGAATTTGTTTTATAGACAAGGCCAGCCCCAAACTCAGAGATTCGCCTGCTTCTGCCTCCCAGTCCTGGGATTAAAGGTGTTCACCAGCACCACCACACCTGACTGAAAAAACAATTTTTTTTAAATAAAGGGTGTGGGGGCAAGAACTTTCAGGGACATAATTAAATTCAGAAAAGCCTTGCAAATACCTCCCTATACGTTCTACCTGAGCACTACAGTTTTATAACCTAAGCATCTACCTCTTGCCCAGCAGCGGGGAATAGAAGATGATCTGCCCTTACCTTCTGTTAGTTTCTCACCTCCCATGAACAGCATGTCTCTGAACTCAGCAGCCTGAAATTCTGCTATTCTTTTCTAGACTGTGTTTACAGAAAACACAGGAGTAGAGAAAATTAAGGAGGAGGGGAGAGAGGCGGGAAGAGAAGGGGAGGGGGAAACCACCTGTCTGCTGCACCATGCATCTGCCTTTTTGAGTGCCTGGTTCTTCTCCACATTGCTACCTGACCCGTTTTTTTCCCTTGGAGTTTTTTGGTTTGGTTTTTGTTTGTTTGTTGTCATTGTTTTGGTTTTTGGGGGGTTTTTTGTTTTTGTTTTTGTTGTTGTAGTTTTGTTTTGTTTTTACAGTTTTTATTCACATTCTCAGGCATGCCACTTTCCCTCCTGCCTCTGTGGCATTTCAAAGGCAGGTTGCATAATCAGGAGACTTAGTCTTTGTTAATTTAATATCTGGTTGGACTCATCCTTTGCCTGAAAGTTATTTTCTAAACACATCGCTCTTCAACTAACCTGGAGTTCATCAGCCATTTCTCATCTATGAAGAAAAGAAAGGAGGTTCACAACCCCAACAATGAAGAAGGTACCACATAGGCAATTAAAGCCAAAAGCAAAATTTTACAATATATTTTAAAGTTAAAGATTTTTGCTCACGAAAACTAAGCATCTATAGAAAAAGTTAGGACATTGATAAATGATGGTTTCTAGACATGGATTATTGTTCAAAACAAAAGAACACTGGCTAAAGGGCCTTAAATACATTCATTTTTCATTTCAGTGCTTTCAATGAATGCTCTGTGATGGCTCTTCCCCCATATTCTGGTGCTTTCTGAATATGTGCACGGCATATTCTCACAGGTGACAGTCAAGGGCTCCAAGTGCTTGTGCTTCATTGCCCAGTCATCAGATGACCTTGAACAAGCCACTCTGATTAGCTTCTGTCCTGTAGAAGGAGGCAAACCCCCACACTCTGTCCAAATCTGTGCCAAACCTAATATTCTAAGAAATAGCATCTGCATGTTACAGGCTAAAGGTGAGTTCATCTCTCATCCGCGTTTGTTCGAAAAGAGCTAAATATCCCTAACTTTCACAGTATTTATTTTTGTGCTTATTTAGCTTGCAAATAGAAGGGATGATATATCTGAACAAAATCTGAAGTTGAGAAAATGACGATATGAGATTGTAAACATATAATTTGACCCTCATGTCTACTGTTTTAATTGGGTAAAAAAAAAAAATCAATATATTCTGAGAATAGGAAGCCACCTTGGCCACATTTTTCCACTATAAACGTGAAGACATTTCCAATGAATATGTCAGCTTCTGGGACATCCAGGGACTAAACCCAGAACCATCCATGCCAAAGGACCCTGAAGCTTCAAGCCTGACCTGCCCCAGACACATGGCCATCCTGTTACAGCCACCACTAACATAGGTGTTCAAGAGTCATACTTGTATTGTGGATAAATAACCTCTCAAGAACTTCCTATTGAGACTCTAGGTGAGAAAAATCTAGGGGATAGGGAAGTAGGTGGATCCAGAGGGTCCTAGAAACCTACAAGAGGAACATTATGATGGGTGGATCTGAGCCCAGGGGTTCTGCTTGATCAAAGGCACCAACCAAGGACAAAACATGCAGTCATCATCAAACTCCTACCCAGATCTAGCCAAGGGACAGAACATTCTCCACAGTTAAGTGGAGACTGGGGACTGACTTTCACAGGATCTCTGGTGCCCCATATTTGGCCATGTCCCTTTGTTGGGGAGGCCCAATGGCACTCGGAGGAAGAATAGCGGACTACCAAGAAGAGACTTGATACTCTAGCACCATATTCAGGGGGAGGAGGTCCCCCTCGGTCACAGTCATAGGGAAGGGGGATTGGAGTGAAAGTGGGAGGAAGGGAGAAATGGAAGGATGCATGGAATGGGATGGAAAATGAGATGTAATATGAATTATTTTATTTTTCAATAAAAATGTGTTTTAAAAAATAACCTCTCAAAAATAGAGAAGGGAGGAAATGACTGGTTCCCAGGAACTGCTGTCATTCCAGTGACTTCTTTCTCTCCAGGGGAGTGGGAATGCCTGGACTCTGATCAATGGAATTTATTTAAGAATTTCATGTTGGAGAAGCACAGAAACCTTATTATCTTTGGGTCAGTAAAAAGTTGGATTTCCTATTAAAGTAATGCATCAATGAACCATGGTGACCAATGCACCTTCCTTTGCTTCTACATATGAAACATGAAGCAGCTGCGTCACACCTACTGCTATGAGTGCCCTGCCATGATGGAGTATCTGTAAACATTTGCTCCTTAAAAAAAGCACCCACGTGAACCCACAACTCCTACAACCAGATGCCAAACACATGGACATCGCCTACGACCTGTCACCATGACACATCCAGCCTCCTGCCATTGTCCACGAGAAAGACACTCAGCCCAACTGTTATGGGTGCATCCACAATTAAGCCACCTCGACAACGCCAGCCTTCATCAAAAAACATGCTACTAGAGGAATGTAGGGCTACACAGCAGGCTGTAGCCTACACACCCGGCAGGAATGGACATTTGGGGCTAGGGCCAGAGACACTCCAAGAGCCTTCAGAGAGATTCAACCTGTTGTTCCACATTCTCCAATATCAAGGACTAGCGTGGTTTCTTCCATGTATGAATTAGAGAGAGACACAGAACCCTGAAGCCACTGTGTCATAAACTCAGACCTGTTAACATGTCATGTTTCTATACACCATGATCTTTCTCTACCACATGAGGAAATGTTTCTGCAATGGATATAAGTAAGACAGCCTAGTAGTTGTCTTTGCAGCTCTTGAATGAGAGTTGGGATAACAAAGGAAATAGTCCAGTATGAGATCATCATCTGAACTTCAGATTCAGTCCAGATAGATCATCCCTTATATCTATGTGCTAAATAAGCACAAAACTTCATGGACATGTAGCTCTTTATGTTTGCAAAGGAACAATAAAAAAAATACAATCAAGAAAGAAAGGGGATCCTGATCACAAATCAAGAAAGAGGTAAAATAACAGTTATAAAAGTGAAGAAACAGGCAATGTGGAGAAATGGTGATTATAAGCCATATTTTCAATTCACAGGAATCCTCACCTCTGCATTCATAGAGACCTTCCATCCTGCATCCACAGAGACCTTCAGTCCTGCATCCACGGGGACCTTCAGTCCTGCATCCACAGAGACCTTCTGTCCTGCATCCACAGGGACCTTCAGTCCTGCATCCACGGGGACCTTCAGTCCTGCATCCACAGGGACCTTCAGTCCTGCATCCACAGGGACCTTCAGTCCTGCATCCACAGAGACCTTCAGTCCTGCATCCACGGGGACCTTCAGTCCTGCATCCACGGGGACCTTCAGTCCTGCATCCACGGGGACCTTCAGTCCTGCATCCACGGGGACCTTCAGTCCTGCATCCACGGGGACCTTCAGTCCTGCATCCACGGGGACCTTCAGTCCTGCATCCACGGGGACCTTCAGTCCTGCATCCACGGGGACCTTCAGTCCTGCATCCACAGGGACCTTCAGTCCTGCATCCACAGGGACCTTCAGTCCTGTGTCCACAGGGACCTTCACCCCTGCATCCACGGACCTCTCTTTGTGCTTTCTTCCCCTCAGGACTGAAGGTTTCTGTGGATGCAGAGGTGAAGAAACATGTGGATGCAGAGTTGAAGGTCCTTTCTCCTCCCTGAGCCAGCCCTAGAGGTGATTGTGTGTGTCTGTGTGTCTGTATGTGTCTGTGTGTGTGTGTGTGTGTGTGTGTGTGTGTGTGTGTGAGAGAGAGAGAGAGAGAGAGAGAGAGAGAGAGAGAGAGAGAGAGAGAGAGAGAAACAGAGAGACAGAGACAGCAGACAGACAGAGACAACAGACAGACAGACAGACAGACAGACAGGCTTTTTTCATAATAGTTTTTGAGACACTAAAGGATCCTCATATACACCTGCATGTCCTCAAATTCCCTCCCCTAATATCTGCATCTCCTCTTAGAATTCTTTCTGTTAACAGTCTATGGATGTAGAGAAGTTGGTAGTGACATGTGCCCACCATTGTAACAGTACACTGAATCAAAGTTCTGTCCAAACACTCTCTGTGTGCTTCCTACTCAGGCTTAGCCTATCACCAACTGGTGAGAGGTTTTTGGCGTTTTTGTTGTGTTTGTTTGTTTTTTAAGATAAGGTCTGACTGTGTGACTCTAGCTGGCTTGGAACTTGCTGTGAAGAAAAGATTGACTTTGAACTCACAAAGATCTGTCTTCCCCTGTCTCCCAGTTACTGGGATTAAAGATGTGGACCACCACCCCTGGTGTATCATGGTGTTTTGTTTGTTTCTTTGTTTTTCTCAGCAAATCTGGGAATAATTTTAGGTTTTCTAATTTTTTGCCAAGATAATACTCAGATGTACTACATCCATCTCATCAGTCCCACCAGTATGGATAGCTCACCTTTCTGCTATCCTGTGGGGACTAGAACATCTCCCCAAAGTACAGTCACAAAGCAAATGCCACCACGAAGAGACAGACAGAGGACAGAAGAGCTCTCTGCCCTAGCTCTGTAAGCCTTAAAGCAGGATGCAGGTTGACAGGTGTGAATGGTATCCCAGCCCTGCCTTATCACAGAGGACCAAAGTCTTCCACTGAAGGCCTCTACTCTCTGGAGATTAACCTGGTTTACCAAGTGACCTGTATCTACCAGTTGTTAGAGGTCCCAAAACGCAACCAGAGAGACTACAATTCTTTCTCCTTTCCCACTTTCTAAATCTGCAGTGTTCTTCACTGGAATTTAGCCCTACCCCCTTGAGAGGTGCTCATGCTCTGAGTAGAGCCTGTGTACAAAAACCATGTGTTTTAATAAAGCATCTGGTTTCTCTTGTTGAACTATCCTTTGAAATGGACCCCATGTAAGCTTTTCATCACTGTAACAAATACTTCCAAAAAGAAACAGTTCATTTGAGTTCACAGGTTAGGGATTTTGAGCCCAGGATTTAGTCAGTCCTGTTTCTTTGGGGCCTGAGACAGAGTCCCACATCCTAAGAGCAGAGTGACTCCCACAGTGGAGGAGGTGCTGGGGCACTCTGCCACTTCCCATTAAGGGCTCAAGGGCACAGAACCAGAGTCTCAAAGACCTGTGGGAGTCACGCCTTCCACATAGAAAATCAATCTAAGCCCAGCTTCTCCATGCCAATAAAACCCCTGTGGGATATTAATTCCCCTTTGAAGCTGTCACCGCTTCAGAGCTCCGTGCTTTCTTCCTGTTTTATCAGATTTCCATTCATATCTCTTGTCCATTCCAGGATCAGATCCAAAGCACGGCAAGATATATCTAGCTGTCCTGCCTTCCCAGTCTCTCTACTGAGAAGCAAGTTTCTCAGTCAGCCTTTCTTGATGATAAGTCTTGGGGGCCCAAGTACCCAACGGAATGTCCTAGTGTGAGCTCATCTGGAGCTTCCTTAGTGATGTAAGTTTATATACATATATAAATTATATATTTGATCAATGTTCAATAACTGAGTATGTGATATTTACCCATCATCCCTCGTGGCATTAACTTTTGTCACCTGGTTGAGGCAGAATCCACCAGGAGTCTCTGCTGTAATGGTGCCATTTTTCTTGTACTCTGTTAACCTCTGAAAGATGTCACTAAGTGTGCCTACTCTCTGGGGGGGGGTAGAAATTAATTTCCAGCTATTAGAAATTAGATATATAGGTATAAATAGATGATAGATAGTAGATAGATAGATAGATGGATGGATAGATAGATAGATGGATGGATAGATAGATAGATAGATAGATAGATAGATAGATAGATAGATGGATGGATAGATAATATATGTATGTGTTGGAATTTTTATCCATTATCTTTCTTATATCCAAGAGTTGTGGCTCACATTATATTAAAAGAATCTATTGCTAAGGTTCCAGGAATCTTGCAAACTATTTGGTACTCTACTATTCTCTATCTATTTTGGCAGGAGAATTTACAACACAGACATTGGCAAACAGTAGACACCATGACTCCCATACACGTGGATATACACATACCAGAGACCCCCTTGTCAAACAAACACCATGCACACCCTGTGCACATCCTGTATCTTGTACGAATTAGATAAACACACAGTGCTAGAAAAGGCAAAAGAATGTAGTGATGAGATTGCTAGCATGGCCTCGTTTCTCTTTTGATTAGAATGGAAAATAAGCTCAGTTTCCCTGCCCTGCTGTCTCGCCTCTGCATCAGACACACATCAGTGTGAGTAATGCAGCTCGGTTGTGAGTCCAGGCAGCCCTTGCGCTGCCGTGAGCACAGCATAATCAATAAGTCAAGCATATGCTACTAAGTAGCGGACTGGGATGTTTGGGAGCAGGTGGGAAGTATCTCTTCCAATCTGAGCAGTCCTAGAGCCTCAGACTCCAAAAGCTTAGGGACGAGAATGACAGGCAGAGGCTTGGAGCTCCAATCCCTCACAGCGAGAGGCTTTGGAAGCATGGATATGTAGCCCTAGGTGCACACAGTGGCAGTTTATTATCTGGGCTTGGCAGCTGTTGTAATACTCAGCTCCACCCCCTCCGAAGACAGGGTTTCTCTGTGTATCCCTTGGTGTCCTGGAACTCGCTCTGTAGACCAGCCTGTTCTCAAACTCAGAGATCCGCCTGCCTCTGCCTCTCCTTCCCGAGTGTGGGGATTAAAGGCATGCAGAAACATAAAAATAGTTTATTTCCTTTCTCACACTCTCCTCTGGGTGAAGGTAAGAATGGGTCAAATTAATAACTTAAAGTTTAATTCAACAAGAATTAAATAAGAAATATATTTGGCCATCTCTAGGCCCTGCAGTTTTGTTGTTGTCGTCATATGAAGAACCAATGTTGTGGTTCTAGCCAAAGAGATAGAATTACTAGAACCTTAAAACTGACCCATTGGGCTTTTAAGAGCAGTGGTTGTTGTCATGAACAGAGACCAGTAGCAGATACAGCTTCTGGGGAAGAAGAGAATGTTATTCTATCAGTGCTTGGAGCAGATTGGTGTCTGGTTGTGTTGAGCAGAGTGGCCCCAGAGTGTGATTTTTCCAACACAGCATATATCTGCATGTCTGACACCAGAACCCACAGCAGAACCCCTGTATTGACATCTCTAAGATCCTGTTGCCCCCAAATCCATATTTTCACAGCCTCAGCTCGAGAGATTAAAAAAGAACCCATTTGACTTCAATTGTGCTAACATCCCTCCCAACTCAAAAAGATCAGGTTCTGGAAAGGGTTCTGGTGCCACCTTGAGGCAGCTCTTGGCTTTGCATCATCTCAATACCATCCACACTAAGCATGTATGTGCTGATGGTAAGTAAACAAAAAACAAAACAAAACAAAATCCTGAAGCATTTGCTTTTCAGTATTCACTGCCTTCACTTGTGTATTTTGGGAAATCTTCAAATCCCTGTCCATTCAAAACTTGACACTTAAAACACCAAATCTCATTTATTGGCTGCATCTCATTGATCCTGCCTATCTCAGAAACTACTGGTTGCATTAAGGATGGGGATAGAAGTTCAGAGCATGGGCTCCTCCTCAGTTATCTACCTCTGACTTGTTTACATTTGGCAGGAGACATGTATTCTGCCAGGAATTACCAGCCTTGCTCTCTGTGGTCCCCTGTCTCCGGGGGCTGGAGAAATGGGAATAGAGAGACTCCCTGGAGAAGGTGGTACATCAGGGATGCTTTCCTATGCACCCTGTGATATAATGGGGATATCTTTCTTGTGCAGAAGCTGATTTTTCTAGGGATTCCATCCTGACACTCTCCACAAAGCAAGGCATCATCAGCGAGTACCCATAGTTCCTTTGGGCCTTGTCAGTGGACATCTGATCTTTCAGCTTTCTGAGCCCCTCCACACCTGTCTCCTCCTCTACCTACTGTTTCCTTTATGTATAGGCTCATCGGCTATGAATCCCTTCTCTGCATCTTTTGGGCCTTTTCCTTGGAAAGGTAGGTTCCCTTCTTGGTTCTCCTCTTCCAAAATGTGGAGCACTGCAGACCAGACCTTTCTTGCTGGCACAAAAGGCTCCAGCTGACCTCTCACCTCCAGGAATGTAGAGGCCAAGACATTGGGAGTCCATGTGATCTCTGATGTGCACCTCCAGAGGCATGACATGGCCTCCCAACCACAGTCTATTTTACCCTGGTCAGTATCAGATACCTTCTGCAATACCCCAACAAAGGAGTGAGCAGGCAAGTTGTACTTCCTGCAGTCAGCTCTACTTCTGAATGTATTTTTGTCTATCTACTTTTGCACCCATTGCAACTGTAGGGCAGCAAATATATTTCTAACTTCCCTTGCAGTTTGATCCAGCCATGTGGCAATGTCCAACCATGTGAGCTTCAGTCTTCTAGACTTGGAAGAGAGCTCTGGCCAATGGTTTTTCTTTCCTGGGTGACATTTTCTTTAAAAACACAAATAAGTATTCAGCCATGCCTTCTTTCTTCTTAATCCAGACATGGTGGTAGAAGTAGCTACAGTAGCCATGTACAAAGATGCAAAATAACTTTATAGATGTCATCTCTGAAGCTGGGGAGCACCTCAGTCAACGCCAGGTTGTGTGAGAAAAGTCTAATGGCTACTAGTTTAGCCATTTTTGACAGCTTTTCAAAGTTTGGTAGTTATGAGCACTGACAAGTGAAATGACCAATTCCATATCTGCAAAATTAGAGTACCAAATTCATATGGATATTGAAAGAAAGACCCTAGTAAGTTACAATATGTCTTAGTCTGGGTTTCATTACTGTGAAGAGACTCCATGACCACAGCAATTGTAATAGAAGAAAACATTTCATTGGAACTGGATAACAGTTCAGAGGTTTAGTCTATTATCATCAGGGCAGGAAGCATGGTGGCATGCAGACAGACATGGTGCTGGAGAAGTAGATGAGAGTTCTACATCTGGATCTGCAGGCAGCAGGAAGAGACAGTGAGCTATTGGGTGTGGCTTGAGCTTCTGAGACGTCAAAGCCCACCTGTATTAGCATACTTCCTCCAACAAGGCCACACTTACTTCAACAAAGCCACCTTTTTGATAGTGCCACTCCCTATGGACCTATAGGGGCCATTTTTTTTATTCACACCAACACAAAATATATAAATAATTTTGAAGCTAATAAATATTTAATAAACCTTGGACTTACAAAAGATAAACCGAATATCTTTCTCATCAATTCTGTGCACCCCTTGAAGTTGATGAACTATATCTTAGCCAACAATTGCCTCAACCATCTTAGCTGTCTACTCTTCTTGTTACTTCTCATTAACAGTTCCAGCATCAGTAAGTGATAGAGACATAGAGAAGAACCTAGACTCGAGTCAGTATGCCCATCTGTGTGCTGGTTTGAATAAAAATGGCCCCCATGGGCTCATATTTGAATGCCAGGTCCCTAGTTGGTGGACTGTCTAGGGCAGATTAGGAGAAATAGCCTTGTAGGAGGAGATGTGTCACCAGGGGTGGGCTTGGAAGTTTCCAAAGTCCAGAGCAGGTCCAGTCTTGCTCTCTGCCTCCATCTTGTGGTAAGATGAAAGCTCTCAGCTACTGTTCTAGAACCATGCCTGCCTGTCAGCCTGCCTGCCTGTCTGCCTGCCTGTCTGTCTGCCTACCTGTCTGCCTGTCTGTCTGCCTGCCTGCCTGTCTGCCTGCCTGCCTGTCTGCCTGTCTGTGTGCCTGTCTGCCTTCCTGTCTGCCTGTCTGCCTGTCTGCTTGTCTGTCTGCCTGCCTGTGTGCCTGCCAGCCTACCTGTCTGCCTGCCTGGCTGTCCGCCTCAGTGCTTTCTGCCATGATGATCTTGGACTAACCCTCTGAAACTGTAAGCAAAGCCCCAGTTAAATGCTTTATTTTATAAGCACCTTGGTCATGGCATCTCTTCACAGCCATAGAACAGTAACTAGGACAATCCATCTTCCTGTGTTCAACATACAACTGACTTAGTCTCTGCACTATTTTGTTTTCTCTGCATTTCTGCTTACTTCTCTCACCCTCTTCTCTGAATTGCATCTCTTAGTTTGCAGAAGAAGCAATGGCAATGGAAAGGATAATTCATTAAGTAGTTTCCCGTGAAAAGACATGTTCAGTTCCTACATTTAGTGCCTGTGACCATGACCTTATTTGAAAAAGCAATGTAGTCAAGTGGCGATTTGGTTATATTCCAGTAGGATGGTTCCATGTCCAATCAGACTGATGTTCTTATAAAAAGAAAAAAATTGAAAGGCCAGAGATATTGCTCAGTGGTTAAGAACAAGTACTGCTCTTCCATGTCCCCAACACCCAGGAAAATAACACCTGTCTATAGTGCCAGCTCCAGGAGCATCTGATACCTTGAACCTGCAAGGGCACCTAAATTCATATATACACAGACTCACACTGAAACACATATGTGTATATATAATTTTAAAGCTTTCAAGTGTTTTTAAAGGAAAAAAGAAGAAAACACTAATGGCAACAGAAACACCCAGAAGCAAAAAAAAAAAAAACAAAAAAACAAAAAAAACAAATGGCTGGTCTTGTAACAAAGCAGGCAGACATCAGAGTGACAGAGGGAGACAACCACAAAGCAAAGTACAGGTTTGTGGTCTATGAGGCAAGAAGAGGCAAGCAAACAGCCTCCTCTGGATGCTTCAGAGAGCACAGGCCATGGAAATGCCTTGATTTTAGACTGCTGGCCTCCAGAGCTATGGTAGACTAAATCTCTACTGCAGAAAGCCACTCGGTTTGCACAATTTATATAGCACCCCTGGGAAACTAATACAGAACAACTGGCAGAAGTTAAGAAGCGAGGCAGGAAGGGCTATGACCACACATAGGGAGAAACTGAGGATGCAGGCTATAAAGAAGCTGGCAGGGATGGGTATTGAGGAGGCACCGTCGGTTTGATTGGTGATTGCATGCTTACAGAGAGATAAGGAAGGAACGGTGATGGCGTGTTTCTGGCCCGAGGAACTTACAGGTCAGTTACAGAGGTGATGAGCATCAAAGAAAGAGCAGCTTTAGAAGACAGTACTCTAAGGTTGGGAACTCACCTGAATAAAGAGGACCATTGCACACCCGAGGACATCAGCTTGTGGAACAGGGTAGCCTAGAAATATAGCTGGTCACTAATGCAGCATCAAGTGATGATGTCATCAGCCTCCATTCTGGGAAAGATGAGGTGAGGATTCTTAGTGTGTAAACAAAGGGTAAAGGGAACTAGGAAAGAGGGGATGAAGGAGAAAGATAGAGAGAGAGCATCAGAAGACGATGGTGTCATGAACTGCCCAGGTAGTCTGGGATTGCAGTAGTTGTATCACTTAGTATGCTTAAATATCATCTCAAATTGAGACCTCAAACTTCAATTCGTTTAAATAAGAAGAAAATATCCATGGAAGCCCTGTTCAGGCCAACTTCTGATGGTTCTGTGCTATCGATAGGGCCAGAAAACTAGCCATATTTCCATTGCAGCTAAGTCTCTCTGTCTCTGTCTCTCTCTGTCTGTCTCTGTCTCTCTGTCTCTCTCTCCCTCCCTCCCTCCCTTCCACCTTCTCTCTGTGTATGTATGTATGTATGTATATATGTATGTATGTGTGTATATGTGTGTGTGTATCTGTGTGTGCATACATGCACATGCAAGTGCGCACTGGCTTGACACAGGAATCACCTCTCCTGACAAAAATACTTTGTCCAGAAATGCTCTGTAGCCTGAATGCCATTTTTAAGAGTTGAGGTGTGTGTATGCATTACTTTTCTCATTGCTGTGTTCAAATACCTGACAAGAAACAACTTAATGGGAGAGGATGTATCTTAGTTCATAGTTCAAGTGGAGAAGGCATGGCAACAGGACAATGAGAAGGAGGTCACATTGAGTCTGCAGTCAGAAAAAGAGAAGAAACAAGAAGTGGAGATAAGCTAAGAAAGGTGCAGCTGCCAACAGCGACCTACTTCTTCCAGCTAGGCCCCACTTCAAGGCCCACCCTCAGTTGGGAACCAAGTGTTCCCACCTAAGCATTTAGCGAAGCATGTTTTCAACACACAACCTGAAACAATTGCTCTTTTGTAAACACCCTAAAGAATGGTTAAGAAATACATTGTCAGAACAACCTTTAATTAGGAATAATTTATATTTTACTTTTCTAGTGAGTTTAAAAGCATTACTGGGCTATGCCATTTCTGACTTAAATTTTATGCAGAAATAATCCTCTTTGAGGAGATGGCCTTGTGTTCTAGATCAAATCACCTGTGCCGATAATGACATTTTGTGTAATGTGGTTTGTCTTTCAGGGGCTTTCAAAGGTCTTATTGTGTCAAGCTTTTATAGTCATGAGTCTCTGTGTATTTAAACGTTTGCACTTTTTAAAGTACATATTTTCTATCTCGACTTTCAATGTGAAATATCTCAATTTTCAATGCGAAAATATGTTCATTTGTGGGAGAAGGATGTCAACTGATAGGTCTATCAAAAATTAAGAATAGAGAAGACAGCAATGGCTGCTACCACGGCCCCCACAAAGGCAGCATATACACAAACAATTGTGAACCCTGTGAAGATCCCTGCTCCCCGAGTTGGTGGAAAATGATAACTTGGTGGATCAAGTTAAAAATAAAGATCTGTTTCTAACTTGAAAAAAATTAGGAATATAGTATTGGGAAGAAAAACTTGAAATATAAATGCTTTAAATGTTCAACATTGTAATATCAGCTCTTTAGTAAGAGATTTCAGAAATGTTCTAAGTTACTTTATGGACGGATATATAGTTTAGAGATGCAAAACATAAGTGTTTACATTGATTTATGTTGAATGTCACAGAATCTCATAGGAAGGAAAGAAAGTTTGATATTTAAACTAGATTCTAGCAACAATATCCATAAGGAAACATATTGACACTGTGCTCTGTGCACCCACGGATAATATCAAATATTCTTCCCTATCAAATTACAGGAGTTTTAAAATGTCATTGTACAGCCAATCATCAGAAGATTTTTTTATATAAAAGATTTAGCATTAGTCACTTATTTAAATAATTACTATAACAATATTTAATTACTATGAATATATTTTCTATTTGAAAGTTTTATAAAAGTTATTTGTGATATTTTAAAAATATGCTTATTAATTCTTTGGTAATTTTATTTTTAATTTTTTATTTAAGTAATTTATTCTAATTACATCTCAATTGTTATCCCCTCACTTGTATCTTCTCCTTCCCCACCTCCTTCATCCTATTCCCCTCCCCTAGGTCTGTGAATAAGGGGACCTTATCCCCCACTATAAGATCACAGCCTATCAGGTCTCTTCCTGGTGGTCTTCTTACTCTTCCTCTGAGTGTCACCAGGTCTCCCCACCAAGAGGAAGTGATCAAATAAGGGGCATCAGAGTTCACGTCAGAGTCAGTCCCTGCTCTCCACATAATTGTGAAGAATGTGCTGTCCATTGACTAGATCTAGATAGGGCTTCTAAGTTTACTGTATGCATTGTCCTTGGTTGTACAGTAGTTTGGATTGGTGCCACTCTTGTCTCCAGGGATCTCCTGATTTTCAAGATAGTATGCTGGGTCTTAGATATGGACCTGAATTAAGGAGGTAAGATTCAGAGAAGTCAGATGTACACTACCTACATTCTCAAAATAGGGCGTGTCTACAGGAATTCTGGGAAAGAAAATAGAGGAAGAGTAAGCAGTTCTTATTAGAGTACTCAGACAACTCAGGGAGAAGGGATTTTGTCAAATGCTTTTTTGGCATCTAAGGAAATGATCATGTTTTTTTTCTTTCAGTTTGTTTATATGGTGGATTTCCATATATTGAACCACTAAACACCACCAAACCAAATAACCCAAGTAAGAAATGGGGTTCAGTATTAAGCAGAGAATTCTCAACAGAGGAATATCAAATGGCTGAGAAACAATTAAAGAAATGCTCAACATCCTTAGTCATTAGAGAAATACAAATCAAAACGACTCTGAGATTCCACGTTATACTCATCAGAATGGCTAACATCAAAAACTGAAGTGACAGCATATGCTGGCAAGGATGTGGAGAAAGGGGAACACTCCTTCATTGCTCATGGGAGTGCAAACTTGTACAACCACTTTGGAAATCAATCTGGCACCTTCTCAGAAAACTGGGAATAGTGCTACCTCAAGACCCAGCTATTCCATTCCTTGGAATATACCCAAAAGATGCTTCACCACACTACAAGGACATTTGCTCAACTGTGTTTACAGCAGCTTTATTTGTAATAGCCAGATCTGGAAACAACCTAGATGTCCCTCAACCAAAGAATGGATAAAGAAACTGTGGTACATTTACGCAATGGAATATTACTCAGCTATTATAAACAAGGAAGTCTTAAAATTTGCAGCCAAATGAATGGAACTAGAAAAGATCATCCTGAGTGAGGTAAACCACACCCAGAAATACATGCATGGTATATATTCAGTTTTATTCTTAACAGACTTCCTTGTACTGTATTTGATGTATTTAACAGACTACATGTGCAAACATATAAATGTGTCACAATTGCTCTGAAAGCCTAGACTTGTGCATGTGTATGGGTGTTCACATATGTGTGGGAGCAAATATGTGTGCATGTGTGTGGAGCCAACAAGTTGACACTGGGGAGTTTTCCTTACCTGCTTTTCACCTTATTCACTGAGGCACTGCCTTCCAGTTGAACACAGAACTTAATGTCACATGATGAGTCTAGCTAGCCTGCTTGCTGTCTCTGGCTTCGTAGGCTAGATGACAGAAGGGTCATCATGTGCACGGTCTTAGTTAAGGTTGCTGTTGCTGTGATAATGCATCATGACCAAAGCAACTTGAGGACGAAAGGGTTTATTTGGTGTATGATTCCATATCACTATTTATCATCAAAGAAAGTCAGGACAGGAACTCAAACAGGAGCTAATGCAGAGACCATAGAGAAGTGCTGCTTACTAGCTTGCTGTACTATCTGGTTTTATGTCAACTTAACACAAGCTAGCATATTAAGACAGGAAGGAGTCTCAGTTGAGAAAATGCCTCCATGAGATCCAGCTGTAAGGTATTTTCTTAATTAGTGATCAATGAGGAAGAGCCCAGACCATTGTGGGTGGTGCCATCCTTAGGCCGTGGTCCTGGGTTCTATAAGAGAGCAGACTGAGCAAGCCATGTGAAGCAATTCAGTAACTAGCATCCCTCCATGGCCTCTGCATCAGCTCCTGTCTCTGAATTTCTGCCTTGACTTCCTTTGGTGATGAACAGCAATGTGGAAGTGTAACCTGCAAAAACTCTTTTGTCCCAGCTTGCTTTTATCGTCATGGTATTCTGTCAAAATGATACAAACCCTAACTAGGACACTTGCTCAGCCTGCTTTCTTATGGAACCCAGGATCATCAGCCCAGGGTGGTACCATCCATAATAGGGTGGTGGGCCCTACCCCATCAATCACCAATCAAGAAAATTCTCTACAGGCTTGTGTACAGCCTGATCTTATGGAAGCATTTTTGTCAATGGAAGCTCCCTCCTCTCTGATGACTCTAGATTGTGCCAAGTTGACATGAAACTATCCAGAACACACACTGAGAATTTAAGTGAGTGCTGGGTACCCAAATTCATTCTCACACTTGCCCATGAACACTTTACCCACTGAGCCATCACCCCTTAGATTTTCCCAGGCAAGACACATCTGGTTTTTGAATCATTTTTCTGATTCATCAATGGTTTAGAAACTCAAAGAACATCAGAAGAAGATGAGAATGAACTGGATTGTCGGTTTAGGAACTACAGTCACAACACATTTACTAAAAGTGCATGCCCTACTTCCTTAACACTGCCGTCTGTGATTAATGAGCAACTATTGTACAACAGTACCAGAATGCAAGCAATGCCAATTACCATTTCAGCTAGCGCATAATTGCCATGCAAATGATTTCAATAATGTAATAGGATGCAATATCTGGTGCTTGTAGAGCAGACAAGTCACAATTTTAATTAGGATTAGTCCATTTCCAAAGAGTAAATAATATTAACAGAAAAATCAATCCAAGGTAATATGAAGTTCGGTTTTGCTTACCATCAAGAGGAGGAGTGTGCTCCTGAAATTATGTTTTCATTACAAACAACAAGCTCTACTTGCTCCAGTTTCTATCAGAAATAAAATTATTTGGATTGAAAATACTAGGAACCATGTAGTTGGAGAGATGACTCAGCAGTTAAGAGCAGTTAACTGTTCTTCCAGAGGTCCTGAGTTCAAGTCTCAGAAACCACATGGTGGCTCACAACCGTCTATAATGGGACCTGACGTCCTCTTCTGGTGTGCATGAAGACAGACCGATTATTTACATAAAACACATGAGTAAGAAATTTTTTGAAAGAAAATGCTAGGAACCAAAATTATATAAAGAAAATATTAGGTCTTGATAGCAGAGTCAGTGGTTGAAGATAGATATGGAAATAAACATTGATTCCCAGAGTGTCCCAAATGAACCTGAGCAGGAAATGATGCTAAAAACCCAAAAAACTACAGGAGAACAAAGAGAAAGGAAATTGCTGATGAGTACCCTCTTAAGTCCTACTTTCCTTCTCTTCCTCCCCTCTTACTCTGACTTGAATCTCCATGACCACCTACTTGATCTGCTTGAGTAGTGTGTGAGTCCACTTCCTTCTCTTTCCTTCCTTTTAACCATTCATATCCACTCCTCCCTATTCCTTCACACCAGAAGTAAACTCGTGGCTCATCCAAGCCACTGGCAACTTCCCACTACCTCATTCCTCCAGGTAGAATACCCAGGTGGTCCTCTCACCAGAATCTGCCTTCTGCTCTTCTGGATGGCCTCAGGGAAGCAGGCCATTCAGATTTGACCCACCCCCACCCCCACCCCCACTGGAGCTTACTACCCAAGAACATGATCCGTAATTTTGAAGAGGTCCTGATGCCAATTTCTGTGTTGACTTCCTCCATCTTATTTTAAACTAAGTCTCCACAGCCTTTCCATTCATTGATCCACTCAGCATCCCTCCAACAAATTTTGTTTTCTCTGACTTCAGAGTGACTCATTTTATTGGCTTTGCAAAGAATAACTCCAGCCTGGGCATTTCTCCTAAGGAATGAAAGCAAGGTCTAGCTTTCTGTGAGAAGAATGAAAATCACCCTGGTTATCTAAAGATTGCTTAATGTCTTTTTAAATTTGAAAACATCCATGATGACATGCAGTAGAAATAGGAATTAGGAACCAAGATCTGGGGATGGGACTGCAGTTCAGTTGGTTCAGCACTTAGTTTGCTGGGTATGGTGGCTCATGCCTTTAGTCCCAGAACTCTGTGAGGCAGAGGCAGGCAGATCTCTGTGAGTTCGAGGCCATCTTTGTGTACAAAGTAAGTTCCAGGACAGCCAGAGCTACACAATGAGACCATGTCTTGAGGGGGAAAACAAATAGACACATGTAACCATTCCCCGTTCTGTCTCCCACATCTTGCCAGGAGCTGATTCTGCAGGAAACTACAAAGCTGAAGAGCTGTGACAGTTCCCTTCAGGATAGCCATGTCCCATGGCTCATCTCCAAGAATCATTTAGAAAGCCAACCTTAATTCCAAGAGCCTAAGTTTTCTGAGTGTCCCTGACAGGCTCTGGGAGGGGGTGGGAGGGGGACAGGGATGACTCCATCCCAGACTCTATCCCAGAAGACTGCCCTGTCCTCTCTACAGATAGGGAACCAACGTCAGACCAAAGTAACAATACAACCAAAGTCCAACTTGGCAAACCTATACATTTGTTGAGGTTACCTACAGAAGCATGAGCAACTCAAAGATGGCCTTAGAGAAACCACCCACATGAGTGACAACTAACAAAATCTGGAGCCCTTTGGCTCTCGGCTCAGCCTGCAAGCTGCTTCACAGGTGTTTTCTCTTTGGCAGTCCTTCCTGCTTACAGAACTTTGGGAAAGGAAGGACCTTGTGCATCTGGTAAGTTCCTGAGACTTGTGAGTTGTTCTCTTCCTGAGTCTCCCTTTAGAAGTTCCTGAGTCTAAGGAACTGTACTCCAGGGTGGAAGGTTTCAATTAAGAGGAAATGGCTGCACAGAAGCTAGCATGCTGAGATTCCATGTCTTTAATGCTAATAGGACTTCTTAAGTTTTTCTGTTCTCATAAATCCTTTTATTTTATATATATATATATATATATATATATATATATATATATATATATATATATATATATATATATATATATATCTTCAAACTTAATAAACTGCTTTGAAATTTAGGGGCGCAAAATAGTTCATGATATTGTTTTATGCTATCTTTCATCTCTGCTGCTGTGGTTCCCTTTATCCCATTAACGATAAGTTTCATTCGTCATTACTGTCAATATTAACAACCATTGCTGGAAGCTGTTGCTGGTCTTTGCCAAGACTAGTGGTAATGTTTCTCTCTTCTTGTTTACTACCTAGCTCATTTCTGATTTTTATCACTGCCTTCTCTTATTTTAAGCTTATTCTGACATTCTTTTCCTTACCTCTTAGATAAAGTAGGGTTCATCGTTTGGGTTTGGGAATTTTAGATGTCTTTGTATTAAAATCACAAATTTAAAATTAGTGTGATAGCTGATTTCTACTAGCTATTGTTTGTAGTGTTACTCAGCTTGATACTTCACAAATTTTATCTTGATTTCTTCTTGGGATATAAATTATTAATTGAAAACTGTTAATTTCTTAGGTTCAAACTGTGGAGTTTGGGTTTTGGGTTTTTTTTTTTTTTTTTTTTTGAGGGGGGTTAGCATTTCCAATTTAGTTTGTCAGACAATTTGGTCTGTGGTGTATTTGTTTTTAGACTGTTACTCAGGTTTATCCTACAGTAATTGTATTTTCATTCTCTAGTAAATAAATCAGAGTTTTATTATGCTTATTTTGTTGTACTGTACATTCTAAAAATAAAGGAGACAGAAGAAATGGATCCAGAGGTAAATATGATCAGAATGCATTGTATAATATTCTCAAATAATAAAAATACTATGCTAAAAATCAGTTTTTAAAAATTCTTTCAAATATTCACTTCATCAAAAATTTAAAAAGCCAGTTATATTCTATTATTATTGAAGAGAATGTATCAATGTCTTCTTGAAATTCTTTAAGTGTTTGAAAGATATAGGTACTAGATTCAAATCCAGAACATTTTAGTTTCTTGTTTATTTTATATGGTGACTCCTTTCACCCCCAATATTGCTTGTACTGCTACAAAAAGCTAATATCTTACTGATGTTAATAATTAATTACTAAAGTATTAGTTAAGCTGGTATGAAAATTGCTATCACAGTTTTGGGTCATGGGGCTTAGTTGCGACTTGAATGCTGAGCATCCCCTATAGGATCTTGTGTTTGAATACTTGTTCTTCAGTTGAGGACACTGAGAAAAGTCCTGGAACTTTTAGGAGGTAAAGCCTTGATGGAGGTTTTACAGCACAGTCCCTTCCAGTTCAAACAATGCAAATGCAGTATGACCAACCAGCCTCCAGCTCCTGCCACCTCCATGCCTTCCCTGCCACAATGAAATAATCCTCTAAAAGCAGTAAGCCAAAATAAGACATTCCTTTCTTAATTTTCTCTAGTCACATGTTACGTTGCCATAGCGTGAAAGTTACTAATGGGAGTCTTGCATGGAAAACTGCCTCTTTTCTGGAGTCATGAAGGATGGTCAGGCTGTGAAGTCCATGAGTTGAGCAGTTGAGCATCTCTATTTAAGCAGAGAGGAGGGGGGAGGGAGAGAGGGAGGGAGAGGGGGGGGGAGTAAACTCTGTCCTATACTTGTAATCTTGTCTCCTCTTGCACTGCACGACCTGGCCAGATACATCTTCTCCTCTCACCCACAAGGCTAGGTGGATTAGACTTCATTGATGAACAGTTCTGTTGTTAGATATTGATTCACATTCAGAATTTTACCAAGATAGGAAAGATGTTTTCTTCAAGGCTACCAAATACAAATAGCCAAAACATCATGAATGTAACATTTATATAATTTCTGATTGTTTCATGGTTCTTCTTGATGTAGGTAGTTTAGGGTATATATGTGTAATAATATAAATGTATATGTTAAAATAAAATATATTTAACAAAAAACGAACAAAAATAAATAAAACAAAATCTCAAACATTCAATGTTACTAATAAAGACTCAGCTCAGAGAGGCATAGAAAGCACCCAGCTGACCTTCCTACTCAGTCAATGTCCTAGAAGGAAAAAGCCCTATCTCTTTCTGCAGGCTGCCTTAAATGCCCTCAACTCAGCATCACTCTTTTCTGTTTACTTATGTTCACTCCCTTTCAACTGGGTCCTTTCTAAGCCTCTTGACCTATGGTTAACTTTATTTAACTCTTGGATTAAAGGTATGTGCTAGGGCTGAGCCATACCACAAGAAACTGGGTTTTTCCAGTTCACAATCTCAGGGCTCACAGTGTGATCAAATATCCTGCAACATACATCTTTATTGGCTATGGACCACTCTAGGTACTCCTAGAGAGGCCATCTTCATAGCATCTTTCTCTTGCTGAATTGCAACTCCTGTCTACCCCAGTTCATCTTTTTCAAGATATGATACCCAGGATAAGTACATATCTTAGTGTCTAGAGCCCCTATAGCTAAGCAGACACTTGGGCTTGAGCTCACCTCTGAAACAGGGGACACCAAAGGCCTGTCTACATGTGTGCTTTTTTTTTTAATGGCATGAAGTGTGTAAATTTTTTTGTAGTTCTGGGATCATGTCTAGCTGAGAAATGCCAGGAATATGGAACCTGCTTATATTAGGTGACTCTACTTTTCATGAGTAAGAATTTCAAACCCTGAAGATATTGCTGAAATAATTAAATAAACTTCCAGAATTAGACAGGACATGGAGAGGGCAATTGGGGTGCTCAGAGATGACATGGTGGCAGAAAATACTCAGTGGGGACCCGGAGGAGAAGAAGCATAAATGATGACTTTTTTACCAGAAAATTCCCCCTTTTTTCTGAATGTCTGCTTTTCTGAGGAAAGAATAATTTTCAAAAAAAGCAAGTTAGACATAAGGAAGTAACATTTTCAAAACCTAACATGCTTTTGAATTTTCCAAAAGCCTAAAAATAGAGCTTTCTATGCACTAATAACAGACTATGTATATATATATGTATGTATATACATATGCCTTCTTAAATATACCCATGTTTTCACCCTAAAATACTACTTTATGTGAAAGACTCACAAGTTTTAGCAAAACTCAGACAGAGAGTTCCCAAGTGTACAGTCACCAGCACAGCAATCCTTCCAACCTCACCCATAGCTCTCACTAGATGGCAGTATGTAGTAACTTATGAGGAGACTGTGGCCATTTCTGCTGTCAAAAGCTCCAAAGGGCAACTGTCAACTTCTTGAAGGTGCTGTGACACAGGGGAGATTCAGGCTTTCTTTGGCTTTACTTCAAAAGAAAACTAATTTTGAAGGGAGAGAGATCTGAGATAGGGTCTTGTGTATCAACGTTGGCGTTGAATTATTTTTACTTATTTATTTATTCTTATGTACATTGGTGTTTTGCCTGCATGTATATGTGTGTAAGGGTGTTGGATCCCCTGGCACTGGAATATCAGGCAGTTGTGAGTTGCCATGTGGATGCTGGGAATTGAACCTGGGTCCTCTAGAAGAACAACGAATGATCTTAATCACTGAGCCATCTCTCAAGCCCTGGACTTGAATTCTTATGTAGCCTAGGATGACCTTGAGTTCCTGATCCTTCATCTCCTGAGTATTGGGATTACAAGTCTACACCATTATTTCCTGCTAGAAAACCAAAATTGTAGCTATAAGGGAATTTTACCAAGGTAACTAAGAAACTTAAGGTCATGGCTAGCAAATTGGCACTCTACATTCAAGGAACAGATCTATTTTATTTAACTTTAAGATGTGTGTTAAAAAACAAAAACAAAAACAAAAACAAAAAGCAAAAAACTGGCCCAGCGTGGTGATGCAAGCTTTAATCCCAGCACTCACAAGGCAGAAGCATGTGGATCTCTGTGAGTTCGAGGCCAGCCTGGTCTACAAAGCCAGAGCTACCCAGAGAAACTCTGTCTCTGGGGTCAAAAATTGTTCATGCTTAAATTAAAATCGTTTCACTCAAAAACAAATTAAATAGGTAAATTGATGGAGAGTACCTCTCATCCACTGAATGAACCAAAGCTGTGAAGATGTCAGCTCTATCAAATCAGAATTCCAGCAAGCATTTTGTAAAGATTCACAAAACACAAAAGACTGAACATAGGAAGAATCACAAAAACAAAACACCAAAGTTGTATAATTTTCTTGATATTTAGTGTTTACTACTAATAACTATCATTGTGTATTTATCATTTGATTTTTAAACATACTCTACAAGCAACTAAAACAGTGTGATATGGGTGCAAAGACAAACGTGTCAAGGCAGCGGAATAAGGAGGTTAGACACAAATTAAAACATATGTTTCATTGGCTTTGTTAAAAGACATCAAGATTCTGGGAATAGCCATGTTAATGAGTAGATTGGGCAACAAAATTATTCATGCCAAAAAAGCTTTACCTGAATTTTAAATTCATATCATACAATAACGATAGTTCATACTTTATGAGAACTGAAGACAAGACTGTAACTATGAAACATCTTTCAACAGTTTTTATGTTCTCTATTTTAAAAGGTCTGTAAATGCTTTTTTCTAAGAAACCATAAAAAAGGAGTTCTTATAGCCTTGAAGCCAGTCAAAGATTTCATAGATTAGAACACAAGAGATACTTTATGAGACAGAAGTTGACAAGTCTGATATTTGTCAAAATGTATACTTGTTCTTTCTTATAGACACTATTAAAAGGACAAGAACAAGCCAGCGTGGGCTGGGAGATGGCTCTGTAGGGAAAGTGCTTGCCTCACACAGAGGAGAATCAGAGCCTGGATCTCCGGCACCCACAGAAGTACCAAATGGGTGTGGCAACTATGTATAACCCTATCACTAGGGATGCAGAGTCCACATCCCAGAGAAAAGCTAGCTATCTAAACTAACCAAAGGGGTGAGTTCTGGTTTCAAATGAAAGACTTTGCCCCAATATATAAGATGGAGAGCAACAAGGGAGGACCCGACATAAGCTTTAGCTTATACATACATGTGCATTCATTCACAGCTCCGTGGGCACACTCACATAAGCCCATAAACATGCAAACATATACATACATGCAGGTACACCATACACATGCTCATATACACCAAAAACAGAGAAATTACAAACTTGAAGAAAATAGTCTCAACATACATAGGTGACATAGTACTTTTCTTCAGAATAAAGACATAACTCTATAAGTCAACCACAAAATGGTAAACACACATTTAAAATGTGCCCAAAGATTTAGATACTTCACAGTGAGGATGAATGAACAGGCAACTACACTCAAAATGTCAACTAAAACCAAAATAAAACATAACTATATATATATCACAGAAGGGATAAAAATCAAGTAGGTTTGCAGTATTGCATATTGGTGAGGCACTGAAGCAACGCTGCTATGAAACATAGCTTGGCAATTTCTCATAAATTTATACTCCACCTCACTCCTCAGCAAAGTATAGATATAATAAAAAGAAATCACAAGAAGCTTATGTGGCTGCATGTTCCTAGCAATTTTACGCAGAATGGTCAACTGTTGGAAACAACCAACTGTGTGGTTGGCTAAGCAGGTTGTGGCACACAGTATTCTTGCAATGGGTGTGCCATGTAAATATCCAGTGTAAGTGAGAAGGATGTGTCTTTAGTGTTTTCTTGGTTGTTTCTATATTTGTTAGCAATGACGAGTACAAGAAGCACCATTGGGGAACAAATTACTGATCTACTCAACACAATGGATGGATCTCAAAAATACTATATGGTGGGAAAGGGGCAAGGAAGGAAAGTGCATGTACCACGTTAAGGCATTCCAACAACAGTGGGGGGAGGGGCTCCACAGAAAAACATTCAGTATTAATCTGTACCAAGAGAACACAGAGCTATAGATTCCTGACACTGGGAATCAGAGACATTAAACACAGAGAGAGGGGCAAGAGAGAATTTTTTTATGTGATGGAATCAGAACCATGTCACAATTGTGCTGATAATTACACAAGCAAGTGCCTCATCCAAACCTCACAAAACACTATAGTAACAAAAATATTAGTAGGTCACTAGGCCCAACAGTGCGGCACGGACGAGGCAAAAGGAAAACCTCGCGATTGCACTGACATAAGTGCCGTCTGCAGCGTGCTTTTGTTACAGAACGTCTGTGCGTTTCTAGCAGCCCTGGCCTCAGTTTGTTGTTTGTTTGCTTGCTTGCTTGTTTGTTTTGAGACAGAGTTTCTCTGTGTAGCCTTGGCTGCCCTGGACTAACTTTGTAGATCAGGCTGGCCTCAGACTCATGGAGATCCACCAGCCTCTGCCTCCCAGAGTGCTGGGATTAAAGCATGAGCTACCACACCTGGCACTTTAATCATTTTTAATCAATAAATAGTTGGCACTTTGTACACTTGCTTTCTGTCATCATAGTTACTTTGCAAGTGCATCAGTGTGAGATTTTAAACACACACACACTTTTTTAATTTTATTTTGCCTGGCTTACAAAAATCAGCAATAATCAAACTCATCAGACATGAACCTAGCATAGCAGACATGGAGACGCAAATGTCTAATTGGGCAAATATATTCAATTCAGACACCATGATAGACACCATGACTTCTACGATGAAAAGACAGAAAAGATGGGACTAAGTATGCAAGCAGGGGAGCTAGCCTTCGTAAAAATCCAGAAACAAGCTCAACACAATAGGAATAAACAACACACATGTAGGAGTTTTGAGGTAATGCTGGAGCTGGGGGCCTTGCATCTCTATACCCTGGCATGTAAACCAGACTAGGCAAAGCTGGAGCTGCAGGAAAATGAGAGAAACTTGTGACAAACACCGTGAAGAATTGGGAATTATAACAGCAGAGTGAGGCTGAGCCTGCTCTGCATCAGCTGTCTGTGGTGGTGCCAGTCACTCTGCAGTTCAGTGTGTCTCATATGAAGGGTCTGATTCTGCCTTCTCCCTTTACATATAGTCACTGGAGGTAGAGAGGGAGAGAGGGAGGAAGGGAGAAATGGAGGAAGGGAGGGAGAGAGAGAAACAGAAACAGAGAAAGAGAGACAGAGAGAGAGATATGGGAGAGACAGGGAGACAGACAGAGATAGAGACAGGGAGACAGAGATTTTGTATCCTCGGTTGTTTGTTTATCTTGGCAGCTTTCTCTGAGATATAAATAACAGCGTCAACGAGCACTGCTATAAGCTTCACATTACTTTATGTAATGCTTTGTAACGTGCCCATCTGGCCACTATGCACCATTGTTCCATCGAACATTTTCCCACGTGTTTCTGTGAAGGTGTTTTCTGGATGGGATTAATGTTTGTATCAGTGGAGTTTGGACTCAGTAGTTGTGCTCTGTAATATGAGTGAGCTTCACCCAGTCAGCTGGATCTCAGCCTGATCTTCAACAGGACAGAGTTCTGCAAGCAGGTGGCCTTTGGACTCAACTGTACCTCCTCCCTGGGTTTTCAACCTGGTCTACTATACAGTGTTTGAACTATACGAGTTGTGGCCACTAATCCCTCACAAGCATTCCACAAAGGAAACTAGATAGATAAATGACGGATTAGACAGGCAGACAGACAGACAGGCAGGCACATGATAGATAATATCTATAAAATCATAGATACTAATATCTATATATCTATGATCCTGGTTTTTCTATTTTTCCGGAGAACTCTGACTACTGCACTGTTGTGTGAATGTGCACTCCCAGAATCGGAGTCTTGGAAACTTAATCCCTGATATGACCGAACTGAGAGGTGATGCCTAGTGACAGGTACCTAGACCATGAGAGCTTTATTCTCTTGAAGGGAGATTCATACCTTCAAAAACCGGTCTCACCAAAGTGAGTTTGCCATGGTGCAGCACAGTAGTCCTTGCTTGAAGCGAGCACTGTGATAGCGGGCTAGTCAGTCTCCAGAAATATGAGCCAATACATTTCTATTCTTTATAAATTACCCAGCTCAAGGGACTCTGTTATAGTAGCACAGAATGCACTGGGACACAGATGTAAGGAAAGAGTTTTCACTTAAACTACCCAAGAAATGGATCAGAGAAGCTATTTATACTAGTCAGTTCTACTGCCTGTTCAGTCTTCTTTCCTTTAGAAAGGGCATACATTTATGCAATCCCTCTTCCATTTCTTTTCACTATGTATGGTCTCTAAATTCCTTGCCCTATGTGGGCTACCAGATTTTTTTGTGACATATCAACAAGGCACCTAAGAGAGTTGCACAGTGGTGAGTTAAGCCTCAGTTGATTAACAGCCATTTGAAGGCTACCTAGTGAACAAGAATTAATTTGTTCTTGTTCTACTTTGCTTCTCTGTTGCTATGATAAAATATTTTGACCAACTGCAGTTTGGGGAAAGGGGGATTTATTTCAGCTTTCAGGTTACAGTCCATTATTGAGAGAAGTCATGAGAGGGCTCAGGCAGGAACTCAAGGCAGGAACCAAGTAGAACAACATAGAACACTGCTTACCAGATTGCTCCTGGGTGCTCTCTGCTAGCTTATTAAACAGCCTGGTGCACCTTGCCTAGGAATGGCACCACTCACAGTAGGCTGAGCCATCCACATCAATCATTAATCAAGAAAACACCCCCACAGACATGCCCAGAGGCCAATCTGACAGAGGCAAATCTTCAACTTTAGGTTTCCTCTTCCAAGGTATGTCAAGATGACAACCAAGATTAGCCATCACAATCAGGACCAGGAACTAGTTTACTCTGTAACTTACCCACTGAGCTTTCAGTAAGTTATTCTAACAGTGCAGGGTTTCTAACATACTATAATTGCTACAAAGTGGACGTGAAAATGCTGTGCAGTCTGTTGGAATCAAGATGACTAATCGTGTATTGTCAAGAGCAATAATAGCTAAGCCGATGCAATTGACAACTTGCCCACACACTCCCAAAAACAGCCCATGTCTTTTATAGCTCTGTGATGTCACACTGGCCACATTCTTTTCATGCTGCATTGCCAGGGTCTTTTTCATGACCCAGTTCCTTGGCAGGTCAATACTTTCTGGCAAACTATTCCTTATCCTTGTGTTTAGATGAGGGGCATTGGCAAGATGACGCTGCATATTCTCTCTCTCTCTCTCTCTCTCTCTCTCTCTCTCTCTCTCTCTCTCTCTCTCTCTCTGTCTATCTGTCTCTAGTTATATAGGATCTTGTTCTGTGGGGAGGTGTCTCCAGATAATAAGAAACAATAGTGCCACTTTTATTATCATACCTGTTGGGAAATGGCTGCTACGGCTGTGCAAATCCTTCCATTCACACAGTCTTCCTCCACTCTTTTCCCTCGTTGGAATCTGCCTTAGTTTGATTCTGTTGCTGTGATAAAGACCATGATCAAAAGCTACTTGAGGAGGAAATATTTTATCTCAATTTACAGCTTGTGGTCCACCATGAAGGGAAGACAGAGAAGAAATCTGAAGCAAGGAAAAAAGAGACGGAGGGAGGAAGGAAAGAAGGAAGAAGGAAGGAAGGAAGGAGGAAGGAAGAAGGAAGGAAGAAAGGGAGGGAGGGAGAGAGGAAGAAAGGAAGGGAAGAAGGAAGGAAGGATGGAAGGAAGGAAGGAAGGAGCAAAGGAAGGAAAAGAGAGAGATAAAAAAGAAAAACAAACTGTTACAGGATCCCTCCAAGACTTACCACTTCTAACTAAAGAAATATCTATGGCATTATCAGGTCTAGTTCCTGTCAGCATCCCCCCATCCTGTTGGGTCAGCACTGGACATCACCAATAACTAAAGATTGACACCATAAATATTGGTCTGGAAAATTTGAGACATCCTTACTTACAACACAGATTCTCTTAACACTGTACCTTGTTGAAAACTACTGGTAAAATAAGAGCAGAGGCATTGTATAGTATGATACACTTTGTACCTATCAATAATTACTTATTTAAGCCCTACAATGTTCTAAGCACTCTCTCCACTCCAGTGTGTGTGTGTATGTGTGTGTGTGTGTGTGTGTGTGTGTGTGTGTTCTCTCTCTGCTCCAGCCTATTTCTGTTTCCGTAACAAAATAGTACAAGCTGGTGATTTATCAACAATTTACATTTACTTATCAGGAAGCCAGGATGGTCAAAGTCAGGGTGACAGTAAAGTGATATCTGTGAGGGCTACCCTCTGCATCCTCCAGAAGAAACAGATGCTGTGTCCTCACAGGACAATAAGAGCAGAATGGCAAGAAAGTGCCTCCATTAGCCCAGGGCCCTTGTACTATAAAAAGGTGGTTGATCACTTCCCACCGACTGATCACACCTTTTAATGGCATTGAGTGTGGATTAACCTTCAAAATGAATTTTGAAAGGGCCACAAACACTCACAATTCTTACACATGTAGACACATACATTATTTATTCCTCATGATGATGTTATGACTCAGATAATATATAACCCATCTTACCAACAGTCACATGGTCACTGCCTCACGTTCATCTGTATGCTAGATGATAAAAGACTAGTCCTAGAAAACTAGGCACTTTGCAGTGGCTAACTGATTCAATTTATGTCATGAGATGAGCTCTTCTCTCCAGCAGATGGGAGGAGGGAACTGTAAGAGGTAAATTCAGAGCTGATAGGAGCAAAGCAAGAGTGTTTAATGCAGTTTTTCTACCTCCTGCATCCCCAGTGCTCCTTCCATTGTCCACATTCTCTTGTGCTAGAAGCAGGTTTTGGCAGAGTGTTGAATAACTGACCTGCTGCAATTTCTAAATGGAAAAAAATGTTCCCTGTGTTCTTCGTGTTGGCATCTTACATCACCCACGTCAGAAACTCATACTGGAAACCAACTGATTGATGGGAAATGTGCTCCAATTTCTCTTTGGTAATTCTCCTCTTAAAAAGAAAGGCACTTTGATACCCACGGAGATGTTTTCGGTGTTCTCTTTACAGATTGGTTTTAGTGTTTAAGTACCGAGACTTCACCTTTCTGAGACTATTCCAGAGTTGACTTTTCCAGTCTTGCCATGGTCCTCGCCCCGCTTTGCTTTTCTTTGCTCTTCAGTGCAGAATGTTAGATACGCGAAGGTTTGAGGTAGGGGACTAAGTAGTCCTTGTTGTATCCCTGATCCTGACTACTTAAGACAATGCAAAAGTACTTAACATCTAACACATCAGGCAGTAATAAATATGTTTTGAGGACTGGCAAAGTGGCTCAGCAAGAAAAGGTTCTCGCCACAAAGCTCAACAACGCAAGTTCAGTGCTTGGGTCTCACATGGTAGGGAAGAAATAACTCCCAAAAGTTGAAAAGTTACTTCCAGAGCTCCACACCCATGCCATGGCATGTTCTTCCACATGCATAAAACAAACAAACAAATATATAGATACATAAATAAATAAAATTAAAAATTTAACCAAATAAATACCATTTGAGTGTGGGCATGTGTATAGTTGAGGGATTACTCTAGTTTATTTTCTCTGCTGCTGTGATAAAACATTCCAACGAAAAGCAATTTAGGGGAGGAAAAAATTTATTTGGCTAACACTTCCATGTCAGACTCCATCACCGGAAGAAGTCAGGACAGAAATTCATTCAGGACCTGAAGCAGAAACCATGGAGAAATGCTGCTTACTGGTTTGCTCCCAGGGTCACACTCTGCTGCCTTTCTTGTATGGCCTGGGTTTGTCTGCATAGGGATGGTGCTGCTCACAGTGGGCTGGACCCTCCTATATCAATTAGCAATCAAGAAAATGTTCTCACAGACATGACCACAGGCCAATGTGACAGAGGCAATTTCTCACTTGGAGTTCCCTCCTCCAAGGTGTGTCAGGTTGACAACCGAAATGAGGCATTAGTAGAATGGTACTGTTTAGTCACTTTGTTTTTCCTCCTGAAATGTTTGTTTCAGACTCCTATTTTTTTTATTCTTTAATCTCTATTTTATTATAGTATTCACATATGATATATTCCACCCACTCATACGCAACGTATTGATTTCTACCATATCCATAGTCATTCAACTCTCAGGACCCTCAACAGTAAAAGATTTTCATGCACCTCTAAGGCACGCTGTGCCAAATGAGTAGTGCTGTTTGAACACTCTTTCCTAAATCTGGTAAGTGTGTGCTGTAATTCCCACAGCTTCTCCCAAGCTAACAACTCACACATCCAGTGCACGGCCCCTGACCTTTAGTTCTCTCTGTATATTTTCAAAGAACAAACTCTTACTGTTTGCCTATTTCCAGCTATTTACTGAGCACTGGCTATATACCCAGCAATATGCGAGACTCTGGGACTGCTGTGAAGAGCAAGGAGGCAGCAAGGACTCCTCCTTAGACACCTTATATTCTAGTTGTAGGAAGGAGGCAAGGATGAATGAATCAAATAAATGAATTAGGAGCAATTGCCAACTGTGGAAAGTACAAAAATTAAAACAGAAAAGTGGCATGGTATCTGAGTACTCACTCAGCCCCTCTTCCACTGTGTGGCAGGAAAGCCGTGATTAGAAGAACACGAAGAGCAGGACCTATTGCATCCACTATCAGGAAGCAGACACAGGAAGCTGGTGCCCTGCTTGATTTCTCATTTCCATCCAGTCCGGGACCCCAGCTCATGGATGGTGGCATCCACATTTAGAGTGGATATTCTCACTTCAGCTAACCCAGTCTAGAAACTCCTTTACCTAGGCTGCTAAAGGTTTATGAGCTAGGTGACTCTAGAGCCTGTCCCCATGGCAAATTAGCCATGAGTATACGTTGTTCATCAGGGGGATCTCAGATCGAGACCCCTATGGCCTATTATAAATGGAGGATAAACAGTCAGAGACTCTTGGGCAAACAGATGTCAGACTTGCCCTCACTCCAACTCAGAATGGTGAAAGAGAGGATGGACACAAACAAAAACATCACTTGCACCTTTTTCCTTTCTTCCTCTTCTAAGGAAAGGAAAGAGGGGGGAGGAGAATATTTCTCCAGTAAGAAGAAAATGCCTTTAAAGTGGATTTTAGAAAGATTACCACAATATGGAAAATCTCAGAAATGGAAATGGTGGCTCACCTGCAATCACAACCCTCAGGAAACGGAGGCAGGACCATGAGTTCAAGGCTAGCCTCAGGTACACGAGACCCTTTCTCAACTATCAAGAAGTGGAGAAATCCATGGATGGTAGCTTTATGTCCCTTGCATGCACATAGAGAGATGCAGAAATTATCAATTATTGAAAGAGCATTCATGGAGTACAGAAGGGGAAGTCAAACATGCTCAGGGAGAGGTGAGTGGGACATGGGTTTGATGGGAAATCAAGGGTTTTAATGGGGAACGATGGAGAAAGGGAGCAACCAGATTGAAGAGGGTCTTAGATGCAAGCCAAGAAGTTTGTGGACTATTTGGTAAGAAATTGGAAGGCAATCAATGTTTTTAAAAAGAAAGGGAACATAACTGCTGCAATGCGTTAAGAAGATTAAATGCGCAGCAGGGTACGGAATACATTATCTAGAGAGAATCTGGGAGCATGGAAGTTAGTTAGAGCCTCCCATTGGAACTGAGCGTAGAAGCAATATTAATTAGTGTCACTGTCCTGGGAGGCAAGTGACATCTGTGTGGTGCCTTAGAGCTTATAGGGTCCACATTGTTTCACTTATCTGCTTGGATACAGCACTTGTGGGAAGTGAGCAGTCCAGTGATAAACACACTGAAAGACAGTATACACTCAGTAGATGTTAATTGAATAAAGATGAGGCTGACTCCAAAGGGCTTGGTGACTCCACATAAGGGCCCTAACTGTGGAGTCAAAGGTGAATCATCACCTTCAGTACTGAGAATAGTTTATTCACTCATCGAATACTCAAAGAGATTTACTAGATTCCAGGAACTCTTCCAGGTGTTGCCATTCTACAGGTGGGGGGAAGACCATGATGAACAAAACTTTGATCTTCTGGGAGCTTTTATACTAGCAAGAAACGATGGTTGATAAATGCATACAAATGCTTTAAGGTTCATACAGTAAAGGGAAAATGAATAAGGAGAGGTAAACAGGGACTCATTCAGGAATTTGTTTAAATAGTCTCTTAGCTACATGTCCAGTTGCTGTGATAAAATACCCCTGCAAAAAGCAACTTAAAGTAGAATGAGTTTGTTTGGGCTCACAGTTCAAGAGCTCACAGTTCAAGACTACAGTCCATCAAGGCAGGAAGTCATGACAGCAGGAGCCTGAGGCATCGGTCTCCATTGCATCCACAGTGAGGAAGCAGAGAACAATGAACATGTGTGCTCAGCTGAGGCTCCCTCTTTTATTCAGTCCAGTATCCAACCCCAGAGAATGATGTTACAATCCACAATGGGTGGGTCTTCCCACCTCGGTGAACCTAATACAAATAATCCCCACAGCCATGCCCAGAGGTGGGTCTCCCAGATGATTCCACATGTCATCACGTAGGTTATTGGGATTAACCACCGCAGATAGTGTGAGTGATGGAATCTTCTTCCAGAAGTGGCTGCTTCAAAGTGGCTGGAAGGAAATAACACAATGACCATGGACTTTTCCAGAAGAGTATTCAGAACATTTTAAAATGAGGGCATAGCAATCCCAATTGGTCCAGCACACACAGGAATCTAATTCAGCCTGGAACTTCTCAACATTTAGAAGCTGGACCACAAATGCTATTCCTAGCTTGTTTAACCTTTTCCCCCAATTTCATTTGGCCCCCTACAAAGGTATTATTCACCACAAATCAGCTGGAAGAAATTTTGAAAGAATGATACCCCATTTCCTTTAAGGGGGTTTGGGTAGGTTTTTGGTTGCTTTCTTGGGCTATAGCATTGTTTTCAATGGGAGTTGGTTACAAGTTATTATTGGTCTTTTTTAGAGAGAAAAGAAGGTTGGACTCAAGGATGTCTCCCTTTTTGTTTATCTTCCATTCTTAGCTTTGGAGATAGGAGTTAAAAAGAAAGAAGGGGGAATATAGAAATATATGGGGAAGATAGAACAAAAAGCAGATTAGTGAATCTATTCCTCAACTTGATGTCCCAATGGTCACTCACAAGGCTATTTTTAATTCACTGGTATAGAATTTTGTATATAGATGCAAAATAAGTTTAATTTTAGATAGAATGGTATAGAATTCAAATGTAAGATTATTCTTCACACACATTAGATATATTTCTACTCTAATATGAGGTATTGTACCCATACAACTCAATTATAATACAAGGTTTACTTCCAAAATTTTGAAAGTGCTATTGCAGGCTGTTTAGGATAAACAAGTTATACAAGTTAATTGTTAGTTGACCAGATCATGGTCATATCAATTACTAGTTTATTTTTATCACAAGAATATACATCTTAGGTGCATCGGATAGATATGGTTCTATAGAAAGATAAAGTAAAATAGTTAGACAAGGTCTTCAAAAACCTCGGAGACATACAGAATATGGCATTTTAAAATGTTTTTATTATTTTAAAGATTCACTGCCAGCAAGAGAGGTTAACTCCTGGCAATACCCAGCCTACCTTAAAGAGGATGATGAGCATGAAAGAATCTCCTTATGAAGATAACTTCAAATGTGGCAAACAAGACACAGAACAAAAGGTCCTCATTTCTACCACAGACAAAAGTTTGCCTAAAAAAGGGCAAGCATGGATGCAGGCAGAGTCGATGGCCAAACTCTGCCTAGACAGGATAAGCAAGTCCTCAATATTTCTTGCATCACAAATATGTCTGTCAGATATATTGGACCAGAAGGCTGAAGATGATGCTCTAACATTACAGAGTTTTGGGTGACTATTCACGTAGCAAACTGTCTCTGTCATCTTCTCATTTGGAAAGCTACTGACCTGCCCTCCCAGCATACTCAGATAATCAAGTTTATTCCTACTCAAGTCTCTGATGGGGTTGAAGACCAAATAGTTTAGTTTTACAATTAAGCTTAGTTGTTTAGGAGTTAAAATGGCTAGATAGATGTTTTAAGTTGATAATGATGAAATATGATAGACATTGATTTACATTCAGAATTGTAGATGCACCAAGATAGGAAAGATCTTTTTCTACAAGGCTGTCAAATACAAATAGCCAAAACACTAAGAATGTAACATTTATATAATTCCTGATTGTGTCATGGTTCTTCTTGCTATATAGGTAGTTTATTGTATATATGTGTAATAATATAAATATATATGTAAAAAATACAAATGTTTAATTAAAAAATATCAATAAAGACAAAAAATAAAATAAAATGAGGGCATAGTATACCATCTATAAGTGCAGCTGTCTTAGGGTTTCATCGCTGTGATAAGACACTATGGCCATGGCAATTCTTATAGAGGGACTGGCTTACAGTTTCAGAGGTTTAGTCCATTATCATCATGGTGGGAAGCATGGCAGCATGCAGGCAGACATGGTGCTGGAGAAAGAGCTGAGAGCTCTACATCTTGGTCCACAGGCAGTACAAGAAGGATTGTGTCACTGGGCATAACTTGAGCATATATAAGACCTCAAAGCCCACCTCCACAGTGACACGCTTCCGCCCACAAGACCACACCTCCTAGTAGTGGTCCACCTCTGTGTGGCCCAAGCACTCAAACACATAAATCTATGGGGCTCATTCCCATTCAAACCACCACAGCAACAATTGTAAAGTTGAGGCAAGGATATTGTTTGAACCCAGGAGTTTGAGGCCATCCTTGGTAGTACAGCAAAACTAAGTCTCTTAATAGAAAAGACAAAAATAAGCTAAAAAGACAGGGGGGAAAGGAGCTCAGTACCTATTGAGCATTTACAACATGTACGCACTTTACTAACCATTGGAAGGCAGGCAAGCATAGGAGATAATCTTCTTGGACCCTATTGGGTTTGAGTTTATGCACACACTCTCCTTGTAAAACCACACTTGACATCCCAGGCCCTTCACCTGCATGCATTATGCACACACATCCCTCTCCAAACAATGTCCTTACCGATCTCAGAATGTCCTCAACTGCTACATGCATAGGGCCACATACTTGTGTCTCTAAACAATAGTATATGCTTCCTTACTCCTGCTAATAATACAATTTAGACAGTTTCTGTTTAGTATATCCCCAACATTTCCAGCTATGAAAAAAAAAAGTTTAAAATTGAAAAGCATTCAATTTTACCAATAGACGCAAGAGCCAGGTGTTGGGGTGAAAACCTGCTAGCTCATTGAAGCAGAGGAAGCACCCAGCTGACCGTCCTACTCAGCTCAAGTCTCAGAGGAAAAAGCCCCAAAAGCTCACAAGCTCAGCTTACAGTCCAGGAGGAAAAGGCAAAAAAAAAAACCAAAACCAAAAACAAAAACAAAAACAAAAAAACCAAAAAGCTGGATAGCTCGACAAAACAAACAACAAAAACCAAAGCATGTTAGCTCAAAGCTCAAAACCCTAAAAGCTTCCTCCTTCATATCTATGTTGTCTTAAATAAACTTCAACTCCAAGTCCCTCCCACTCTTTAATCCCTGTCAGCTGGTTTCTTGCTCCACCTCTTGACCTAGAGTAACTTTATTAAATCCTGTGTACAGATAGCTTGAATGAAAGGTGCATGCTAGGGCTGGCTGAACTGTACCTTAATCACCTGTTTGCAATAAACTGAAAGGTCTTGGATTAAAAATGTGTGTTACACCCAACAAGGAATAGGTTTTTACAGTTCACAATCTCAAGGTTCACCATGGGATCAAATATCCCGCAACAAAGTATAGGAGAGCTGATATGGCCTGAGCTGAGTTTTGGGTACAAAATTTTAGGAGGACTCTCCCATTGGCCATCTTATATCTATGCATAATTGGGAATGCAAATTATTAAAACCAGATGCATAATGGGATAGCACGTGTGCTATAGAAAAACCATATAACCTAACCTATCAATCAAAAAAGAGAACCACTCAAGCTACCTACTTCATGTACAAGCCCCCTTCATGTAAACCCCATAAAACAAGGCCCCAAACAAGAACAATAATTGGGGCCTTTGAATATTTGAACTGTGTGGTCCGTTGTCAATCTTGACAGTATGTCCCTCTATAATTTGTACTACCTGCTTACTTCTTTTCCATTGCTCTGTGGACTTATTTTTAACTCTTTGGACAAGAGGCCAAAGCCTGTCCACATGTAATGCTTGGAGGTACAAAGATCAAAACATAGTCCTTCTCTTCTGAAGACTCAAAATTGAGATGGGAATACGAGGCAGTCATCTACAAAATGACAGCGTTTCTAGGGAACAGGAGAGGGGAACCATGCCCATCTTAAAGAAGACTTCCCAATGAAAGCCACCCTGAAGATAAGTTTTGAAGCATGAAGCAAGAAAAGTTTTCTGTGAGGCAGGGAGAATCTAGACCCCCCCCAACACACACAAAAAAAGAATATTCTGGGGGAAATAATTTAGTTTTTAATAACATTAGAGGCATGTGATAGCAAGTACTTTAGGAAACTACAGCTACTTTTGTATGGGGAGAAGGGACTACAAGGGCAGGAAGAGAAGGTATTGGAATGTTCTCCTTCGGTAGTTAACACGACTGATGGGAACAAAGTAAGTTCCATCTTAGCAATGCCAAGTATATTGGCTGCCTTTCTTGCTATTGTGAGAAAGGGTTTATTTTGGTTTGTAGTGTGAGGGTAGTCATCCCGGCGGGGAAGGCAGGAGTGTGAAGCAGCTGGTCACATTGCACTCCAAGTCTGGAAGCAAGATGAACGTAGATGCTCAGTGTTTTCTCCTTTCTTCTCTTTGTATAAAAGTCCCAGACCATGGAATGGTGTCATCCACTTTCAGAGTGGGTCTCCCTTCTTCAGTTTAGTCTCTCTGAAAACACCCTCATAGACGTGCAGAGGCATGTTTCCAGGTGATCTGACAATGATGATTTACCAATGAACTAAATTTGAAGCACACACAGAACACATCCAGAAGACAGCAAGGATTGAAAGATCAAAATTAAAGAGAAAGCTGGGGCCAGACTCATATATGTATTTGTGTATCTAAACACCTATAGTATCTCAAAGTCTCCCTCATAATGATAACTATTGATGTCTGAGAAGTCCATCAAGAATCTAGGAACTAAAAAATCCAGAGCAAAGAGAAACAGGACAAAAGCAGAGCCAGTAGCAGTGTCTACAATACCAACAATTAACTGGAGGGGCCAGTGTGGGACTCAGGACAAAAACAGTCTGGGACACTCAAGAACTAGACTGCTTCAACAGACAGCCTCACAAAGAAGGATCATGAAGGAGACTGGGGAGCAATGACAGACACCAAGAGCCATTAAAGACAGTAAAATAAAAAGAAGTCATTAAATGTCATACTACATAGACTCCTGGTGTGTTGGTTAGTTTTATGTCTGCTTGACACAAGCTAGAGTCGTTTAAAAAAAGGAAGCTTCAACTGAGAAAAAACCACCCCCATTAGACTGGCCTGTGAGCAAGCATTTTCTTGATGACTGATGTGGTTAATGTGGGAGGCTCAATCTGACGCAGCAGTGCTACTGCTGCGCTGGTGGTTCTGGGTCCTAGAATAAGTCAGGCTGAGCAAGACAGTAGGAACCAGCCAGTGCATTCCCACATGATTTCTGCTTCAGTTCCTGCATCAAGATTCCTCTGTTGAGTCCCTGCCTTGGCATCCTTTGATGATGGACAATAATGTGGCCATGGAAGTGAGATAAAGCCTTCCCTCCCTAAGGCACCTTTTGGTCATGGCGTTTATTTCAGCAACAGAAACCTTAACTAAAACACCTGGTGATCTTTGAAAGATTCAATAATGGGATAGGACAAACAGAGTGAGTATGGAAAGAGTAGAGAGAATGGGCTACCAAGTAAGTAGACTACCAAGCCTTTGGTGCCAAGCCTTCCCAGCTTTCTGGCTAGCATTTGCCTTCGGTACCACCACAACCCCACCATCCCACCCCACCCCAGCCCTAGCCCCATCTAGAGTTCTGTCCTGATTTGTTTTGTCTTGTTTTTGTTGTTGCTACTTCTGTTTTTATTGCTTTCTGCTGCCTCAGTGTGACTACATCTCTTGGTGTCACAATTCTAGCATTTAGCTAACTAGTAAGCTGTGCACTGAGTTATCAAGTAGGCACTGTAAGATATGGGATAGAAAGAGCTGATACAATGTGTTGTCATGTATTCCATACCATGAACAGGATCTCTTTGCCAGGATAGCACTGGCACAATTCCCACCAGTCTTTTAACAGTGGTCAACAATAGGGTGCTGCCTAGTGAGAGGTCACAGATGGGGCACTGTCTGCTTTTACCATATACGTAAATACAACACATCATTGCAAAGGATGGTAGTAGTGCTTCTTTGTCTTCTTAAGGTTTATTATTATTATTATTATTATTATTATTATTATTATTATTATTATTGTGACAATGATCATTATCATCATTATAATTTTAAAACAAAACAAAGAGAGATGTCCTCTATTCTTTTAATCTATAGATATATATCATTTGGCTAAGACTGTCTATGGTTCATATTTTCTTTATGTTCTCCCCACCCATGGTTCTTTGGCAGTCAGAATTAACTCAATGGGAATCTTGGCAAATTCTCAGTCAGACATTTGTTCTTTTTAATGTCATGGCCACGTCTAGGTAATTGTTTTCCTATACCAATTGGAATCTGGCTTTTAATGTAATTGGTTCTTTGCATAGCCAAAAGCCACTTAATGCAAATTAAAACAATGACTCCACTCGATAAATTCAGAATGATAACCACAGCCCTTCTGAGAGACAGTGAAGCTAATCGGGGCTCCATCTTCATAATTTTCTTTTTAGAGACCAACAGCTAAAACAAGTGGCACCAAGAAGGGAATAATAATTAGCCATTTAATCTAACCCTTGCCATTTGTGGTAGTAATAAATGACACATATAGCAAACAAATTAACCAATGCTCCCCCAAAGCTGGTCAATTACCAGGTTGTGACACGTTCACTTCCTTCTCCTCAAGTCTCCATTCCTGTCGCAGCACTCCTCTTCCCTGAGCCATGACAACATCATCATTGCCTCTCTGTTCCTCCTACATATGTCTTCCATGTCAGCCATTCTAATGAAGCCATGGGCTGCCTAAGCTCTTCACTGTAGTAGGAATACTGGTTAGTTTCTGTGATGGTGCCTTGGAGCCTTAGGAATCCAGACTCACGTGCACCAAATTCAGTTTATGTGTCTGGAGCTGAGGTTGTTACAGGAAGTTTAGATCTTTGGCAGGCTTCTCTGTTGTGGTGAATTTCTCTTTGGGACTTCAGTGCAGCCTTCTGTCCCTGCCCCATTGATCAGGACCACCATAGTCTATTATGGCAAGGTTTCCAGTCTTAACCATGAGTCCTTTTATGGAGGCTGTGGGATCCTCATGGTCAGAGTCACAGAGAGGTGGGTGTTGTTGTGAATGTATTGGGAATTCACACATAGAGGCCAGAAGTCAGCTTCTTGTGTTGTATCTCAGATGTCTTTCACCTTGTTTGTTGAGATAGGATCTCTCTGGGATCTGGTGTTTGCCGATCCCCTCAAGCTAGATGGCCAAGCAGTCGGATCCATTTGTCTCTGCCTCTTCAGTGTTGGGATTACAAATACTTGGCGCCTCACACAGCCTTTTCACATCAGTGCTGGGCATAAAACTCTTTTCCTTATGCCTGCATAGTAAATGACTTTGCTAAATGAGCTGATCCCCAACACTGAACCACAGAATTTTTTTCAAAAGGTAATTGTAGCTTTCCTATGGTAAGACATATCTCTCTCTTAGAGAATTCTGCTTCAATCTGATTTTCTATTTCATTGCTTTGTTGTTTGTTCATGTTTCTCTGAGTTACCTTAGCTGAACTCACTTTGTAGACCAGGCTGGCCTCAGACTCAGAGATCCACCTGCCTTTGCTTCCCTGAATTCTGGGATTACAGGTGTGTGCCACCATGCCCAGCTGTTCATTGTTTTTTATAAAGGGATTTCTTTTCATTGCTATTACATTTATTTATTTGATTTGTGTGTATAAGTGTTGGGGAAGGGGCTTGCACTTACCTTCACACACATACAGAGGTCTGGAGACAACTTGTTAGTGTCAGTTTTCTCCTTCCATCACTTGGGGTCTGGGGGATTGAACTCATGTCATCAGGCTTGATGTCCGATGCCTTCAGTACTGAGCCCTCCCACCAGTCCTTTGTGTTCATCTCTTAACAAAAATTTCCACTCTGCAGCATATTATTACACCCACATGATTGGGTTTGTATAAAACTTCTAATGTACTTTGTGCACAAATAAAGCTTCCCATCTCTGCTTAAGAAATTTATTTCCTGACAATCCCCTTTAATAATTATGTTGCCAGTTGGAAGGAGGCCTTAGAGGTCTTTTCTGATATCAGGACCTTCTCTGACATTAACCAGCACCCAAATGAATGAGACCATTCCACAAACTGATTACCGTGTCTTCTGCAGTGCATTTCTAGCAAAATGGAGGAAATCTCTTCCTGGTAGGTTTGTCAGATACTACTTGCAGGGACTACTGAAACAGCACCCACATCTGTCTTTCTCACACACCAGGAAATCTGTCCAGTTCTCAGGTCTCACCAATCATGTGCAGGGCAAGATTATCAAACCCAGTCAAGCCCTTTCATCACGTGAAATCCTACTTCTGGAAGACTTTATCCAGGCACCCAAAATATTGCAGTTTCAGAGATAAGAATCTCCCTAGAAGAGACAGAAGAAATCCTCAGGAGTAGAATTCTGGGTACTCAAATAGCATGATAATAAACATCTTCAGTTAGCAAGGTGGACCTTTCCAAGGCCATTAATACGGAGGTATTGCCAAGTGTGTGTGGTCAAGTTTTCTGCCTTTATGAGATTTCTAGTCTGGCAAAGTCCAAGCTGAAGCAGACAAGGAATTTATATGAGGACATTAGGAGGTTCTAGAATCTTTCAGAATCAGAGAGTCATATTTGGAAGCCATCTACTTGAGTACAATGAAACCCATGGGGCTTAAGTTCTGCCCATTTGTTTTGAGATTGTTTCGAGAGATTAAGAAAGCTTTGGTGGCTGGAAAGATGTATTAGTAATTAAGTGTGTACTGCTCTTGCAGAGGACCCTAGTTTGGTTCCCAGCACCCATGCAGGGTGGCTCACAATTGTCACCAACTCCAGATTCAGAGCACATGACTCAGATACAATCTCCTGTCCTCCACTGGCATTAACTCATGCACAGAAGTCCTCCACCCCTCAAGTAAAAATAAAAAGAACAAAAAGAAATCTTTGGGTTTTTCTTCACCTTAGAGTTTCTTTCCTTTTTCACACAAGACCTTGTAACCCAGTGTTTAGCCCATTTTGCTTTCGCTGTCTGAGAACCCGGCCTTCAATTGAGCACTAGCAACACCTACTTCCTTTCAGGTATTATCTTTTTTATACGAGTGAATTCACAAAGCCAGGAGGGGATTCCAAATGAGTAAATTAAGTAAAAGGCAGAAGCAGGTGGATCTCTGCAAGTTCCAGACCAGCCTGGTCTACAAAGCAAGTTCCAGGACAGCCAGGGCTATTATATAATAAAACCCTGTCATGAAAAACCTAACGTAAATAAACAAACAAATAAATAAGAAAAATGTCTCTCAAACAGCTAACAGCTTCTGAAACAAAATAAAGACGTAAAATCATCAGTGACTGCTAAGTATAATCTAGAAGATCCAAAACCAAGTGTTTGCTATTTCCCCTAACAGGGATCTGTCTTCAAAAGTCACCATCTCTTAAAAAACTCAAGAAGAAGGAGGAGAAGGAGGGGGAGAAGAAGAAAGAAGAAGAAGAAGAAGAAGAAGAAGAAGAAGAAGACAGAAGAAGAAGAAGAAAGAAGAAAGAGAAAGAAGAAGAAGAAGAAGAGAAGAGAAAGAAGAAGAGAGAAGAAAGAGAAAGAGAAGAAGAGAAGAAGAAGAAGAGAGAAGAAGGAAGAAGAAGAAGAAGAAGAAGAAGAAGAAGAAGAAGAAGAAGAAGAAGAAGAAGAAGAAGAAGAAGAAGAAGAAGAAGAAGAAGAAGAAGAAATGCTACTAGCTGCAGGGCAGACAGTCCTCTTCTCCATCTGAGGTTTTGTAGCTCAAGACGGAAGTGATGTTCAGGCGCCTTGTCTTAACAGCTGCCCAGAAGCGGGAAGTAAGCACAAAAAGTAAACAGCCATCTCTGGTGTAGGAATCCCCCGGAGTCTGACACCTGCACTAAAGTCTCTGGAAGCCGTTCAGACACACAGGATAGGAACAAGCCAATTACACTCTTACAGCTTCACCCGACCCTATCACATCCCTCCGGCTCATTTTCAACCACTCTCAAAAGCTAGCTAAACATCTGAGCTCTGTTCATCTCTTAGGGATTGTACTAAGAGTTCACAGGTTATGTGATGTCACATGGGAAGGGGAGGAAGGGCTATGAACACCAAGAAGTCCTATAGGAGCCACATTATAAACAGGCCTGGTGGCTTTCCACCCATGGAGTGTGGGTGATGAGGCTATCTGCACATGCTGCCTGTGGCATGGCAGGTGGCTAAATGGGGCGGCACGGACCAAGAAATAACAGGAAAAGACACAAAGAGCAGACTTGGTGATGAGGAGGGAACACTTTGGCAAACTTTCCACTAAGCACAGCGCATCTGATCCGTCATCACAAAGAACAGAAGTAGGCTGCCAAGTTGTTTTATAGTTTGCTTTCTGCTGCTGCGATAAAACACTGACCACAGGAACTTGGGGATGAAAGTGTTTGCTTCATATTCTGGTTCAAGTTAACAGTTCCTCACTGAGGGAAGTCAGGCCTCTGACTCAAGGGAAGAAGCTGGGGGCGAAAACTGAAGAGATCATGCAGCGCTGCACTGCTTCCTGGCTCTCCCCTCCTCTCCTCTTCCCATCCTTGCCTTCCTCTCTGCCTGCCCCCCCCTCCCCCCGGGTTTCTCTGTGTAGTCTTGGCTGTCCTGGAACTGCCTCTGCCACCCAAGTTCAGAGATTGGTTCTTTTATTCTTATTTATTTATTTACTTTATTCATTTTATATCACAGATTGCAGCCTCCTCCCTCCCCTCGTCCTAGTCCCAATGTCCCACCCTCTTCTCCTATTCTTCCCTCCCCTTCTCAGAAAAAGAGAGCCCTGCCCCTGTATCAACCCCCTTTCCCCAGCACATAAAATTGCATCAGGACTAAGCACATGCTCTTCCACTGAGGCCAAGCAAAGCAGCCCAGCTAGGGAAAATGACCCAAAATCAGGCAATGGCATCCATGTCAGAGACAGCACCTCTCCAACTGCTAGGGGGTCCACATGGAGACCAAACTGCCCATCAGCTACACATGTGTAGGGAGCCTAGGTCCAGTCTGTGCATGCTCTTTGGCTGGTGGCTCAGTATGTTTGAGCCTCCACTGTGCCCAGATTAGTTGACTCTGTTGGTCTTCTTCTAGAGTTCTTATCTCCTCTAGTCCCTCTATCCTTCCCCCAACTCTTCCACAAGACTCCCAGAGCTCCACCTAACGTTTGGCCCTGGGTCTTCAGCATCTCTTTCGATTTCCTGCTGGGTAAAGTCTCTCAGAAGACAATTACACCAGGCTCCTGCCAGCAAGCATAGCAGAGTGTCATTGGTAGTGTTAGGGGTTGGTTCTCTCCCATGGGGTGGGTCTCAAGTTGGGCCAGTCATTGGTTGACTGTGCCCTCAATCTCTGTTCCATCTTTATGCCTGCACATAGTGTAAACAGGGAATTTGGGGTTGGAAGTTCTTGTGGGTGGGATGGTGTTCCCCTCACTCCACTGGAAGTCCTGCCTGATTATTGGAGGTGGCCACTTCAGTCTCCACATACCCTAATGCTAGGAGTCTCAGCTAGAGACTTCCAGGATCCATTCCTGGCGCAGGTCTCCAGCTCGTCCCAATAGATGCTCTAGCCCTGCTGGTTTCCCTTCTCTCTCCCAGCCCTCTCACCTCCACCCCTGCTCTCCAGACACCTGATTCTCCCCTCCCCCCACTCATCCCCCACCCCTACCCCCTGTCCCACCGGGTTCCGGTTCCCTCTCCATCCACTTCCCATGTCTATTTCCCCTTCTGAGGGAGAGTCAAGCTTCCTCTCTTGGGCCCTTCTTCTTACCTAGCTTCTTAAGCAACTACTTGCCCTGGGGTGGCACTGCACTCTCTCTCTCTCATCCAACACTAATCAAGAAAACGCCCCAGAGACTTGCCTGTTGGCCTATGTGATTGGAAGCATTTTCTCAGAAGAGGTGCTCCCCTTCCCAGATGACCCTAGCTTGTGTCAACTAGCTGGCACACAAGGAGAAAAGGCGAAAAGAGTTATCACAGGCAAAGAGCCCAGAGGCCCAAAGCTGCATGTGTACATGCTAAACATGGGACTACCAGGAACGTACAGATTGCTTGCAGGAAAAAGAGGATAGGAAAATATCCAGGGCCCACTCAAGAAAGTGCAGAAGATCATGGGAATTGTTCCAGCAGGAAGTGCTTTGTTAACATATACTACAAAGACCAGTCTTATGTATAAGAAGCAAATTAGCGAAAGGAGAAGGCAGCAAGACCAGTTAGGAGGCTTTTCAATGGTGCCTGCAGCTAACTGTGCCCTCCATGCATACCGGGCACTCTTCCAAACTCTTTACACATTTTATTTTACTTAATCCTCACTGTGATCAGGAGAAAACCAATGCACAGCAGCCCTCACTGGCTGCGGGAGTCCAAGCTGAGGAGTACCTAGCAATGGATTAAACCAGGGAGTATGGCTCAGCAGATTTTTTTTCTCCTCTCCTTTTCTGGACCCAGAGATGTGTTCTGGGGCCCAACAGGGCAGTAGGAACTGCCACGGAGAAAGGGAACGGAACTAACTGCATTTCTCAAGGTGGCTGTAGTTAAGGCAAGAGATAAGATAACAGGTGCCAGTTCCCAAGGAGCAGGGAAGGGGATTAGAACCCATGAGAAAGCATTCTAATTGTGCAAAGTGAGAGATATTCTTATGAAACTTCTAGAACTGCTTCCCTGGACTGCCTGCCTTGCTCTCCTTCCTCTCTGTCATGCACAGCCCAGCGACAGCCCTTAGCTGGATCAATGTCAGTTCTAAAGATACAGATCTTCACAGTGATGCCACTGAGTTCTCTTGTACTGGATGCTTCTCATCTTAAGCAAGAGGCTTTGTGCTGTGCCAGAGGCATTAGTGAAGAGTAAAAGAATCTGATGGAGGGGCTGGGTAGATGCTCAGCAGCTAGCAGCACTCGTTGCTCTTGTAGAGGACCAGAATCTAGTTCCTAGAACCCAGATCAGACCACTCAGAATCACCTGTAACTCTAGCTCCAGGGGATCTGATGCCCTTTGGCTTTTGAGGAGACACACACACACACACACACACACACACACACACACACACACACGTTCATGTACACTAAAAAATTCTGAGCATGATGTAAAAAGGCTTCCTGGAGCCCACAAAGATCTAACCTGCTTAATTAAACAAGGTAGTCGCCTCGTACACAGATAAATTCCCACAGTGAAAAAGAGATCAACAGATCAGGCTAGTCTTCCATGAACTCAATAGCTGGGGGCTGGCTTAGGGCAGCTCTCTAACTCCTCCCACATAATACAAAGGCTATAGGCAACAGAGAACCCTGAGAATTGCCACTAGCTCCCTGACAGCATCCGGGGCCTTCTTTCTAAAGCATTGTTGTCCAAAGGATTTACTCCCTCCCACCTTCACTCCTAGTTGTTCCTCATATAAAGAAAGGCACACTTTTAAACTCTTCAAGAGTTTATTTGAGCAAGCAACAGTCCACAGATCTGGAAGTGCAAAACCAGAAGAGACCGGGACTCCATCAGAGACGCCCAGGGACAAGCTTCTGCAGAGTAAGCATGTATCTGGCTATAGCGACATGGCTTCCTTACTTTGTCCATCCCAATGCAGAGTCCCCAGTGCAGTTAAGTTTATGTCAGGTGGCTGCTTCAGTGTGTGTGTGTGGGGGGGGGGGGTTTCCTCTATCATAAGCATTTACAAATAATAAGGTCAAGCTAAGCAGTTCAGCAAGTTTATTCTAAAGGTGGAACTAGCTTTATTAGCTAGGGAGATTTTCAGGCCTGGTCTCCATTTCAATTTGCTTAAGTAATTCTCCACTTTGCTATACCCTCAGCCAGCTGAAAGAGGAACCATACACTACAGCATGACTCCTGGTCACCACCTTTGGAAGATCTCACTAGTCACTGGGACAAAGGGTCATGTAGGCATTATCACTGTAGACAATTGCCCTGGGACAAAGGATGCTATCACTGCCATTGATGGTGTCTGGGCTCAAGCTTTTAATCCTAGTGGTCTTAATTTGGTTACTGGATAGATGTCAACTGTTGAAAAGCTTTTGAAACCCTGGAGATGTTGTGACTATAGGGAGGGTTACAGGCAAAGGCTGAAAACAAATACCCTGAAGAAGAAATCTCCAGGCCCAGGATGGAAACAAGCTGGTGAAAGCAGAACCTCCTGTTGGATGAAAATGTTGAATCAAATTTTAAGATATTTAACATTTGCCTGTAATCCCAGCACTCAGAGAGGCAGAGACAGGTGGATCTCTCTGGGTTTGAGGCCAGCCTGGTCTACAGTGAATCCAGAACAGGCAAGTCTACACAGAGAAACCCTGTTGCGGGGGACAGGGGGAGCATTTAACATTTTTGACAATCTCTGATTTGTCAGGGAATCCCAACTCTCACCACCTCTCCTAAGCACCCAATATCTAAGGCTCACCTGCCTTGCAGAACTGCACGTGTGAGCCTTGCAGAAGTGCAAGTGTGAGCCTTGCAGAAGTGCACGTGTGGGCCTTGCAGAAGTGCATGCGTGAGCCTTGCAGAAGTGCATGCATGAGCCTTGCAGAAGTGCATGCGTGAACCTTGCAGAAATGCATGTGTGAGCCTTGCAGAAGAGCATGTGTGAGCCTTGTAGAAATGCATGTGTGAGCCTTGCAGAAGTGCCCGTGGAAGGCTAGCAGCCTCACTGAGCGGTTGAGAAGTATTGTGTCACTGAATCTTTCTTTCTCGTCTTAGAGACATTTTTAACTGTCTCTAATCTGAAAACAGCAGTGGGGAGGAGTCAGTGTTCTGACAAGCAAGGGAAAAAGGAAACAAACAAAAACAAAAACACAAAACAAAACAGAGCTGCCTGTAGCCAGAGGGTTGGCACTGCCTGGAATTAAAGGACAAAAGATGCCCCATCAATGATTCTGTTATTATAAAGGGCCTTCTGAAACTGCTCCTGGCATGAGAAGGGACCAGTGATAATCCGTGGTGCCCTGATGATCTGAGAGCAACCCCTGGACAAAGGATGAGCTGCTTTGAAAATAAAGTCCCTTGCTTTTAAGTATAAAGCTAACTTTTGAGGTTCTTTGTTACAACAAATAGTGGCTCCATTGACCCCAGTTCCCCAAAGGATTAAGGCACAAGCAGAGCTCCTACCTCCTAAATTCAGGTAGAATTTGTTGGAGGGTTTGGGATGGGAGTAGAGTTACTCTGGAACCATTGATCTGGATGTCAGCTCAAAACACAGTTCTGGCTCCAACTGGAAGAAGAGTTTATTTTGAACCAAGTATGAGTGACCATGCCCAGGAGCTAAGTGGCACTCAGGCATATCATACAAGCAATTGCATAAGCTTTTTATAGTCCTGGAACAAAAGAAACCCGTTAATAAATACATTTATTGAATATATCAGGTAGGAAGATCACAGCAAAGCAGGAAAAATCTCTGCTCTAAGTGTCAAATGCTATCCAATTACAGTCCCTTTCAGCCTCCCTCCCCATTAAGTAGCATTTGTAATCACGGTTAGAAAAGCCTACAAAAAAATGGAAATCAAGATGAAAACAACTTGTAAAAAGTTTAAGAGATACTATACATGAGCCAATGCCTACTGTGACTTTAAATCAGAGTTTGAAGGGGGTACTTCCCTCAGAGAAAGGGTCCCAAGCAGGGAAATCCCATCCTGCTGCTCTATCTCTTAGCACCATTCCAAGCATGGGGGTAACATGGTAACAAAGGATGAAGACAGGAGAAGAACAGCCAAGAGGATGGGAGAGGATCCCAGGAGAACAGAAGATGCACAGCCAAGGACTACTTCCCCAAACCTCACCACCGCCCCCTGCAGTCCTCACCAACCTCCTGAACTGGTAAATGTATTAATTAGAAATATATTTAGACAGTCTTAGTTATTCAAGGGAAATGCTTATGGATAGGCACTTTGCATGTGTGGCAGGACATTGTAGGGAGACACCCCAATGTATATTTCCTTTTGTATTCTGGGTCCCCTGGGTGAGTCTGTGGACATCAGGAAGGCTTATCTCCTCAGGGAATAGATGCCAAGAGTAAAAAACAAAAGACTCTGTTTAAAGTTCCCAGCTCCTCCACCTGTTGAAGAAGGTCCTAGAGCAACCATGGATCCTGCCATGTGGCTATGACCCAGAGGCTGAAGGTCCCACAACCAGCCTACCTGGGCCTGTATTCCAAGCAAGGGAACCCAGAGAGGAGAGACATAGAAACACATTTGATGAAAGGGGATGTGAGAAAAGCTGTGTGAGGACTATGAACAAAGACCAGAGCCCCCTTGGCAGTCTGTAGCAGGGAGCAAGCAGAGAGCAACATCCAACAACTGAAGGATGCCCTGTCAGACAGGGGGAAAGGCACCGAGGAGAATGAATCGGGGCTTCTTTCTCCCTTTCTCTTTTCCAACATCATATGGTAATGCGACTTCAGAGCTCATATGGAAGTGCCTTGGCTTACAGATGGTCATAACACAGTATTTAATGCACACTTTGATTTGTGGGTCAAACTAACACCAGTGTCTCCGATTACTCTTCTACCTCACTGGACATACTTCAAGCTAAGTATGGAGGCTTGACACAACTGTCTCCGGGTTGCCCAGGCTCTTCCAGACTCCTGATGTCCCCTTCTTGTGCCCTATAGAGTATGTGAACAAGAACTCTGGGGAAGAAGCTGTGTCTGCAGAGACTGACAGGCAGGCAGAATTGCAGTACTGTGGAGAGACCAGGAGTGTTATTGGTCCAAAGGCTGATCATGTTATCTTAGGCTATATTAATGTCCACCCCTGCCCCCATCCCCATCTAGCCATCCCTTGTCCACCTCTGTGTCAAAGCTAACATCCCGTGACTAATAAATAAATGCCTTTGGAATCTATTACCTTAGCAGATCCCTGACTTCCACCAACTCAAAAGCTAATAGTGCTGTCAGATGCTATCTGGTGAGCTCCCTAGAAAAGTGTCCCCACTTTGCGGTAACCTTCTCTGATGTAGCTATCAACGCATTTTAAATGGCCTTGACTTGTGACTTTGTTCTGTAAACTATAAAACTTCACAAAACTACTGCTACATTGGAACATGGAATTTGGGGTAACCTAAATGTGGTCCCAGACCATGGTCACTCAAAGTGGCTCCAAAATAAACTGTCTCTTATTCCCTTTAAGAAGAGAGCTGTGTGGCTTTGTTTGTTTTGTTTTACATTTGTAAGTGCCAATGCTAGAATCGAGAGACAGGGGCAGGTCAGGACTGAGGCTACCTTAGAGCCAGCAGAAACAGAAGCTTGCGAACTCGTCAGGGAAGAAGGCAGGTGGTGGCAGGCCAGTGCACTTTTGAAAAACTCCTCATGCCAGGAACTAGGGTTGGCAGGAGTCAAGCCAACATGCTAGACTCAAGATCAGCCAACAGTTGTCCTGCCCTTTGTCCTGAAGGCAATACGACAAGCACAAACACAGTGTGAGAACAGGATGGAAGGGGAATGTTAGCTGAAAACACAAAGGGACTCCAAGAGAATGCCCTTTCTTCAGTGTCCTGGAGCTTTGACAACCAACCTTGACTGCTATATCAGCAGACAAGTTTCCTTTAAGGTCCGTCAGAGTTCTGGAACCTGCCCAGCCTTGGGGACAGAGTTAACCTTTGAGGTTGTGTAACGTGGCAGAGAGAGTCACCTGCAGTAAGAAGAGCACATTTCATGTTTGCCTGGACTCTCCAGGCTGTAATAGATCTGGTGGGGGAGAGAGAGAAAGGGAGAGGGGGAGGGGGGAGGAAAAGAGAGGGAGAGGAGGGAGGAGGGAGAGGACAGGGATGAGGAAAGAACGTTTGCCAGCACTGATTAACCTAGGCTAACTGGTTCTTTGCCCACCTTTTCTCATAGCATAGCAACAAACAAACAACAATGAAACTGAGTTACTTACTAGACAGGAAGCTCCTGGAGGGCTGGCTTTGTGTTTCTTCATAGTGTGAGCTCCCTGACTTAACAAAGTGCATGGTTCTGGGAAATGCCCAATAGTCAGTGAAGATGTGGGTGAGTCCTTGCTTCATGAACACAGACGATGTGGACCACCGTCTAGTTTGTGTGAGGCAACACACATTTTGCTGTAATTTGCACAACCATGGGACAAATGAAAAGAGTGATAGTGGCAAGGTCATAGAAGAGAGCTTTGTTTTGTTTTCATCTGACCACTACATGTGGAAGTTACATACTCAGGTCATAACTAGACAGAATAGTTAGATTAGCAAAGCACATCGGATGAGAAGGGTATTATGGGACAGGAGTATTTCTGAAGGGTGGAAATAGGCATCATGACAGATGTCAGGACTATGGATTAGGAACAGATTCCTTTCACTGAGGTCACTGTGTTGTGCGTGTGCATAGACTGTGTGTCCAGATTTCAGATCTTAATGTGAGTACTAGGGCTATGAATGCAGATCCTCGTGCTTGCATGACAAGCCACCTCTCCAGCCCAGTGAATAGTGTAAGGGCTAAACGACTAGTATCTGGCTAATACTTGGTCTACATAAAGAATCCAAGGCTGAAGGGGAAACCAAAGTAGAATTATAGTGAGATAAGACTGGTGGATAATCACTGGACATAGGCTGCTGAGGGATCCTCGGACATGGAGATGCGGGCAGGTAGGAAAATGTAAGTCCTACCATATGGAGGGGACCAGGTTCTTCCTATGTTTATCAGGGAATCCAACTCCCATTTAAGTTCACCCTTTCCCCTTCGACTCATCAAGGCCTCACCATGCTCAAGTCTCCTCCATATGAAAGGAAAAGAATAGACCAGTCAAAAACTAAGCACATTTCTCCTCTTGCCGGAAAGTGGTACCAGTTTGTCTCCACTTTGACGCCCGACTGTTGTAACTTGTGTACATGCTGCAGGATGTATCTTTCTCCAACCATGAGATGGCATTTGGTGAGGTCAGGGGCATCCTCACTGTTGTTAAGTCTGAACAGCATACTTCTGAATGCATTCTCTTTCCAGCAGCCAACCTCGGGGACCACTTCCTCTTCCTTGACTGGACTCCTTCCTCCCATGGGATTCTCTGTAGCCTTTCCTCTTTGTATTGTCATTCTCCCCTGCCTTTCTCTTAGTCTTTCCTGTCTGCATTGTCATTGTCATCCTCTTCTGGAGATTTCATATCACAATAGTATTGGTTCTACTGGGTTTGGAGGGAGAATGTCTCTCATGATGTGTTCCCCGTTCTGAGATGTCATTCATTCCCTTGGGTTTCACACACAGATGAAAATAACACCAGGCCCAGATCCTCCTCTAAGATCTTCTAGCAAGTCTCCATTCTTGAGTTCAAGCACCTGTCTCCTAGACATGTCCCATGGGGTATCTCATAGAGCACATGCCACACTGGTGCTCATCTGGAGCAGTTTTGATCTGAGGGACTAACATGAAACTGACAGGGGTCAAACTACACATAACCAGGCTTTGGATAGACAGAAAAGTGGCTTTGGAATCACCTGTTATAGGCCAGAAAGATGGCAGAGAGGCTAACGGCCAAACCTGACCACCTAAGCTGGGCTCCATCACCAGGTCCAAGGAGATGCAAGGAGAAAGCCCATTTCTGTAAGCTATCCTCTGGCTTCCATGTGTATTCACAAAGAAATACATAAATGCAATTAAGGGAGGGAAGGAAGGAAGGAAGGAAGAAAGAAAGAAAGGAAGGAAGGAAGGGAAAAAAGAAGAACCTTCTGCCATGGGTAAATTCCAACAGTAAAATAATTAGCTGAAGAAAATATTAGACTGTGTCCCCCGCCCCTCGAGGTAAAATAAGTTGAAAATAGCAAAATAATTAAAATTTTAAAAGTTTTAAAATATTATTGCTTGTGACTTGGTGAACAATCAAAAGGGAACTGATAAAAGTTTAGATGTCTAAAATTTGATGCTGTAAATCTTTTATCATAGAAGCAGTTATGACCAACCGAAATTTAGCATGGCAAATGTTAAACTGCAAATATGTGAAAGAGGAAGAAAGGGAAGTTGACATATCAAGCCTTCATTGTACAATACACATGAAAAAGGCTATGTCCTGGTGCAAATAATGTTGGTCAAAGCACACACACACACACACACACACACACACACACACACACACACACACACACACACGGAAAGAATTTAAACTTGCCATATAGAAAATGGAGCAAAGAATTCGAGTAGCATAATGAAAGACCTCTTCCCAAGAACAAACCTGTGCCATGAAGTCCATCAGGGTTTGACATGCCATGCCGTGATGGGGTCTTCACATGCAGTGAGAAAAGAAGTAGGGTCACAATCAGGAGAGAGCCCAAGATAACAAAGTCAAAGCGCCCTACTCTGTCAGGTGTACCCCAAGTCCTAACATCCACAGCAGACTCATTTTACATCTCCCACATTCTTAGTTTTCTTTTTCTGGTGCCACAACAGAAAACTGCAGACTGGACAAATGACAAACAAGAAATGACTCTGGCTGTGGCTTGGAAGCCTGGTTTATCAGGTACTTTCTCACTGATACAAAATATCTGACAAAAAGCAACTTAAATAAGGGGTATTCTAGTTCGTTTCCATTGCTGGGGTAAAATACCCTACCCCCTGAAACCTCCAAACAAGCAAACAAAAAACAAACTTAGGAAAGAAAGGGTTTACTTTAGGTCCCAACTCTAGGTTACAGTCCATTATTGTGAGAAAGTCAAGGTGGCAGGAACTTGAAGCAGCTAGTGACATCACATCCCATCGAGAGGAGAAAGAAATACATGTATGCATGCTTGCTTGCTTGTGCTCAGCTCAAATTCTCCACTCTTAGCCAGTTCAGGATCTTCTTCCTAGGAGATGGTACCACCCACAGTGGGTCAGATCTTCTCATATCAATTAACTTAAGACAATATCCACAAATACAGCAACAAGCTAACCCAAAGTAGACAACCTCTCACTAACACTATCTTTTCCAGGTGGTTCTGGGTTGTTAAGAAAGATAAACATTACAGAGGATTTATTGTGGCTAACAGTTCCAGAGTGCTGTCTATCATGGCAAAGAAGGCATGGTACCAGGAGTGTGAGGCAGCTGTGCACACTGCATCTGATGCAATGACACATCAGCTTGCTTTCCATCTTGATTCATGCCAGGATCTCAATTCAGGGAATGGTGGTGCCTACACATGGGGATGTTTGGGGTCTTCCCACTTCTGTTAACACAATGCATAGACTCCCTTACACACACACCCAGAGCATTTTCTCCTAGGTGATTCAAGACCCTGTCAAGCCGACAGTCAATATTAACCATCACAGCTGAGGAGACTTCCATCTGAATCATAACATGGTGGAGAGCAGCACACAGTGAGAAAGTATGTTCATGCATGTGCACATCCTCATGAAAGGGAGACTGAGAGAGACAGAGAGGAAGGTAGGATGGCCACAACAAGGGCCCACTCCTAAGGTAAATGCATGAATCCTGGCAGGAAAGCACAGCCCGAAGATCTTAATCCCTACATGAAGGCCCAGCTCTTAAGACTGTTACTATGGCAATTAGATCCCAGCATGACTTCTTGGAGGGGAACTTTAAGTCATAGCAACCAACTGTACCTTATAAAATGTCCGTCTTGCGTTTGCTGTCACACAAGGGACCATCATCCTAGAATTTTCCTTCAAGTTTCTCTTGCTTTCCTTACTTCCGTTCTATGGCCACTCCCTCCCTTTCTGGTTCCATAAGTTTCTCAGTGTGCTGTCTTCCCTGTTCCTATTGCTGTCTAGGTGATCTTTACTTTGGTCTAACTATAGCCTCTTAACTGGTCACACTGGTTCGCTGAAGTTTTTCAAACCACTCCACACCTTGCCAAGGAAAGCGACCTTCCTAAAACACAAATAGGATCCTGTACCTTTCACAGGTTCCCTGTGTCCTAGGCGTGGCTTGCAAGGCCTTTCCACATATACAGTTCCAACCTTAGTCACACCACCAGAAATACTGCAGCTTTCCCTGCGGTTCGAACCTGCGCCTTCTCTGACTCTGATGCAGTCTGCACGCTTCGCCCTCTACTCCCCTTCCTGACGCCCTCACTCCAATGCCTAGAACCCTTGTCCTCCCAAGTCTTGCTCATTCAACAATAATTAAGGCTGTGTATTTTCTTGCCTGGCTCTCCTCGTCAAGCCTTTAAGACAGGGTCATACCCTATTCACCTTCATGCTCTTAGTAGCAAGTGCAATAAATAATACTTACAATTACCAGTGAGTAATGGGGTTAGATATACATGGTGAGGTGATGGATGGAAGTTACTTAATCTTGACCACAATCCTGCAGTAACAGGTATTATTACCCTCATTCAAGGAAGCTCACAGAAGTTAATTGGTTCCAGTCCCCAGGGCAGGTAAGGAGAAAGAGCCATCCTCTTATCAGTGCAATTATGTATGTGTTCTTTCTATCCCCATTGCTCTGCACCTTTCAACTGAATGCAACAAATCAAAACCAAAAACCAGATATGAGCACAGGGCTCCCACAAAGGTGGCACTGAGAACTGGATTAATTTTTCATTGCTGCGGCAAAACATCTGACCAAAGAACTTTATTGGAAGGGATTTCTTCGATTCCCAGTTTGAGGGTGGTGAGGACTTGGTGTCAGGAGTTTGGGGCACCTGCTCGCATTGCATCAGCAGTCAAAAAGCAGAGAGCAGCAAATGCTGGTGCACGGCTTGCTTCCTCCTTTCTCTTATTCATCCCAGGCCCAGGCCCAGGCCCCAGACCAGGAAAAGATGCTACCCATACAGAGTGGGTCATCCGTATTAATGAACTGATCTAGACATGCAGACATGCTCAGAAATTCTTCTCCTAGGCAACTCCAGGTCCTGTCCAGTTGACAATATTAATGAACAGAAGAGTCAACAGGGGAGGGAAGCACTTTAGACAAAGTGCCATGCAGTACAGTAGAAGTTGTAGGAGGGTGGAAAGCAGAAGAGAGAGATGCCATAGGGAAAATGATGGTAAAAGATGACTTAAAGACTTAGAAAGAAATGGAGAGGCGAAATTGGAGGAGAATCCTGGTCAGATACAGAAAATAGTTTCCATATACATCCGCCATTTTATCAAAGTAAGCAAGAAATTAGTATTCTCAGTGTGGCATAGATTACAGCCCTGGTTGTGCCAATATTTTGACATCTGAAACCACTGAGATGATTAATGCACAAGAGCATAAATGCCAGCCAGGGAGTTCTCAGAAACCTTGCGCATTACACGGTGAGTGTCTTTTTTGGATGCTTCCAGAGTCCTCAGAAAGGCCATTATGAACGTATTTCTTCATGTCTTCTGCCTCATCAACACATTCTACTGTGTTCCAAGTGCTAATTAAAATTGCACACCAATTGCCAAAGTAAAAGCAAAAGCACTTACATTATAACAAGTGTCTAAATTAAATGGATCAAAACAGAGACTCTCGTTCCAAACTGACACTCACTCCTCACCCTTCCTGAGTGACTTGTGTGGGGAAAGGGCCGACGCTCAGATTAGAAATCAGATACTGTATTTCCCCCGCCACCGGAATCCTCGAGAAATTCAAATTTTATAAAGACAGCTTCATATGCTATCAACCTGTTCTACCTCTTCAGTGACTAAAATTTGGAACTCCGAGGGAAAGGCGACATTGTGATGTGAACACTGCCTGTTAGGAAAACCTATCTGAGTCCCTCTTGAAAGAACCCATCCCTAATTTGTGGTTATCTTCCAGACATACAAAGGCAATCTTTAAAATGTTCACCTGACAAATGTTATCCTAACTTTTCGCAAAGAAAAAAAGAAGCCAGACGCTGCTAAAATTTCCTAACCAGACACTGGACTTGAGATTGCAAGTAAGACTCAGGACAACACAGATGCCTGATAAACACAGGTTAGTATTCAGCTGGTCCTGCCCAGCTGTTGTGGACACACGTGCAAGCAAATCCCAAAGCTGTGAATGCTCCTCAGCTTGTGAAGGGCAGGCAGCACCAGCAGCCTTCTATCCTCCAACTCCTGTCCATTCTTGCCCACGCTTCTACCTCACAGCACGTTCTTCGGGATTATCTGGACATTGAAATGTTCTCTTCAAGTTCCACTCCAAGACTGTTATGTCTTCATTTCTGTCTCTCTCTACACATTTTCCTACACCTTCTGTAGCTCCTTTGGATGCCTTCCTCCTCAGCCCTGTTTTCTGCTTGGCAAGCTCGTCTTTGCAAACCCAGTCAACGGCCACCTCCTTTAACCCATTCTGGCTCCTCTCAAAGTGCAATTCTCTCCTTTGCACTATCATGATACCTCATCTACTGTGTGTTCTCCTTTCTCTCCCTCCCCCCGCCCCGTGTGTGTGTGTGTGTGTGTGTGTGTGTATGTGTGTGTTGTGCTTACTACCTCCATTTGTAGTAGTTACTTGTGGGTGGGAAGTGTCTGCCATTCATTCTGTCAGGCTAGAGCTTTGTACAGTATCTACTACATAAAAGAACATCGACAGTGTTCACTGGAAAAGAGCACTACCGTGTGATGACTGGAAGTAGCCATTCATGATAAACATTACAACCGAGAACAGTCCAATAGAAGAAAAATAGTATTAAAAGCAAATGCAAAGTTAGCATTTAGTGACATCCTAAAATAAAGCAAGAAACAGCTAAAATCACATACTTCTAGAATAGAAGGAAATTTCTTGAGAATCTGGCTTGTCCTTTGCTACCTGAATTAGGAAAACAAGGCCAGCAAGCACATGGCATGTCTCTTGATAGCAGTGACCACTTTCCTACCCAGGTTTCCCAAGCACAAGTTAGAAGCTTTTTCTGCCATATTCCATAATCTTTCTGAAGAACATTTCTTGCCATCACTGGAAATCCTAGGCTATGTTGTAGTCTCAAGCTATTTTACCCACTCTAACACACACACACACACACATACGCACACACAGATGGATTGTTTTGAGAAAACCATCTGTCAGCTAAAACCACATGCTTGCATGAGTCCACCTGTGTTTACTTGCATCCCTGGAGGACTAACGAATGCTACCTTAGTAAAACACTTGTGATTAGCTAAAAAAAAAAAAAAAATTGTGATTAGCTACTTTTAAAGAAAAAAAAAAAAAAAAAAGAAAAAAAAGAAAAAAGAAAAGAAAGAAAAACAAAACAAAAAACTCTTAATACAAAGGAAAATATTTATTTGCAAGGTAGAAGGCAACTATACAACCTACCAGCACAACACAGTCAGTGACACCAGTGGGCTCTTTCCATGAGGCACGATTGAAAATTGGAAATTAATGCAGAGGGAAGGGCAGCATTAAGTTCCATTCAGTTTCAAAGCCAATGGAATCAGTTTACTTTAGTCCCTTTAACTCCATATGAAACTGACTTTTATGGCTACAGTAAGATAAACCAGACACCATGTTTCTATCAATCTTATAAAAGTAAAAACCAAATTTTGTAAAATAGTATTGTTCTGGAAAGGAGTATGTAGCCAGCTGTCAGATCATAAACACCAGCACCATAGTAAATAGCACCATAGTAAATACCAAAACCAATTATTTAAAAATGGTTCGTAACACTATAACTACACCTCTATTCATACATTTAACGACATTATATAATTAGCTACATATATGGCCGGAAGGTCAGAGTGAGCATAGGATGATGAATAATCATTGGTGTCTGGCTTAGCCTTAATTTTCTTAGCCATTAGAAATTTATGTGTGAATTACATATGCCATATTTTTAACCCAGCATACACCTGTCACCAGAGGGCATGTGCTCAAGAGACTGGGAATGAATGTTTGTGTCACCTTAGGCAAAGCATAATAAAGAATACAGACTGTCCTCAAACACTGGCTAGAGTTACAATACATACTTTGTTTTTACTGCTGTTTTAAAAACTTAACCACTACACTGCTCTCTTCTGCGAGACTACATCCTGCGGTTATAGTATGAAAGCCAAACAGTTTTTTCATTATTTGAAAGTGGCACAGGACAAGGAATGCTAGGAGCAGAAACATCTTGCAAATATAAGCTCAACTCTGAAAAGCAAAGACTACAATAGATAACGTGTAACAGGGCAAATGGAGATCAGATGGATCTCTAAAACCAGGAAGGCGCAAACCAAAAGGATTATTTTGAATTTTGAAATGTCATTATGTCTTTGTAATGATTTGTGATAATCAGGACAAAAGTGGCAGATAAATAGTTGGGTTACCATAGGAATAGGTACACTGATTAGGGTCTTGTAAGAACAAGAGGGCACATTCCCTCCCAGCGCCTCAGAAGCCAGGGGAAACGAACAGACACTATAATGGATGCTCGGATGGATGAATGAACAGAACGCCAGACCTAGTTACAAGAGTAGGATCAGAGCAGAGAGGAGGAAACAGTTACTCAGGTACCAACCCCATGATACTTCAATTAGAATCACTAGGAAAAGGTAAAATCTTTATCCAAGATAGTATACAAAGCCTGCTAGTTACCAACCACTGTGTGACAAGCGACTCAACACAGCAATAAACAGCTCACCACTGAGGAGTAAGGGAGCACCCTGAAAGGCTAGCAACACCAACTGGGAGATATTAAGATCTTTCTGCCTTCTGAATCTTAAAATGAAAGCCTTTGGTAGAGTTAAAAAGAATTTTAAGAAATAGCAGTAAGAATAAGGGAAGATATGAGTTACTTCCGTAAACATATTGTTAATTAACTAAGTGATGAAAGTAGTTACAAACAAGATGTGACTTAAAAGTCACTTTTATTTGCCAGATGGAATTGTCATCTTGAAGGCGTAACAGCAGAATACGCTCACTCGTTCTAAACTCTGGCTGGGTCTTTCAACTCCTCTGCAAGCTCACTGATTCAACCTGGCTTCTCTCCGCTTCTGACTGAATTGCTTTGTTTGAAAAAACTGCCTCTGAACTCCACGGACTGAACTGCGCTGGCATCCAACTGACTGAATTTAGCTCAACTCCTTTCTCTACTCAACTCTATTGTACTGTTTTCTCTCTGTCTCTCTCTCTCTCTCCTGTACTCTTGTATTGTCTCCCTTCCCTGTCTGTTCTTGTGAGAGTGGGCATATCTCTCGGACTCATTCTGTCATCAAATCTTCTCTGATTTGTCACTGTCTGCCCCTCACTTTCAAACATCACTGCTTCCTTCTACAAACTAATCTTACCTACATTGTTTGGGATTAAAGACGTGTACTAAGGGTGTTTCTGTATTTCAGCCAGATCATACTATAATCCAGGGCATTTCTGAACTCCAGCTGGATCACATAGACCTAGAAGGTCTTTGGATGTGATTCCTTACCAGAGCAGCCATATTGCTGGTTAAATTCCTTTTATACATGATTTTCTTTTCTTTTCTTTTACATGACTATTTTTTCAGTTGTGATGAGAAATACCTTTTCACCTCAAAGAGAGAAACCTGGAATTAAACGCTTTCTATGTTATTACCTAGGTCCTTTTCATCAGTATTTTAGAATTTTCCATAAATTTAAATACCTATACAGAACAAGCATATATATGATCATAAATTTAAAATTGTTAGCTAACAGAACATAAATTATGTTCACATTTTTGTCACACAAATAGGACCCGCTGCTGCTGGTGATGGTGTGTGCCTTTAAGCCCAGCACTTAGGAGGCAGAGGCAGGCAGATCTATGAGTTCGAGGCCAGCCTGATCTACAGAATGAGCTCCCAGACAGCCAGAGCTACACAGAGATACCCTATCTCAAACAAATAAATAAACAAGGGAAACCCTGTCTAGATAGCTAGCTAAATAGAGCCTGTCTTTTAGAACTCAGTATCTTTGGCTAAATATTCCTTTTAGCAAAGGATTATTAGAACAGAATATGCCATATAATTTTCAGAGTTCAAATTACCGTGACCTTAGTCAAGTGTGCTCATGCTAAACAAACACTTAGGGATAAAAGTTCCTGGTTACTGTTAAATTGTGATGGATACACTACAATCAAAGGCATATTCAGGTGTGGTTACTTCTTCTAAAAATGAACCAAGTTAGTTTCTAAGGAACAAACAGAGAGGGAATAAAACATCATGAGAGTCAGAGTGAGCATGGTGGTGCACGCCTTTAATCCCAGCACTCAGGAGGCAGAGGCAGGTGGATCTCTGTGAGTTCAAGGCCAGCCTGGTCTACAAAGCGAGTCCAGGACAGCCAAGGCTACACAGAGAAACCCTGCCTCAAAAAAAAAAAAAAAAAAAAAAATCATGACAATCAGTCGTGCAGAGATGAAAGATTCCCAGAGGTAGAAAACATTACTGAAAACCAGAGATACAATAAACTTTCATCAGTTTAGATCAAAGACCTACTGTAGGCCCAGCAGTCTATTTTTATTTCTAACCTTACAGCAAAGCTGTTTAGAGTTTTTAAAAATCTTCCACTCTTGAGCTGGGCATAGTGGCGCACATCTGTAATACCAGCACTTGGGGGGCTGAGGTTAGAGAATCATTCATTTTAAGTCCAGACTGGGGGACATGAAAGTCAACCTTCAAAACAAACCCTCAGGAGCAGGAGAGACGGCTCAGCAGTCAAGAGCTCTTGTAAATCTTGTAGAATACCTGGGTTCAGTCCCCAGCCCCAATGCACATGATGGCCCACAATCATCTGTAACTCCAGTTCTAGGGGATCCAAGGCCCTCTCCTGGTCTATGCAGGATCCAGGCACACACATGGTACACATATGTGTACTCAGGCAAAACACCCATACACACAAAAATATTTTTTATTTTAAAAATAATAAAAAATAACAACAAAAATAAACAACCAGCCTTTCTCTCTGAAGATAAAATAGCAAATGAATTAAATTCAGGGCTACAGTTTCAGAACTAAATACTGACTTTCATGGTGCCAGAAATAGAAGCCATGTATTTATTGTCAAAGTAGATTTCTTGTAGAGATACACAGGCATCACTATACATGTAAATTCTAGTTTGTCTTTGCAGCTACATTACTGAAATGCACTACAGAAATCATTTCCAGTACTATTTCAGCCACTCTCAAATGCCACCTGAGACCAGTGTCCTTTAGAACACCCACTGGAATAATCCTACACACTTGTTCCTGGTGTCCCTCGGTAAGGTTACAGAGCTGGGAGCTGAGGAGGCAAACCACAGCCTGAGAGCCTGGTAATTATTACTGTCTCGTTCATTAGCAGGGGCATGATCTTTGCCAGCTGCAGATAGTTTAATTCTAGGGACTGGAGAGGGAATACATTTCAGAGCCTGGAGAGGGATGGGGGCCACTCTGGAGACGGCTGCTGCTCCCCTTTGCTGCTATTGCGGTTTGATGACAAGTTGGAGATATCCTGAAAGGAAGATTGGACTTGCCCCAAGGAACCCAACAACCTTCAACTGCAGGAAGTAGTCTAAAGAGGCCTATGTTCCTTTCCCCTCCAAACCTTCTGTCTCTCCTACCTGGTGTTGGGGTGTTGGACTGGGGTGGAGAAGGGTGGTAGATATAAGAACCCAATAAAATAGATGAAACGATACGCCAACAGGGGGATACACAGACTTTGGCATAGTTTTGATGTTTCAAGAGGACATTACAGTCTAGCCCAAGTGTGATTTCACAGTAGGGAAAATGGAGCAGAGAGAGGCTCGCTCCTGCTTATTTGGTCAAATACTCTAGTTAGAGAGTCAAAGAGAGGCCAAGCTTTTCAATGATTATAGATGTTTTCATGAAAGTTTTATTTGTTTGTTTTGTTTTTGTTTTTACTCAGAAAAAAAAGTGAGGAACTCATTTCAAACAATTTAGGGGCAACAGATATGCTGAAAGTACTATCAAGAGATGAATCCAGTTTATAGTAGAAAACTGAAAACATCATAAAGGGGTATTCCAAGTTACCACAAAAAGGAAGTAGTACCTTTTGCCCTATATATTAATGCCAGGGTCACACAACTAAATGCATAGATAGTCAAGATAGTGTTAGTCCAAGGCTTGTAACCACAACCCTATACTCACTGCACTGTGCCGTGCTATTCCTTGAAGGAACTAATGCATGGGGGCGGGGGGGGAATCACACTGTAGCATCATTGTAGGCAATCACAGGGCTCCTGCAGAGGCACATTTGATTCCCAACATCCACATCTTGGCTCCAGTTCCAGGTAACCAGATGCCGTCGTCTGGCCTTCACGGGCACTGGGCATGCAATGGGGTGAGCATGCATATATACAAGCAGGCAAAACATACATGCAAGCAAAACACTCAAACACATAAAATAAAAATAAATCTTTTTTTAAAAAAAGTTTTGAACCGGGCATGGTAGCACAGGTCTGTAATCCCAGCACTCAGGAAGGCAGAGGCAGGCAGATCTCTGTGAGTTCGAGGCCAGTCTGAACTACAAAGCAAATCCAGGACAGCCAAGGCTACACAGAGAAACCCTGTCTCAAGAGGGGTAGGGGGAGGTTTTGTTTCTTGCCACTTTTAAATTACAATAGGCACACGGTGGCTCTACCAACATCCCCAGCTTCTCAACTCATTGTTGTTTTTGAGACAGGGGTCTCACTACGTAGCTCTAGTTGTCCTAGAACTCACTATGAGGACCACACTGGCCTGAAGATCCTCCTGCCTCTGCTTTCTGATGCTGGGATTAAAGGCCTGGGCCACCCTGCTGGAAGACTCCTTTGTCACCTAGTCAGCAGCATGCTCCTTACCATCCAAGTCTAGTCTTACAACACAATACAAAATAGTTGATACTTTATAGGAGAGGGTTGCTTTTTAAAAGCTCTTGTCTTAAAATGATAGTGCTATAAACCTAAGCCTCTGTCTCTCCTTTATAAATACTATACTTGGTTGCTACATATATGTTCCTGGTTCTGGACTTGGAAGGCTATTTATAACTTACTGTTGAGGGTTCTGAGTGCTTACTTATCATATTTGGGTTCGGGAGGACCAGGTCTCGTGTCCTCCCAAAGTTAGCTTCCAGTTGCTACTCCTCTTTTTATGTTGAGTGTTAGGAGTATACATGTGTATCACCACACCTGGCTGCTGAGCACGGGATTAAAAGTACGCTTTCCTGGGTTCTGAATAAATTTCAATAGGTCAAATTAACTTTAAAACGAAATACAAGCTGAGCATGGTGGTGGTGCATGCCTTCAGTCCCAGAACTCAGGAGGCAGTGACAGGCTGATATCTGTGAGTTCGAGGTCAGCCTGGTCTACATAGTGAACTCTGGGACAGCCAACGCTAAGTAAAAAGACCCTGTTAAGTACACGCCTTTAATCCCAGCACTCGGGAGGCAGAGGCAGGCAGATCGCTGTGAGTTTGAGGCCAGCCTGGTCTACACAGTGAGTCCAGGACAGCTAAGGCTACACAAAGAGGGGGGGGGGGGGGGCGGGGACCAAAATCAAACAAACAACCTGACAAACAAGAAACCAGAAATAAATAAAATGAAAAGAAAAAACAAAACAAAACACACACACACACACACACACACACACACACACAAAACCTTGTATATACAACAGGCTATTTGATGATTTAATTATCAATACCTATACAAGGAAAGAATGCTGTTTGAGCTTAAAGCCACTTTGGGCAGACTGTGAGCTTGAAATTATGCAGTTTCTCATGTTAGATGTGTAGACCTAGTGGAATGGCCCCATAAAAGAGAAGCTAGGAAGCCTTTGAATTTCTTATGCATCCATCACGCTCACTTTAGCCAGGACACCTTCAATTCTTGGGCAGGGCTCACTGCCCTGACCAGCCCCCTCTCTGCTCTGATTATTTAAGATTAGCAACATCCTTTGGAACATAGTCTTTCCCCAGCCCGAAACACAAAATGAGAGAAAGCCATCGCTACAAACAGCTCCCAGAGCAAAGGATATTTGGGAGTCTTTCCCTTCTAGAATCCAAGCGAATAGCAGGAACAATTAAGGAGACTGATGAGCAACACAGACACTGAAGAAAAGCAAGCAGTAAAAACAGTTGCCTTTTAAACAATCCCCAGATAAAACAGAGGGTTGTTTTGCACTGTATCTGAGGATAATGGAATTTGGATTAGAAGGAACCTTACAGTATATAAAACTTTTTGTGTCTTTTGATTTTCATGATTCTGAAGATTTATCAAGGGCATTGTTTTTAAGATTCAATTTTGACCAAACAAAAACAAAACTGACTTTAAAAAAAACATTCTCTGCATTGTTTGTATTTCCGCAGTTTAAAGCTTACAATGGATTGGTCTTGGGAATTTTTGGACTTCGCAAGTTCCTCTTTAACCCTTCCTCTCCCCACATCCTGCCCTGTTGTCAAATGGCCTTGCAGCAGCACAGAACTGCAAACTGGGAATTTGCAGCTGGGTATCTGCCTGTCCCTCAGGATCCTCTTGATGTACCATGCCTTGTTCCATGGTTCTCGGCTTAAGTGTAGAACAGATTAGTGCGTGAACACGTATCTGTTATGCTTTTGCTCACTAAAAAGTTGCAACGATACAGGTAAATTCCGAAATATGACAGAAGGCAATCCTGGGGCCACCGTGCGCGCTACTGGAGCGCACTGCAATAACGCGGGAAGCCCAGGTTTAGGTCTTCCAGGCGGAGCCGGACTCATTTCCACCCAGCCTTACAGTCAGTGAGGGGTTAGGGTCACAGACCGACAGAAAGCAGTGACCAGGTGACAGAACCAGGCCACCTTGGCTGCCACCCGCCTTCACACAACCCTATTCCCGAAAGGCAGCCCCAGAATGTCTGTGGCGCGTTGGGTACATCAAGCACACTGCCCATCGGGCCGAGTCCCCCACCTGTTGGCACGCTCCCCCGAGCTAGGCTTTGGACATTGTCCACGGACAGGGAATGTGACAGATGATCATAAATATGCAGGAGAGATGCAGCCAAGACAGCAGAGCCACCGGGGCGCCGGCGGGAGCCACGGAGCTGGAGCCGGGCCCCAGTCGCCGGGCTGCCAAGGCTAAGCGGGTCGCGCCCGCGCACTCCGGCCACCGCACGGGCGCAAGGGGCTCGGGCCGCGCGGACAGCCACACCGAGCCCCGCCGCCGCCCGCCGTCCCCGAACGTGCAGCCCGGCAGCATGGAGGCCCCCGGCGCTGCGCCCCGCTCCGCGGAGCCCGCCGCGCGCCACGGCGACTGCAGGAAGAAGATGGCGGCAGCCGTGGCGGCGGCCACCGCGGCCTCCCACGCGCCGCTGACGCCAATGGCGCGCGCCGGCCGGCGAGCTGCGGATGGTGGCTGCCCCGGCTCGGGCGAGGGGCGGGGCGAGGCGGTGAAGGGGCCGGCGGGAGGCGGAGGCCGGGCGGGCGGCTGGAGGGAGGTGGCGGGGACAGTGTGTGGCGCTCGGAACATGGCGGGCGTCTGCGACGCGGCCGCCCCGGGAGAAGGCGGCGGTGGCGGCGCGGACGGCCCCGAGCGGACCAGCCGCGGCGAGGCGGAGCAGCCGGGCGGTGGCGGCCACGGGCCGGCGCCTCAGCACACCGAGACGCTGGGCTTCTACGAGAGCGACCGGCGGCGGGAGAAGCGCCGCGGCCGCGCAGGTGAGGCGAGCGGCGGGCGGGCGGGCGAGCGAGCAGGCGGGCAGCGCTAGGCCGCGGCGGGCTACCGAGGGGGCAGACGCGGGCAATGGGTGGCGGGGACGCTGCGGCCGCCGCTCCGGTGACTCCCGGGTCCCCGCGGCCGGTGACAGCTACCCCGGCGGCCAGTGCGCGCGGCCCGGCGCTCCCGCGGCCATCCCCGAGCCAGGTGCGCCCCGGAGCTCGTCGGTCCTTGGTCACTGACTGCTCCCGGCCGCTCTCAACAGTGACAAGCATCTCCCACATCCGAAGGAGGTCAAAAATGGGACGCGCGGGGTTTTCTAGATGATGTCTACTCCAAAGTGACTTTTTCCCCCTCAGTGTTTTATGCGAAGTCGAGGCGCGGAAACCTGTTAACTTGCCCTCCGATTACATTTTTTATAGACTCAGGTGACGGTGCTGTCGTGACCGTGAAGTTCAGTAGTTTTCTCCGGCACAGAAATGTGCGACACCCCTTCAAATGTTATCTGTGGACTTTTCCTGAACTAAAACTTGAGCCAGAAGAAACAGTTTTCTCACACAAGAAAATATGTACTACTTTTAAGCCCTGCTGTCCATAAACTCTTTAAAGCATACTGTTAAAATATTATAATTCCTGTGTGTTCGAGGATCTTATTATTTTAAAAGAATTTTTAATGGTGATGGTATTCATGCAGAAGCTTTGTATTAAGCTCGAAAGAAAAAGGAAGATTTTGACATGTCTGTTTCATTGGGTATAAGAGCCACTACATTTTAATTCTTACATAGTATGTCCAAGATATTTGAACAGCAACTTGATGACATTTCTTCCAACTTATTCCAAGCTAGTACAGTGGACTAGGCCCTGCAGCTTATATAAATACACATTCAAGTTATAAGATTGACTCTCTCGTTCACTATGGCTATTGAAATTGGTCCTCGAAGTCTGTAAGACTGGTGGATAAATCCTGAAAGACTTGCTAATTCTCAGATTGGACATAGAGTTTTGCATCGGTCACTGTATCTTTGAAAACTTCAGCACAGGCTGTGTGCCCTGTTTGGCCTTTTTTGATTAGCCAGCTACTTAAAATTTCTCCAGCATTTTCTATTTGGTTTAGCTGTGGGTTAAACGCTTGCAGGAGTGTTTGCTTTCTGAATTGGCAAAACCTAAGTAAGACAAAGTCTTCCATCTCTCAGCTGCTTGTTTACCTAGACTTACTGACTTCAAGCAAAGGGATGTGGCCAGGTTTCAGTACCTTTCCTTTGAAATACTTTTGAGCTTCAGGAAACCTTCCAATGAAGCTGGGAAGAGCCTTTGGCGAACACAGACCTTGAACTCCTGAGTTGAGGAGAGTTATTCCTCCCTGGTACTAACACAGACCTTGGACGGCTTCTGAAGAGAAGTAACCGTTTCTGGGATGGAGCTGGATACTTGGGCTTACTACGTAAACTTAGCATCATGGCGCACACTCATTCCTTCACCAAGGTGGCACACCAAGCATCATATACTTAACAGGTTGAAAGCTATAGCAGAAAGTCTTTGCTAGGGAGACACCTTGGCTATTGGGATGGCCCCTCTTGTTCCTTGGTCCCCTCTGTCATGCATAGTGGAAGAGATAGGGGTTACTCCTGTTTTGGGGGGATGGCGTTAGAGATCTAGGTAAGCATCCCCAGAACATTTCAGTTAGAGGTACCAGCCAGTGGTTTTCCTGTGTGGGCTCGCTGTGAACCATTCTCTTCTGTCCCCTGCTTGTCGGTGTTCTAAGAGCCAGGCAGCTCTCACTGTGGATGCCTGCCCACCTGTGACTGCTTCTGCACTTGGCAACGGCTTCCCCTGGAGCTTAGAAATCCAGTCGCTCTTTGTTCGCCTCCTAGTGCTTCTTCTTCCTCCCAGTGTTCTGCTGTCTTCCTTTGCCTCTTTACCATGATATAGGAACTTTATTAGCCAGGCCAGAGGGCACCACCTAGTGCGAGGCTGGGAACATCTCTCCCTGAGTCATAGTAGGCTAAGACTGGGTGCTCACACTGAAGTATTACTTGTCCATTCTCTGTAAAGGCTCCTGTAGACTTGTCCTGTCCTCTACTCTGCAAGCTAAGTCATAATCTTAGTGTCTTGATAGTCCTACCCATCACTTAGTTCCAATGTCCCCTTTATCATTTTCCCTAAGACATTCGGGCGTCTTATCATAAGACATTTGTTGATCAGTCCTAACAGTCTCAGGTTCTCTTTAAATGAATAGATACTTGCTTATCGGTACTTTGAGTAAAATAAACTGAAGTATAATGTTTAAGGTTCATTTTGTTATTGTAGTACTGCCCTTTCTACTTTATCTGTTCAGGAAAAATTAAACTATATACAGCTATAAATATGATATGCATTCGTTTATATAAGTTATGTTTTCTTTCTGTTTCTTTGCAGACTGCTATCATTTGATTCTCATCAGTATCTTTTTTCTTTTTTTAATATTCATTTATTTAAAAATGCTCACGCCGGGCATGGTAGCACATGCCTTTAATCCCAGCACTTGGGAGGCAGAGGGAGGTGGATCGCTGTGAGTTCGAGGCGAGCCTGGTCTGTAAAGCGAGTCCAAGACAGCCAAAGCTAACACAGAGAAGCCCTGGCTAAAAAAAAATGCTGGATGCTAGTACTTATACCTCAACACAGTTAGAGATGGATGCCCCACTCTCCCACTCACCATTCCTATATGTGATCACTGAATTCAAGCTCTAGATAGAGTGGTCACCAAGAACTACAGTCTCTTACCTTGCTCTTTTTTCATATTAAGATAAATTGCCATTCATATTGCACTTTTGGACATAGACAAGATCGTAAGTAATACACATCCTATTCCTGTGTTATTCTCCCTTTGACTCATCTGCAAACTTGTAGGTGAGAGGGATTCTATATAGCCATACTTGCCTTTGGGAATTGATGGCCAGCAAGTCATTGTTGGACTAAGCAATTAGGCAATCTTTGTTCTTAGTTGGGTTCAGTTGTTGAACTGCTTAGACTGCTTGTTTAATCCACTTGGCTCTGCTCTATAGCACCGCTACCAAATAGACTCTAAAACTTAATTGTTTTACTCTCCATAGAGACATAACAGGTTTGGTGCGAGATAGCATGACACCTGCTATGAGCATTAGACAGTTCCCAGTAAGGCAAGCTCAGGAGGGGAGCAGATAAGCATTGCTTGTCAAAGGAGAAGCCTGATGTCAGGTGTGGCGACAGTGTCCTGTGTGGCGGAGCCGTGGTAGAGCTGTTGCTCTCTTTGTAATGGTGATTTGACTTCTGGAACTCACCCTTGTGATTTGTTTCTTGTGATTTGTTTCTTGTGATTTGTTTCTCTGCTTGCCTTCACACATCTTGCTGTATCTCCAGAAGAAGGGAAAGCTGAAACCCAGAAAGGCCAACTGGTTTCCTGTTACCAGTTCCCACAAAGATTGCCAGTGGGATTCAAATGATTCATATTCCTTGTTTTCTATTGTTTGTGTACCTGAAAATTAAAGCTGGCTAGAGAATTATTGACACACTTCTCACATTTTTAATCCTTTCTTTGTTAGCATTAAGATGTCACTTTCATTTTGATACCTTTTTCTGTCTCTAATCATGACTGCTCTGTTCTTTTTGGCCCTAAATTAGGCCATAAACTTTTTAAAAATAGTGGGAGGCAGAGGTAAGAAGATCCTGAGTTCAAGGCCAGCCTGGGTTACATGTAGAGCCCATGTCTTCAAAACAAACAAACAAAAACAACTCAAAGCCTCAAGAACTTGAATATAATATTCAAAATGGTTTTTTGTTTGTTTGTTTGTTTGTTTTTACATTTGACTTAGGAAGCCGAAACTCCTTTTTGTATTGTCTCCTAGAAAAGTTAATCCCTAGTTTCCCTGTACAAAAGTATGGCTATGTGTAAGAAAGGTAGGCTTAATATTTTAGATGCATGTTTAAACTTTGTAAAAATTTCCCTTTACTTAAGGCTGGAGACATGCATGTTTAATAGTTTCTTAACGGTTGGTCAGTATTCCTTTCCAATTTGCTTTTTTAATGTGCAGTGCTATTTTAAGAAAGATATATTTAGACATTGCTGAACATATAAATATATGTATGATTACTCATTACTTTTAATAAATACTTTTGATCCCAGCTTCTAATTTCTAAAGTAAGCTGTCTCCGATGAGTAAGACTAGTAGTTCTTATTTTAGGAGTGAGGAAAAAGAATTTATACTCTTATTTCTCAATTTAAGGTACAGGCTTACAGAGCATTTCTGTGATAAGTGAATATTGATTAAAATATACTAGTAGAATTGATTTAGACTTAGAATTGGGGTTATTTTACTTTTATTAATGTTCACAGTCTTCTAATATAGACACACTTATAATTAAATAGTAAAATAGCTCTATTTTCAAAAGACTATACTCTAAGTCATAGGGAAAGTAAGTAAGCTCAGATAAGTCTGTCAAATGCTAGCGAGTGTTTCATACAGCCACAGTGCAGTTGAGTGCTGACTACCTCCATAGGATGTACAGACTTCTCCAGGGAGTGAGGACGTGGGGAGCAGTGCCATACAAGCAGCAAGGCCAGCTTGACAGGTCAGGCCCAAGTCTCTTCATCAGGCATGATTCAAAATCATATTTTGGCCAGGTCTTTTTCTCTAAAATAGCAGTGTGTGTTTGGATGTAATATGCTGAGAGGAGAGAGCATGCTGTGTTTGCTGGTCAGTTCCAGGCCTCACTCTCACATTTGTCCTTTCAAGTGAGTTTTGACTAGATCTGTTCATTTTCTCAGTTTCTTCATTGGTATTATGTGAATCCCCATTAAGTCCCCTTTTTAGTTTTAATTGTTATGAGAGTTACGTGAACAGACACAAGACCACTGTATATTGTCTCAGAGAGGAAGGATCCCGTCCCTTAAACCGGGTCTTAGCTGCAGTAATTGTTGATAATGAGGAAAGTTAAGGCCTTCAAGATATTTCCTACCATGAAGCTTGGGTTTTTAGTCAGCATTGTTTTACTGTACCTTTAAAAACCATTCTGTGGCTTATTAGCATGATGTTGACTGTGTGCAGAGACAACTATTACATTAGCCCTTACTCGGGGATGGATGCTGGAAAGTTAAGGTACATGGCACTTGGTTTATGGTCTCAGAAGAGAGCCCCCTGGCTTAGTGTAGCTGCACAGTGCAGGTTCTGTGGAAGTACAGAGAATGAGGACTGCCAGGGTACTAGACTGTTCACAAAGAGTACAGGTGTCTGTTTTTTAAAAGCTCTTGAGTTCTGGACATGGTGTGTCTCATGTCTATAATTCTAGTACTTTGCAAACAGAGGCAGGAGCATCACTGCACATTTGACGCCAGCCTGATATGTACACTGAGTTCTAGGCCAACCAGCCAAAACTCCATGTCTCAAGAAAGCACAGTACTGGGTATATAGTTTGGTGCGACCTTGGGGATGTCCTTTGCCTCTCTGTGCCTTGATTTTCTTCATCTGTAAGACATCCATAGCTATAGATGTTTGTTTTTTTACAGTTGAATGTTTGTACTTAAAGAATACACTTTTATTGTTTAATGGTTTGCCATTATAGACTATAGCTTTGTGGGCAAGAGGGATGGCTCAGCAGTTAAGAATCTAACTGGTGTTTAACACTAAGATTCTTGTATTTCTAGCCGTAGTTTTCTCACACAGTCCTCTTTTGTACTTAGAGTATAGCTGAAACATTTTTGTTTATATTAGGCCTCTTTATGACATCTACTTCATTTAGGTTACATTGGTTGTTAAATGTACTTGTCGGGGTGCTTCCCACGGTAGAGCCAGGATCTCAGGAAAGCATTTATAGGTACTAGGTGACAACGGGCACACCAGGAATGCTTATTTTGCAGTTGATATGTCAGAAAGGAGCTGGAGGTCATGACAGCGCATCATCACGCCTTACGGTTTCCATCGGCTTTCACATACACACACACACACACACACACACACACACACACACACACTGTCAGGTGCCTCAAGGATCTGTGTGGAAGGCAAGGCAGAAACAGATGTTACACATCTGGCAGGAGGGTCAGTTTTCTCTCTTGAGAACTTGAGGCCTGTGACTTGACCATCCTGGGCCCCTTCTCCAGGTGACCCCATATTCCTTTTATAGACCAGAACAAAACACTGACTATGGCAAAAACTGGCCTCCGCAGTCACCAAGGAAGACACCACTGTGGAAGAGAATTTGCCCAATAAGCAAGGTGTGTTCAGACCTTTGTTTTATTTTTGCTTTTTAAAATAAAACTACTATATAATGACCTGTCTGTGTGTCTCTTTAACACAGATGACAGACTCCTGGTCTGCCCAGTTTCTGTCTCTTGTTGAGGGCAGGAAGCCTCTCGCCCTTGTGATGACACAGTGGCACAGCTCCCAGGGGTTAGGCCCAGGCCCCTTGGGCTGTCATTGATAATCATGATCACTGAGGCCCATGGGCTGAGGTCTGAGTGCCAGCTCCCCGTTCTCAGAGCAGTGCCAGCCTGGCACGCAGCAGCCCTTCTGTTCTAGAGACTCATTCTCTTTCTACTTGCAGGTTGATCGTTTTTTACCAGTGTATCATTGCTGTTTATTAAGTAGTTCCACCCGTGCTGAACATGGACTAGTCATACGTCTTATGTTCATGTAGGTCGTCTTTAAGTAAAGTCAGTATTAAATAAGATGAGATGGAAAGTGCCAGAAGTTGGCACTGAACTGAGAGCATAAGCAGAGCTTTCTCTGTTGTTAGCATTTCCCTTTTGCAGCGCAGCACACAAGGGCATTTTTTTCTCTTCAGATTTCGTTACAGTTCTAGAAAGTTTCTAGCCTAAAGTTTTACTCTGTGTGGACAAGATTATACCATTGCCTTTTAGAGCGAGCATCTGTTAATATATGCAGTAGCATTTGTATCTTGTGTCTGCTTCACCCTGTGACTTAACTGGAATACACAGTGAAGGGAAGGCAGGATGCCCATGGTACAGTGACCCTGCCTGCCCTGTTCCAAGCAACAGTGAGGAAATGGTGGCATTTCTCCCCATGAAGGCTTACCCTCCCCGCCTCGTTCCCAGATACTTCTCAATGTATCACCAATTCTGCAAATATGTTATTAGTCTCGTGTATAGAAGTGTGTGTGTGTGTGTGTGTGTGTGTGTGTGTGTGTGTTCATTTATGTAGAACATACCGCTTAAGCAAAATAAGCAGTTGCTGTGATGTGAAGCTCCTGGAGCTAGGGATTCACTGTGGTCCAGGAGTAAGCTCTTTAAGGCACACTGTAGAGACCCTCTGCTAAGCCTGTTTCTGTCTTCCGGAGGGCTTCTTGAGCTTCATTTTAACGGTCCCAGCTTGCATTTGTTAGAGGAACTGCAGAGTAAACCCAGAGATCAGTCTGAAAACTTCTGACCTCCTGCAGAGTCAGACGGTGTTGCCCAGACAAGGGGTTTGGAGTGATGGTTGAGGGGGTGGGAGTTGGGGGAAGTGTGACATACCAGAAAGTGTCCCCATCTCAGGTGGGGGTCCCCACCTCAGCTTCTTACCTCAAGTGCTGCAGAATAGAACATATTTCAGCTGTTTGGCCTTCCTCTACTGATACAAGTGCTCCAGAAGCCTTTACATTGGGGGAGCAGCAGCAGCGTGGACAGGTGGACTGGCCTAGGAAAGGAAGGCTTCGTGTTGTGTAGCTCGTGACTCTGCGGCGTTGGGAAACGTTCAGAGAGCAGGAATAGCCTTAGGTGGGGAGAAGTGACAGCACTAGCCTGCTTCTGCTGCTCTGGGGACCCGCCCAAGCAGGACACCGCTGGCCTGTGCCAGCATGGCCGCGCTGGTGTAGTCTCAGCTGAAAGCAGTGCTTTTCAGGGCTCTGGGCCACTTTTTGACTGACTGCTGGAATATATACTTGGTGGAGTCTTCACAGCTCCTGTTCTCTCTCTCTGCCCTCCAGGCCTATAGCCCCGCTGAGAGCCTGGACTGGTCAGAGAGGTGCTCTTCTGGCTCCTTTGGTTCTCAGGAACCATCCCTTCCACACTCCGGGGGCATTTTCAGTCTGCAACAACAGTAGTTCCCCGATACCACGCACGCTCTAGTCATTTGGGTGTCCCTCTTCTAGGCACAGGCCTGTAGACTGTAGCAGTCTCCTTTTGTTTTCTATGTATTACCTGTGGCCCCAGCTCACCTGTGAGTTGTTGATAAACACTGTTCTTTTTGTTTTTTTGTCATTTTCTCTTTTTCTGTAGAACTTTCATTACTGAGGTTCCTCAGTGCGGAGCTGACAAGAGGGTACTTCCTCGAGCATAACGAGGCCAAGTACACAGAGCGGAGAGAGAGAGTGTATACTTGTATGCGGATACCAAGAGAATTGGAAAAGGTACTTTTTTTTTTCATTTCCAAATATCATTTGAAAGTATTAATTATGGAAAAATGTCAACAGCCTCTGTTGACTTTTTAAAATATTGGAAGTAATATGATAAGTAATTGAACATGTTTGGGGATATAGGATTGCTTTGTAGAAAGAGGCATGGAACAGCTGGGTTTTTTTTATGAGGGAAATGTTGCTGAGTCTCTTTGTACCTTCACTTTGCTACTTACTAAACTTTACTGTACTGAGTCTTATCCAAACAGCTTTTCCCAGGACTTACTTTCCATCTCTGAGCTCTCTGAGCTTCCTTCACCTCTGTGTTTCTAGAATAGCACTTTCTCCTTTTTTCCACTTAAGGAATTTAATTTTAGCCTTTTCTGAGCTTTCAATTTCTTAGAATAGCCACATACTTGAAGATATAAGTGACAGACCTTAAGGAAGAAGATGACTTGTTTAACTCATGTCACAGAAAACGTCCCATTAAAGAAAGTCACAGCACCAAGTCCCCAGTATCTCGTTGCAAGGTCAATCAGGACAGGAAAGCCCTTTTCCTCTAATGCTGATGGAGTTAGGAGTCCTGGGAGAGTCTAAATCTTATTACAAAGAAAGATGTATGAGCTAAGTCGTAGATTTCTATGCAGAAGGCTTGTCAAGTCTAGCTGCTTCCTCAGAACTGTGCTTCCTTTTAGAGTGGCTGTGGAAAGCTTCTAGGGCTTACTCTCTCCATGCATTGTGAAACAAGAGGTGTGGCAGGTAGTGGGGAGCGCCGCACACCCCCGTGCCTGAGGGAAAGCATAGACACAGGCAGTTTCAGCATCTGTACTTTATAGAGGGTCTTGGTAGAGTGCCACCTGCTGAACTCTGAGGGAGTTCAGTGCTGGGGTAGGATCAGCAAGACTGCTGAGGAGGAGGCAGTAGCCCCTTGTGTGCCTACTGATCAGCAGGGGTTGCCTTTCTAAGGAGGGTGAGGGGAGTGAGGGACTGACTGGTTGGTGATGGGGAGTGGGAGGACAGAGGCTCTGCAGCATTCCTACCTCAGCACCAGAGGAACTACATTTTCTTTTGGGGATTCAGCTAACATTGTGTCTGGGGCTGGCAGCTTGAACACATATTTGTTATGGGAAGAAGTAGGAGGTGAAACCAATTCTTACTGACATCTAGGTTTGTCTGGGATAAAACACAACATATTTAGCCTATACCCATCTAGCTTTGGTCCTCCCTATAGGCAAAGGTTTTCTCTCAGCGAGCAATCTAGACACCATTTTTCTCTGAAGAAGACAGAAAGATTTTAATTGCAAACACAGCTGAGCTTCATGAGTGCAACCAGGGTCTCCCTCCCATTGTATCTGATCCCTTTGCTACAGCAGTCGTTAGTTCTGTTCTTCATCAGAGCAAGCCCAGTGCGCACATTCATTTTCCTTTTTAACAGCTTTTAAGTGGCAAGCACACATCATGTTTCCTGATGAGGAAATGCCCAGAGGTCTTGATAAGACTTAGCACCGTTGGATCAAGTTGCAGGTGCTGTGTTGCTGCCAGGGTTTACCTTTTTAAAGAAAGAATCAACAAGCTATCAAAGAACATTGCCTGTACTAGGAGTTAGCATTGTTTATAAAACTGCATTTATGTGTATGAAGGTTAAATGTTGGAATTAATGTTCAGCGCTTAGCCATTTTGCCTTCCATGAAGGGGACTGCTGGCTGCAGTTCTTTTAGGAACATGGAGAGGGTGATAATTGTCAGCTGAGTGCACTTCTCCGTGACTGCTAACAGAGAAGCGGACCTCACTGAAAGCCTGGGGGCCTGTTCGACATTCGGGTTAATCTAAATGATTTTATTGCCTCCCTTTCAATGAACATTGTCTATACCAGTCTACAATACCTATTGGCTGCTTTCTTGGGAAATGCTTTAGTTTTCACATGATCATCTAGACAATACTTAACAATCAGAGAACTCTTTGCTTCTCTGAAGCTTACAAGGACTACAAAACACGACTGTTCATACTTTAAGGTCGTGGAAAGTCAGTTCTGTCTTTCACCAAAACTGTGGACTAATGTGGAGCAAAATAATCCCGGGAACTGCATGGTACGCCAGTGGATCAACAGCTTTACATTTGACATTGTCCTGCGTTTCTAACAGTGCTTGCAGCTTTGCGTTAACACTCCTTTACAGACTTCCTCCTGGGACAAGGCCCTGGCATTTTAGAGTACTCGCTTCATCTGGGTGGGGGCGAATTTCTTTGTCTTTTTTTCTTTTTTCCACGCAAGACCTGGTGCTCTTCCACGCTCTGCTACTGTTTGTGGTCCGCTTTGGAAATGTCACTTTGTCCCCCATAAAACCAAGGAGACTGGCATTCTCTGTGTGCTAAAGTGTGCTAAAGACTGCCCTTGCTGGCTTCAGATCCCAACTCCACAGCCTTTGCCTGTGACTTCTGAGCTGTCCCCTCATCTTCTGGTGCCAGGTGTCCTGCTTGTAGGTCAGTTCCCTGTCAAACTCTGTAGAAGTGTTTTAAAATCTTTTAAATCTTCCGTCCTGTCAGAGAACAAGATGAATGTCTTCATCCACAGGTTTCATTATTAAGCTTGCAGGCCACAGCAGGCGGTGCTTGGGAGGGACCTGGCTCCAAGGCTCCCCTCGGTCCCTTCTTTATCTCCTGCTTTCCTTTCATTAGACATGACTGCAGCAACCCTGCAGTAGCCGATTGTCTGACAGCCTTTCTCCTGTTGCTGACCATAGGGAGAAAGAGACCTTAGGGAAAGTGTGTTCCCGCCTTCCTTTAAACCAGGTCCTCTTGGGGTAAACCTGATCTTGTTCATGCAGGAGCAGACGGGCACACTAGGTAACATGGCCTACAGTTGGTTCCTAGCTCACAGGTTTTAGAGTTTAGCTTCAATGGGATACAACTAGAGGCTAGTTGAGAACAGAGGCCCATGTCTTCTGCCCTGGGTAGCAACTTCTATGTTGACTTCCAAACTGAATTCACTTCCCAGCTGTACTTTGGTGGGCGCAGGTAATAGGGAATGATTTACTATGTGCTGTATATCTAAGGAGAGCACTTTTTAAAGAAAAAATTTTAAGATTTATTTATTTTATTTATTTATTACATATATAGTGTTCTGCCTGCATGTATGCCCAAGCACCAGAAGAGGGCACCAGAGCTCATAGGAGATGGTCATGAGCCACCATGTGGTTGCTGGGGACTGAATTCAGGATCTCTGGAAGAGCAGACAGTGCTCTTAACTGCTGAGCCATCTCTCCAGCCCTGCAATTATATCTTACGCGAGGGTTAACTTTGTAGTCTCTGTGAATCTAAAATTGTAATAAATAATTTTGCAAAAAAACCTGCTCATCATAGCATTTTCTAAAATCCCCTTATTGGTTTATATGCTAATGTAAGGAGATAAAGATCACATGCTTATTGATTGATTTGTTCTGTCTTAAGTACTTATGGTATGTCCTAGGCACTTGTAGCATGGAAGTATCTAGATAAATATAAACTCAGACTTTAGCGTGGTGGAAAATAATTGAATTATAATAGAGGATACAGGTTGGCAAGTGCCACCAAGCAGTACAAGTAAAGTGCTGCTAAGAATTCCCAGAGGGAGCATTTGCTTAGAAGGTGAGCTGCAGAAGAAGATTAAGGCAGGGCAAAGGGAACCGCGCGTGACAAAGGGAAGAAAGAAAGAGGTAGATTGTGAACAAGCATCATAGGGCGTGTGCACATGCACCAGGTGGTATGGGAGAAGGTGCTGCAAGGATTCAGAGATGGGCACTTGTTTGAGAACAAGGAGCCACAAGAACTTCAAGGTGGGCTGGTCTAGGTTTCATCTTGTGGCTAAAGAGTTTAGAATGTAGGCTTTGGGATGAGACTACCCAGTGTGTGTTCTTTAGGGGTGCTCTAGCTGTGTCTAACAGAAAAGGAGGCTTACTCAAACACAGCTTACACCTTTCTTTTGAGCAAATGTAATGAAAGGAGGTCTCAGTGGCCTGCCATGGCTCCAAGACCTTGCTTCACCCAGTCTTGGTCACTTAGCTTTTGGTCCTCCTGCTTAGTGATGTTAAATAGAAGGTTGACAACTACAAGTTATTAAATGTACATTATAATCAGAAAAAAGAAGTGTCAGCAGTGCTACCTTTTAACTGCACTTCATAGAGAATCAAAGCTTTCCTGGAGCTCTCACAACTCCCCTTGTGTCTTCCTGGCTAAATGAACACATGGTCACCCACCTCTGTAGCACAGGAGACTAGGGAAATGAATGTTGAGTTGTAGCAGCCAAGAAAAGGGTTATGAGCCCCGCAGCTCTGCTTCTGACACACTAGGACAGCACAGTCAGTGTAGACTGGAAATGAGCAAAGGAAGCTCACGACCATTCCTTATGAAACACACCTTTCTCTAGGTCAGTATCTTCAATTCACTCAGTTACCTCTTATGTCATTATTCCTCGTGTTAGGCATATACAGGTTTACAATATGTAGGTTGGATAGACATAGATTACAATAATTATTATTGTAAAACTTTTATAAAAATCACTCACTTATGAACCTTGTCTGTCTTCAAAAGTAAAGCTACAATGAAAGTGTATTTTTACCTTATAATTACATGCTTTGGACAGTCATTTATTTCACTTTTACCGTACTTTCTACGTTATTTTTAAATACATTTTTTGCAGACTAAGTTCCACTGTTTAGTCTTAAATGTAGCTACTGTTTTTTAAAGAATTTTATCATCAATTACTTATGTATTTATTATTTATTTAATTTGTTGTACTGAGAATTTAACACAGGGTTGCAACTGAACCACCCCAGTCCTGTTTTTGTCATCTGAAAACAGCTCACTAAATTGCCTAGAACTTATTGTATAGGCCAGGCTAACCTGAGATTTTTCTGTCGCTAGCAAATCTCATATATTTTTATAAGCCTTAAATTTATCAGGTTGAGGGTTACAAATAAAGATAGTTATGTGTGTTGGTCAGATTTTTGACACTGATATAAGCAACTAAGGGGGGACAAAACTTACTTGCTTATACTGTTTCAGAAGTTCAAGTGCATAGGCCCTGACTCTTGCTTCTAGCTACTGGTGAGGCAGACCCTAGAGATGGGAGTGGGTGTCAGAGGCATAACCTACCTCCTCCCTAGACTCTCCTAATATTCTCAGCATCTCCCAAAATAGTGGCGTCAACTGGGAACCAAATGGTCAGCACGTGAGCCTGTTCTAGACCTCCATTTCGTGTGCAAGGTGTGTGGAGTTGTTACTAATACGTATGATCTGTTAACCTGAGGGGGGCCGGGGTGCCCGGAACACTGGGTGCATGTGCTCCAGCATCAGCTGCCTGCTCGGCTGAGTTTCTTTAGGACTTGACTTTCTTCATCTAAGATGCGAAAGTTGATAGGGCTGTCTCAAGAGGCCTGACACTATATGAACCTGTCCTCGTTAGTTGTTCTTCCACTGCTGTTAAGGGACACCATGACCATGACCAAGCCAACTTATGAAATGAAGCATACATAAAAGGGGCTTGTTTACAGCTTCAGAGGGTTAGTCTGTGACCATCATGCTGGGGAGCATGGCCCCAGGCAGGCTGGCATGGCACTGGAAACTTTGTGTCTTACCTGCAAGTTGGAGGCAGAGACAGAAAGACAGACAGCCTGGGCCTGGTGTGGACTTTTGACCCTTGAAATCTCATTCCAAGTGACACACCTCCAACAAGGGCACATCTCCTAGTCCTTCCCAAAACAGTTTCACCAGCTAGCGTTCAAATGCGTGAGCCTGTGCAAACCACTCTCATTCTAACCGCCACAGCCCATTTCGTGAGCTTATTCTGAGGAACAGAGAAAACAGCTGGTAACAGAAAAATTCCAAGAAAGGGAAAATTTCAGTATCTCATTAGGAAATCTTTTCTCTTTTTTGAGGGTAAGCAGGGATAATGTTTAAACAGAATGAGTCGAAAGTTCATTTTGTAGTAATGACTTAATTTGACATCATGTAAAGCTGTTTTTGTTTTATCACAAGTCATATGAAAAAAAAATGTAATAGTGCCTATCCAGTTCACAGTATTCCAATGAAATAGTTCTCAATTTCATTGTGAAACTGACATACTGCTTACTCAGACCCCTGTTTGTGTCAGTGACCTCTTAGTCACCATCTTGGTTTCTAACCATGAGAATGCAATTATAGAAGCATCCTTCTAAAGCTGTCTTGGGATGCAGCCTTCCTTTGTCTGGGACTCAACCACGCCCAGATCCCCACTCTCTGGGAGGAAGGCAGGTTGGAGCAGGCTGACTGGATCTCAGCACTTTTGTGGGCCTCCCTCCCATTCTCTCCAGGGGGTATCATCCAGGCCTAAGGCAAGGATGACAACACCAGCAGCCTCCTCCAGAAATAAGGCTTGATACATGGAACTCAGACAGTGAATTCTCAGCAACTTTGTAGGCAGGGGGGAGATTATCCAGCAAGCTAAAAGGTAACTGTTTGTAAACTTACAGCTTGGAGGATGTTTTTTCTGTACTGATGGCTTTGGATGTCTTACCTCACACCATTATGATCCCTTACTCAGGCTGTTTTGACTCTTAACTGCTTTAACTGTTTACTGCCAGCCTAATGAGGCTGATCTCTTCCTTAGCTCTAAGCCTACAAGATGTATTGTCATCTTCTATGGCTGTAAGAGCTGTGAAGGCCTCAAGCATTACAGTAACTTTCACCCTGTAACAAGGCTTTAAAGACACTTTCACTGTCCTGCATCTGACCAGCCTCTCAATAGGACCCTCTCTGCTCTGTGTGTCCTATTAAAAATAACAAATAGTAATCTCACCTTGTGTATTCAAAGAGTCTTAACCAAGTTAGCAAGTGTGGGGTGCCTAGGATATACCATCAAATAAGAGAGGCCAGAAAATAGTATGGTCATTGATTGTGCGTAATCTTTTTACAAATTAAATTCCTCAGTTTATTTACCTTTCAAGAACTACATCTGCTGTTACATGTGCAGCAGGTGTAGATGCTGATGATTGTGATGCACTGATTGAGATGCCTTTGCTTTCTGTGGTTACAGGTGTGTACATAAACTCACCCATCACAGAAGAACCTGACTCAGCAGTCCTTTTGTTGACCATCTCCTAGAGTATAGCCTTCTTAGGGACATGAATTTTTGAGTTCAGGTACATGAAAATTATTTATTCTACAGATGTCCTTGAATGTGCAGCAATTACTTTCAAAGTCAGACTCCTACATGTGGGTTTAGGTAAAACTGCTGAATAAGAATCTGAGCTCCTTACCTGCTAAATGAAGATATGACTGCATCCTCAGCTTACACAATGCGCGCGCATACATGCAAACGCACGCACACACACACACACACACACAGACACACACACACACACACTAGTGCACCAAGCACATCTTTCTGTGTAGAATTCTGATCCTCTATGCTCCGGGTGGCAAGATCTAGTCTGAGTGTCATCTCCTCTGTGAAAAGCTTTCCTGACTATCTCATATGCCTCATTGCACCCCACCTGTTCCCAATACAAACACTACACAAACCTGATTCTTCCATGGGGTTTCCAAAATACTTAAAATTTAATTTTATTTAGTTGTCAAAATATCTGCCTGGACAAAGCTCTACGGTGTTTGGTTAGGAAAGGATTAAGGGATAAACTAAAGAGTGACCTGGTCCAAGGAAGGATTCACCTAAGCCCTGGGTCCCCTCTTGTCTTACTTCTCTGAGGAAAATGTGTACAACTGACTGCAAAGAGGTGAAGCCCAGAGCTCCTGTGTATGGTTTTGATACATTGTCTTTACACTCAGCTTTTGGGTGCTATTTCTCTACCGTATTTTTAGTTTCTTCTTTTTATCTTATATGCAAGTGCAAGCATTGTTGTAAAGGCCTTCCGGATAAAGGTGAGAAATAGGTAAATACGAGCTCCCATTCTCTAAGACGGGGAAGGGGAAGTGGGACAGCAGCAGCAGGCCTGAAGAGGGAGCATGGGAAGAAAGTGACAAGGATCCAGGATTCGATGCACATCCTGTGACCATCGCTAATCCAGCAGACTGGGACTTAAGGGCCCATTGAGAACTCGGCTGCTTTTGTGGTAGGCCCAGCGTTGCATTTGTTTTGAAATGTGAAGTGAATGTTCAAGGAGGGCAGGAGATTTCGTGTTGCAGGAAAAAAGCTGTGTGTCAGTGGTGTCATGGCTTTGTAGTCATACCTGGTGTGCTGCAGAAGGAATTTGCATTCGTAGTTACTTATGAATGGCTAAATAATTTATAGTTATTTAGTCTCAATAAGAAGGAAATAGGGCTGGAGTGATGGCTCAGTGGTTAAGTGCACTGCCTGCTCTTCCAAAGGACCAGGGTTCAATTCCCGGTACCCACATGGCAGCTCACAACTGTTTGTAACTCCAAGATCTGACACCTTCACACCAATGTACATAAATTTAAAAATTAAATAAAATATTTTTTAAAAAGAAGGAAATAGAAGTTACCTGCCTTCTCAAAATACCACACTAAGATTTGAGTGTATACATTATTCTTGTTGATGTGTTCTCAAAGCTTTTAATTTGTAACATATTTTAAGGCTAGCAGCCAGTCTAAATATGTGATTCATTAAATTTTTGCTTTTTTTAAGCACAGTAAGCAGACTGCAATATACATTAGCCAAAAGAAAACCCACCCTGACTCGTGAAACAAGTAGAAAGAGTAGAGAGGCTCTGTTTGAACTGCATGAAACATGGAGACCAGGACCTGTCTTTGGTCTGACTAGACAGACTTGCTAGTTTCCTTGCTAATTCACATCTTGGGCCAGCATTCATCCTTCACATCCACAGCTTTCTAATATGCCAAGCATTGGTGATCACTTCCTCACAGAGCTGCTAGGAGCATTAAGTGCTGAGCACATAACAGCTGCCTGGAACACTGCAGGCACTGGCCAGAGACCGCAGCATCCTGAGTCACTATGTACATGGGTGGCGGGCAGATTACATTCTGCACAGGGCTAGGCCCACACACCACACATCTCCAGTTTCTTTACTGCGTAAGGAATTGAGAAGAATGTTTAGGAGAAAGTGTGATGCCAGAAGATGGACTGTTCCGTTTCCATATTAGCAAATTAATGGGCCTTTCTGTTGCTTTTCTTTTGTATTTTATATTCTCATGTTTGTGAGTATTTCTCCTCATTCAGCTGAAATGACTTTATAAATTGTAGCCACATGCTCTCCTTTGTCTTTGCTGTGGGGTCTGTTGCCTGCTCCAGTGGTCCTCGTACATGGCCTGCACAGTGTATCAAAAATATTGCCCACCTACTGGGTTCATGTGACCTTGAAATGTGAAAGGAGGGCTGTTAGACTTGTGCTGCTTCTGTGCACCATGGAGGACACCAGCACAGAGTCTGCTGAGCTGCAGAAGGAGCTTTACTCTTCCCTGTCTTTATGTCCACCTCTGTGCTCTTGCCAGCACCTCACGTCCCTAGAGACCTCCTCCCTGTCCTCTCTGCCAGGCCACCTCTTCCATTCAACCCACCTTCTGTGCACAGCACATGCTCAGAAGTTACTCAGGTGTTTTTCTAAATCTGTCTAGGGTGGTTTGGCCATCAGACCTTCCCTGTCTGGCACAATTGGGTCTACCATGGCAGCTCTTAGCCCTGCACCAACACGACTGCTTCTCTCGCTGATAGTTACAAGCTTCCTACGGCTGGGAACCACATCCTGTTTCCTGATTTCTTAGTACCTGCTGGGCCGAACTCACAGTTTCAGGGCTATCAGAGTTGGTTTCTGCTGAAGCCTTGCTCTTTGGTTGTGGACAGCCGCCTTCTGCAGAGGTCCTCACCTGGTCATCTCTCTGTGCATCTATGTTCTAACCCCCACCCCCTTTTATACAAGTGTCAATGGGCTGGAGAGCTAGCTCAGCCATTAAAGGCTATAGCTCACAAAACTTTATGTCTCCCAAGTAGCATGCATGTTGTCTCAGGACCAGTCCTAATGACCTTTTCACTCATATCACTGCTTTAAAGATCCATGTCTGGAAGTTGGAGCTTTCTCGTGAGATCTTTGAGAAACTGTTTTAGGTAATATGTACAGGCTGGACAGTTTCTTTCCTAAAGTTCTGTGTAGTATTATGGTGAAAGCAAATTCATCAGACCCTGTTAGTAGATCAGAAACATAGGAAGGCACCACTATTGAAGTAGCAGAGATTGGTAAAGTAGGTCCAGTTACTTCAAGCTATGAAAAGATCTCACCCTCCTCTTAGGTAGTATCCTGCTAAATTTATGGAGTGAAAATGGAAAATACCCATCAGTAAGAAATAGGGGAGAAGTTTTGTTTTTTTTTTTTAATAGCTATTACTTTTGCAAAATAAGGCCTTCCAAGTATAGCAGCTGTCCATGCGCACAAGATTATGTCAAATTCAATCAGTCAACTGCATATATTGCAGTCTTGCGATGAACAGGAAATGGGAGAATAAGGTTAAAGATGTAAAGATCTTCCTTAGTCTCTCTGATGTTGTAAGAAGTACTGGAACGTGGGAGCAGCCCATCTTTTGAGCACTTGACATCTGTGGGTGGTAAACGGGAAATCCTGGGAAGAGGAACAAAAGACCAATGTCTTGTTTTTTAAACCAAGTTATCAGGAATTCATTTCTCATAAAGTTTAGAAATCCTGAATGCTTGAAATTTGTATCTACATGTGTTTAAAGAATGTTGCTCTCTTTTCTTTCTTTGCCAATGCAGCTCATGTTCTTTGGAATTTTCCTGTGCCTCGATGCCTTTCTGTATGTGTTCACCCTGCTTCCTCTGCGAGTCTTTCTGGCACTCTTCCGGTTCTTCACGCTGCCTTGCTACGGCTTAAGGTAAGTTTAGATCTTTGACTATTTTTAGTGTCTAATCAGACTCACTACTTTTATAACTTGTACAGTTGTTAGAATAAAGATGATTCACAGTTTCATTCACACTTTGGCTTTTAATGCATACACTGCTTATCTGTACAAATTATTTTATGTAATATTATGCATTTTCTATATGCATTTTTTTCCAGAGAGGTTTTAAACCAAAACTTTGCTTTAGCCAGTAAACTGACACTGATGGTGAGGGCTGTGTGGCTGAGTAGAAGAGGCAGGACGAGAAGTAGAGACAGACTTGCCATGTTCCTAACCCACTATATGAGGATTGTGAGACCTCCTGGGCTTCATGCATGAGAGGTCCAGGTTCTAGGCTGGGGAGGGCATCAGAATCACCCTTCGGCAGGTTTCCTCCCTGGCAGGCTTCCTCCTCTACTTCACTTGTGTTGGTGGCCTCTGAAGCCTTAGTCACAGACTTCTGCTTAGTGACTGTAGAGAACTCTGTGATGCCATCATTCTGACAGGAAAGATGAGTCGTGGGTAGCTAGTGCTTTGTGCTGCGTACCTGCCCACCTAAGCTTGTTTCCCATTTGTCCAAAGAGGATACTGAGAGCTCAGTACCTGTCCTCCGTAGTCTGGAGATATAAAAAGCTTATCAGTGGAGTGCCTGCCTACAACACCCCACAATGCCAGCAGAGGGCCTGCCTACAACACTCAGTAGTAAATACCAGTTTCTTTCACTTCTGCTCGACCAAACAGAAAAGTGAAATGTTCAGCCTGTGTGAAGCTCAGTGTGCATTTGTTCTTGAGATGAGCCAGAAGTTTGATCTCAGGGCTTTTTTTCCTTCCTGACAGTCATGCCAGCATGCCTCAGCTCTGTGAGCTCACCCTTTAGCTTTAGTAGCATAGTTGTTTGAGTTACAATTCGAACATATCACTTTTGAAATTTTTTTAAAACATTCTTATTCAGTTTGAAATCTTAAAATGCTGAAATGAACAATGATTTGTGAAACTCCCTTTAATTACAGTGAATGTTCAATGGAACATAACACTTGGAATTTTAGTTTCAGCAATGAAGTTGAATTAAGAAATTGCCAGTCCATATACAAAATTATGTTTTGTTTAAAAGACTAAAGTCACAAAGTTTCTTTTGAAGTAGAAAATGAACCTATACTTAGTAATAATTAATATAGTCCTTTCAAATGAGCCTTAATCCATTTTGAAAAGGAACAAATGCTTCCAATATGAATAGAAATAATAAATAGGATGTAAAATGAACAAATAAATAAATTAATGAAAAACATAATATAATGACTTAGTTCTAAAAGGAATAAAAATTACTATTAGCAAGATTGCAGAGAATAAAGCAATTGTAAGAATTCAGCTTACCTCAATGTTATGAAAGTTATTGTGTCTTTCTTTCTCATCTTAATTATGCCACATGTTTTATTAATCCTAACCAGGTGGAGAGATATTTTTAGGCATTTAAGCACCAGCTTTAGGATCTGTCAGGTGTTGCCTTGTACTTTAAGGAGAGTTTTTAGGATGACTTGTATGCATTCGTCAGCATTTTCAAAGACCTTTGTGTCGTGCATGGGGCTTTACTGCTGGCAGCCTCGCTTTGTGTGCTGATTTCTATATCGAGAACTCTGTGAGAGCATGACATTTTAGTTACCTTTTTAGAATCAGTAAAATGCTACCGATTGATAATCTTCATGTGTGGCTGCATAAAGAAGGCAGATGCAGGGAAATTAGCTTAATCCAATGCAACAGCCTGGCATAAAGTAAGGTTTCACGGGGATTTTCACATGTACTTTGTGAGCTAGAGTTATTCTTTGAGCAGCAGTGTTAAACGGGCTCGTATTCTACCCATGGAGTGCTCTGATTGGCTGTTGGCACCCTGGTGTAGATAGAGCATTAAGAGGGTTTATAACCTAGAGGCTCTTCCTTCTGGATTGGTTCCTTCCTCTCTGTATGATTAGCACATGGGTAACATGCACTGCCTGACAGTGGCGTCTCAGTATCTTCAAGAGTCTGTCTCCTGAGGATGATGGAAGTCATCTTACCTGAAGACACATCTTGTTCTTGAGACATCTAATACTGTTTTATGCTCAAAGTCATTTCTGTGTTCCTCTGTCACTTGGAGAAGCAGGACATGCAAATAGCCATTCCATTCTGAATATTAAGAGGTATTGCAGAAAATAGGAGTTCTTAAATCATCTACTCCAGTTTGCTTCACATAAATGATTGTTGCTTCCTATAGCCAATCTTTTTATAATAGTTTAAGTATTTTAGTCAAAAAAATACTTGCTTTAAAATTTTAGCTTGAAGCATGTTTCAATCTAAATTAACTTGCCACATTGGAAAAGTGATTTCTATTTTCATGGTTTTATAGCTAAGAGGACTCTAGGGGGCAGCCTTTTACAAACCACTTCTAGTAGTTCATTTGCAATGTAGGTTAACTGAAAGTTATAATTCATGCTCTCGGTCATTGATATAAATGAAACAAAAGAATGCAGTTAAAGTTGTGTGGCCGAACTTCGGCCATCTTGACTGCTCCGTACAAGAGCAGGCAGTAGTACAAACAATGTGAAGCGCTGCTTGTAATGTCTTAGCACCATCGGTATTGTATGTCTGAGTAAAGCAGCGTGTGTTAGAGTACTGTGAGCACGGTTGCTTTCTCTGAACAGGGAAAACACTGTCTCTGTGGGTGGTGGTGTTGTTGTTAAGCATGGAACTGAAAATATACTGTGAAAAAATGACTCTGAACAAAACTACTTTCATGTCCTGCCCAAGATCTTTCAGGTGTCTCTCAAATACCCAAGTGCATTTTATTTTTATGGAATTATATAGCAACAGCTAAATTCTGCTATCCTACAACTTCCCTTCCAGTGTTCTCTACTTCTGTTAAAGATGATTTGATTGTTTTGCCTAGAGCCATCTTTTTCAGCAAGCAAAAGGTGTTCTTCCTTAAGTCTAACTAGAACCCTGCAAAGAAGTTGATCTTACACTTTCCTCAGCTGTTAGCATTCTTATCACCTCCGCTTCAGTCTTTTGTCAAAAAAAAAAAAAAAAAAAAAAAATCTTCCTAGTCTCTTTGTTAAGTTTTTTTCTAAAAAGAGACGAACACTGTTCTGTTACTTATGACATGGAGTCATTAACGGCCTGCAGCAGGATCAGAGAATGAGCAGTAGCAGCAGGACCCCGTTGTCTTTGCTTTCCCCCAGGGAGGGCTTCCTCCTCCTCCTGGGTGCAGCATCTCTGAGGCTTGTGAGAGCAAACCAGATTCTCTGCTTCGAACCTGTCCCTAGATCTTCTGCTATCTTGATGTGGTTTTTGGCTTTGGTTTGAGGTTTGGATTTTGTTGCCACTAATAACAACTGAGCAAACAGACATTGCCTTTAACAAAGGATGATAACTAGGACGGTTTGTAGCCTAGTCAGTACCTCAGTCCTCATCTGACTGCCCAGTCAACAGACCATTTCACCAGCTTTCAAGCAGCTAGAGTCATGTCCTTTGGAGATGCTGGCAGGATGTTATTGTGAGTCTATGGTGGAATACCCTGCTCGCAGAGGATGCTCTGCTGCTCCTGTAGAAAGTGGGTACCGCTTCTCAGTGACTACTCCTGTAAGAAGTGGGTAGCACTTCTTGGTAGCCATAGAGTGCTTGAGTCTGTTTCTGATGAATTAGCACCCTTAACCCCTGCTGCCCAATGAGGGAGGGGGCGTGAGGAAGGAAGGAGGGACAGAGGGAGGGAGAAAGGAAGGAAGGAAGGAAGGAATCCATCTAGAGTCATAGAAAGCAGGTTCTTTCTTTTCCTAGATATAGGGTAAGATAGCTTCATTTTAGAGAAAATCGGGGTAATGTTTTCAGTAATTAAAGGAAGACATAGAAACAGAATTAGGCTGTGATTCATTATATGAGTTATCTGGGCTTGATAGATATCAAATATCTTTCCAAGTGTATTTAAATGTATTTTAAAAACCAAGTAAATGGGTAATTTAAGCGGTATCAGTGTGAATCCTGACTCTTTCTAAAACTTCAGTTATTGTGCTTTAGCACTTCGTCACACTTAAGTTATACATTGACTGAGATTACAGAGGAAAATGGTAAAATCTAGAACCAGAGCTGGCGGCTGCGAGTATAGAAAGCACTGCTGGACATTATACAGTGCTAAGCAACTGAGTCGATTTAGGAATTCCTAGGGTAGTTTACTTTTTACTATTAGAGTAAATAAAATTCAGGCAAGCAGCCCCTTGACTTGATTTTAGACATAACTCCTATTGAAGACTTCATTGACTTCTCTTTTTCTTGCTTTAGGAGAGTATCTTTTCTTTTGAAAGTTGACCTCATTGGAGAATTCTTATCTCCCAAAAGAGCTATAAATTTCAAGTTCTTAAGTTCCTTAACCTGTTGGCTTTCTTCCATGTGCCTTACCTCTTTCACTATAGTTGTGCTCAAATTTACTTTATATATACAGTCTATGTATACTTCTCTCTTTTCACACAAAATTAAGCCTTTGATTCTGGCCTGAGTAACTAGTGCCACCACAAGAACATGTAGGGAGAGCTCTTGGTATCTTCGTTGGAGAAGCAAGTGTGTCCATTATTCCCTCTCACCAGGGCTGACGCTGTGGCGCACCAGTGGAGAGCAGCGTGCTAGTATGTAGAAGCCTGCATAGCATCAGGTTCTGCGTCCCGAGTTCCCCGCCATGACGCTCTAAGTAGCGTAGCAACATTACAACCTTCTTTCTCTCTTTCTCTCTTGTAAATCAGACCGAAGGGAGGAGCACTTTCACTTCCTTTATAGGATGGAGTGTGGTGGCACAGGGACTCCTTGTGGTGAGTAAACCCTGATTTTTCCTTTTATACTCTTGGCCAAATTGACCTCAGTACAAAGAGCAAAAGCCCCAGCGTAGGCCACATACCATTTGAGGATGGAGACACACTGCGGAAAATGCATCCTCACTTGGTTTTAAGCATTATCCATGTTGATCCCAGTGTTTGACTATGCTGTCACTCAGGAAAGTCACCCGTGAAGTAACCGCTAAAGACTTGTATGGGTCTGTGTGGCAGCAAACACCCCAGTCCTTACCCCAGGGCTCAGCACGGCTCGCTTGTTCCTAGAAGCACTTTTGATTTTGTGCTATTCCAAACACAAAGCTTCATAAATCAGCTACTTCATTCTAATATAATTAATTCAAGATACAAAAAAGATGTTAGCTATTGAGTGTTAAGTATTAAGTGATTTTTTTTTTTTTTTTTTTACTGTGTGTCAGTGAAACTTGAAAACTGTTCAGTTTCTCAGTTCAGGAAAACATCTTGTTCTTAGTACTTTATTGCAGTTTACTTTAAAATTATAAAGGGCCTTCTCTTAAAAATATGAACCACATGGAACACTCATTTTTAAAATTTCAGTAGTATTTGTCCTCTCCACTCCTCAAATATGCATATTTTACAGTGAGATAAATCATGCTAACCCCTGGCCTCTGTTGGAGGCTTGAAGTTAACTGGCTTGGTTGTGCCTCTTCCTTCTTGATCTTGCTAGTACAGGTTTCATTCACTTCAGCAGAAGAATATCAAGGGGTGGACACCTCCTAGTGAGCATCTTTCTTTGCTGCATAGTTCTACTTCCGTGAATCGAATAGCACTTTAAACAGCTCAGAGATACTTAGTAGTAAAATGTATAATATGAAATTGTCATTTGTAATAACTACATTATAGTGGAAGTATTTGTAGTGATTAAACAGTAAAATTTAGAGATATAGAGAATCTATTTTCTGTATAGGTGTTTTAACTTGAATATCTTTTAAATTGTGTTAAATATCTTATTTTATTGTAAATTCTATTAAATACCTTATTTAATCTTGTCTTGCCATGGCATGTAACTAAACAGTTGATCTAAACTAAATTAAATGAATGTGGTTTTTTTGGTTTGGTTGGTTTAGTTTTTCTACTTTGTCCGACATCTTGAGAGTTCCGGTATTTGCTAAAGGAACTGCCCGTAACTGCTTTTTAATAGCCTTCATAACTAGGACTTGAGCCTGAAGGATTATCCAGGTATTTATTCTGGGTTGATTGGCAGCATTGTAGGTAAGCCTCTTTGGAGAGTTTGTAATGTTTACAAACTCATCTAAAAATATCCTGGAAGACAGGAGCTAATGCTCTGATTGGTTCACGTTGTCTTAATTAGGTAAACTCATTTGTAAGGTGAGATCTTGGAGAAACTGTGGTGCATATAGGTATCTTTTAAGGTGCCACTCAAGGGGTTTTGTTGTTTGTTTTTGATGCTTTCCTCTCTTTATTAACAGGCACATGTGGAAAGAAGATTCTTGTTTATAGAGGGTTTAAAACAAGTTTTATGTTGTATTCGAAGAGTAGTCCTTCAGTTTGAAAATCTGTGATCGCAGTAGCAGAGTTAGGATGGTAAGGTGATGGCAGATAGATAGCTGAGGACTCAGTGCAGGATATTCTCCTGGGTTTCATACTGTATTGTAGAAATTAATAAAATGACAGGCTTGTTTGTTTCTTAACATAATAATTTTTCCAAATGATAAATTATACAGTGAAATATGAGTTGCTGATTTCTCTCAGTTTGGAGGCTTTTTTCTTTCTTTCTTTCTTTCTTTTTTTTTTTTTTTTTTTTTTTTTTTTAAGTCTTGAAAGTCAGTGATCTTTAATAGCCTTTTAGATAGGGTTTAAATAAGTTTTAAAAGAGCCACACCTGCACTGATGCCTCTTAGCGTGTTGCCTTGCCATCAGTTGGGCAACAGCCACCTAAATCCCAGGAATGCAGGACCATTCAGCATGTCTCTTCTTAATAGTTGAAATAGAACTATGTTTGCTTTTGACAGAAGAACCACCAATCCCAGCCCCAGCCTTGTATGGAGTGGGGCACAAGATCTCCCAGGTCATCAGTTAGTCCTTGGTGCACAAGAGTGCACTGAGCTGGGTGTGTGGGTAACCCAGATGAAATTTACCTGATTTTCAGGAAAATAGGCCAGAGTCACTGTGGGAGGGAGGGGATCAGTACCAGGGAAAGGAAAGTTCTGGATGGAAGTAATGGTGGAGGTGGTATGCTGGGTGCTCTTCTGCTCAGAGCTCTAACTTGAGCTCCAAAGAAAAATCAGTCAGGATTCTACATGTGTTGGAGGGCTGTGATCCAGCTGACAAAGCCGGGCCCATCTCCATGTAGGCTCACTGGACTGGCTTCCCATCCACTATAACCCTTCCTGTGGAGAGCAAGAGTGCTGTCCTGTGACAGCTGCCTTCAGAGCTGGTACCGCAGCCTAGTTATAGGAACAGTTTGAAAGGCTTACACATTCTGTTGAAAAGCCCTGCCCATGTGAACAGGCTGAGAAGGAGCTGAGCAGAAAAGATAGCCAAGAAACTCCCAAGAGGTAGGTGTGTGGCTCAAAGGCCGGGGCCCAGTAGCAAATGAGTTCAGCCCACACAACAGCTTGGTGAAAGAGAAGAGCCCACAGTGCCTAACGGACGCTCTTGCTGCTTACAGTTGCATATGCTATAGGTAAAAAGCTGCCAAAACAGAAGCCTGAACATTGATGCAGAGGAAGAAGCCTGCAGTAGCCGTGAACTAATTCATTCTTGCTATGAAAATCGGAACCTAAATTTCTTCTTTTCTGTGTTTTTCCCCTTCATCTTATTGTTTCCTTCCTTAACTTAGGCGTAGTTTCTTTCTTTCTTTTTCTTTTTTCCTTTCTTCCTTTCTTTCAAGACAGGTTTCTCTGTGTAGCCTCTGCCTCCTTGAGCACTGGGATTATTAGGTGTATGCCACCGTTTCAGGCTTAGTTTTTAAGCTCTAGTGTCAGAATAAAGAATCAACTCGTGGATCTCTGTGTGTTCAAGGCCAGCCTAATCTACAGAACTAGTTCCAGGACAGCCAAAACTACATAGAGAGACCCTGTCTCAAAAAACAAAACAAACAAACAAAAAAAGAAAACAAAATTCATTTTTAATTCTAAAAATTTTAAGTCATGTTACAAAGAACTAGCTTCTACAATAAAAGAGTTGTCTTATAAACACTAACCCACCCACCCACCTCCCAAAAAAGAAAGAAAAAGCAAAAAAGAAGAAAAAGTAAAGAAGATATGAGGTAAGGATTCATTCAGAATTCAATAAATCTTAAATATATAAAAGAGTCACTCAGAGCAAGACCTGATAGCACAGGCCCATAATCTAGCCGTTAGTGAGGTCAGGGCAAAAAGATTGCAAGTTCAAGGACTTTCTGCCTGGGCACGAATGTGACTTGTCTCACTTTTTATCTTTTTTAAGATTAATTTAAATGGCGATGTAGTTTAGTGGCAGAGCATGTGACTAGCATTAACAAGGCCCTGGGTTTGATCTTTACCTACTACCAGCTCTATTCTTGAGGTAAATTACTAATTATACTGGGATCTGTTTCTCGCTAGTGCAACTGGCAAAGATTCAGAAGTGCATCCTGTGTTGTCTTGGTACGTGTGGACCACAGGCTTCTCAATGTGCTGCTAGCAGAAGTATACATTGGCACAACCTCCACAGAGGCCAAAATACCAAGTGAATGTAACTGTGCACCTAGAATTTTTGGATTTTATAATACAGATACATTTTTACACATGTACATTGTGCTAGCTTGTAGTTGGAAACGAACTAGAAATTTGTCAATAATGGGTTGGAAAAATTATGGTATGTGTTCATGGAAGAGACTACATTACTATACAGATGTGTGGGTCTTTCTGAAGCACTGTGAAAGATCTGGAGCTAGGCATGCCTGTAATCCCAGCCTCTGTGTAGCCACTGTTGGTAAATACAGTGGACAAAGTGCAGAGCGAAGTGCATTCTGGGTAGGCAGGCTGACCCAGCAGCCATGATACCGTGAGCTTTGCCTCCCCGAGAAAACTGCTGCTTTGAAGCAGGAACAACAGCGGGTGCACGCCCACTCTCTGCAGTTTTGATCCGATTACAGTCTCACATTTTACATTCTGTATGCAGCAGGAAGAGTCCAGTTACACAGTCATTTTGGTGACTGTCCTTGTTAAAGATTTTAAAACATCAGCCTGATTTTCATCATGACCTTGGTATGCTATTGCATGTCCAGTAAAGATGTTGTGTTTTGAGAACACATAGAGTAAAACTCCTATCTCCATTCCTTGTATGTTTCAGGGACAGGCGTTTGCTTCAGCCTGCACAGGTGTGTGACGTTTTGAAGGGTGTCATTTTGGTGATGTGCTATTTCATGATGCACTATGTGGACTACTCCATGATGTACCACCTGATCAGAGGGCAGTCTGTCATCAAGCTCTACATCATCTACAACATGCTAGAGGTAAGGCCGCCAGCTCCCACCGCCCGCTCTGAAGCTGCTGCCTGCACACTGGCCCCCACTCAAGCCCTCAGGCCCTGGCGGGCAGTGTGGGGGAAGAGCATTGCTTATGGCTTCTAGTACAGGCGCTTCGTTCATTGCAGGATCTCGGTACAATGCAGATTCGAATTTAGAGGGCCTTGGGGACTGAGCTTTTACGGAGGTGGCACCTGAGCCATGGCTTCTGGGTCATACTTGAAGGGAGCAGCTCCTCAAAGCCAGGTGTGTCCTCCTCCACTTAAGGCAGTGGTTCTTAACCTGTGAGCTGGGACTCCTTTGGGGGTCAGCCAACCCTTTCGCAGGACTCACATATCAGATATTTGCATTGGAATCATAACAGTAGCAAAGGTACAGCTGTGAAGTAGCAGTGAAATCACTTTCTGGTTGGGGATCACCATAGTGTGAGGAACTGTGCTGAAGGCTGGCAACGTTGGAAAGGCTGAGAGCTGCTCAGATTCTCACGGCCTACACAGCGCTAAAAACACATGCTGTCTGTCCAATCGCAGACTTACGAGAACGTACTTATGTACTATTTTCGTGGGTTGTTTGTTTGTTTGTTTCTTGTTTTGTTTTGGGGTTTTTGTTTTGTTTTTTGTTTTTTGCAAGAATTTTAAGGATTCTGAGTAGCTGTTAATTACTGTGCTTGGCGTACTAAAGATAAATTGCTTTGACGTTTTTACATCAAGTGCCCCAATTTTTTCTAAGTTTTGGTTTTTGTGTGTTTATTTTGTTTTTACAAAGGCCTACCGTGACAAGGCCCTCTGGACTCCATAGATGTATCATGTCCTCAGCATGAGCCAGGGAGTTAGTGCGAGGAAGAGCTAAGCAGGGTCTCTGCTCCCTTGCTCAGCTTCTGACTGCTAGGAGACTACTGAACGGACCAGTTAAGAAACGTGTTCCCACTATTTGTCTCTACAGGTAGCCGATCGTCTGTTCTCCTCATTTGGACAAGATATCTTAGATGCTCTCTACTGGACAGCCACAGAGCCTAAGGAAAGAAAAAGAGCACACATCGGAGTAATTCCTCACTTCTTCATGGCTGTCCTCTACGTCTGTATCCTTTTAGACTTCGTGGGCATTCCAGCAACCAGTGCACTGTACCCCGTGTGTTTGTTTACCTGTCCCTGCATGTAGTGGTGTTTATGCATAGGAAGATGATTTTAATATTCTGTATTGCTTGAGTAAGCAAAGAAAGGCAACTCTAGACTTATTTTTATGTTTACTTTTAAAACCTTGAATTATCATAAAACAGGATGCACATCTCTTAGTCTCTCATCGTTTACCAGAATTTCTTCCATTTATTTAACACCTCTTTGAGGGCCTTCTTCTGTTTTTGTTTGGTTGGCTTGGTGGTGGTGGTGGTTTGGGGATTTTGTTTGGTTGGTTGGTTTTCGAGACAAGGTTTCTCTGTGTAGTCCTGGCTGGAACTCACTCTCTAAAGCAGGCTGGCCTGGGACTCTGCCTGCCCCTGCCTCCCTAGTGCTGGGATTAAAGGCTTGTGCCAGCACTACCTGGCTAATCCATAAGCCCTGTGCGAAGTCCAGAGAAACAGTTCTACACAGTAGATGTGCAGATGTCTTCCCTGCTTCTGCTTCCTATCAAGTTTACATCAGATAAATGGAGGAAAACTGACCAGAAGAAAATGTTTGTCGGTCAGATTTGATTTAGAAAATATGGTCATTTCCCCTAGTTTTTACTTTCAAATTTTCATGACATTGTGTTAATAATTCGGAAACAAGGGTTTTCCTTGACTTACTGTTAGTTCTACATGCCATTCTCATCATGGTTCAGGCGACGACTCTCAATGTAGCGTTTAACTCCCACAATAAGTCGCTGCTCACTATCATGATGTCTAACAATGTGAGTACGCGATGGCATGCCCATTGGGCGCTCAGGACGTGCTCACGGTGATGCTGTGCGTGAGGAGACAGTCCCGCTCACCTGTTAGTCTAAGAAGCTTTTTGTGAAGAGAGTTGATTTTTATGACTGTTAAACTGATGAACATGGTATTTCTGTTGCTATTTCAGTTTGTCGAGATTAAAGGAAGTGTTTTCAAGAAGTTTGAGAAGAACAATCTCTTTCAAATGTCAAACAGTGGTAAGTTGTTAGATTCTGATGGTAGCTCTAATTAACATTCATTGAAAGTTGCCATAAACAAATGTTGAATAACATTTTAATAAAAAGTAATTTTATTTTAAAATGAATTTTTCAAAGGTTTAAAAATCATGTTTTCTAAAATAGATCAATATTTAGTGAGGTATTTTCATCTAGTAGTGGTCACATCTGGATGAGGTTAAATGAAAGAACTTTGACCCCAGTACTTCAAAAACGTTAATTCAACGTGGTTTGTTTCCATACGCATAAGTGCTACATCTTTAAATTTTTTTAATAAAATATAGAAGAATATATTCACAAGTTTTGTATAGGGAAACATTTTTAGAGACTACACAAAAAAATTACCGTAAGAACAATATATAAATTAAGCTTCAAATTTTAAAACAGTCTATGCTGAGTAAAAATAAAAAGGCACCCCCACATGGTAGTGGCACATGCCTTTAGTCCCAGCACTTTGGAGGCAGAGGCAGGTGGATCTTTGAGTTCCAGGCCAGCCTGATCTACAGATTGAGTTCCAGGATAACCAAGGCTACACAGAGAAACCCTGTGTCAAAAAAAAAAAAAGAAGGGCTGGAGAGATGGCTCAGTGGTTAAGAGCACTGACTATGCTTCCAGAGGTCCTGAGTTCAATTCCCAGCAACCACATGATGGCTCACAACCATCTATAATGTGATCTGATGCATACTGTATACATAATAAATAAATCTTTAAAAAAAAAAAATTTAAAAAAAAAAAAAAAAAGAAAGAAAGAAAGGAAAAGACAAGACCAGAGAGGTGGCTCAGAGGTTAAGAGCCGGCTGCCCTGTCAGAGGACCTGTGTCTGTAATTCTAGTCCCATGAGATCCAGTGCATACATAAATGCAGGCAAAATACTCATACACTTAAAATAAAAATGAAGGGAAAATATTTTTTAAAACTGAAAAGGCAGACCTCATTTATGTTAATAAAATGAGCATATATATGTGTATGTATATATATGAAAAAGGATTTTATCATTTACTATCCCGAATACATATTGTATGTCCTACTAATTAATTATGAAAGAGTAATACGACTTAGAGTAGCAGAAGGACTTGGATTTTGAAAATTAAAATACAGCTGGGAGTGGTGGCGCACGCCTTTAATCCCAGCACTCAGCAGGCAGAGGCAGGCGGACTGCTGGGAGTTCACGGTCAGCCTGGTCTAAAAGTGAGTCTAAGACAGCCAAGGCTACACAGAGAAACCATGTCTCAAAAAACGAAAGAAAGAAAGGAAAGAAAATGAAAATACATGACTAGCCACTAAGTTCACAGAACAGTGCCTAGCATCATTCTGGAAAATATCTCTAGGGAAATACAAAGGAAAGTCAAATAAGACATCGCTGCATTATCTAGCAGAATGCTCTTACCAGCTGATAGTGCCAAATGTGGGAAGATAGAGGCTACCCGGGTCTCCTGGTATGAGGTGAGTGTGAATGCCCAGCTACACTGGAGAGCTCCGGCTCAGCTCGCTTTTTGCCTCCATTATTCTCAGAAGCCTGCTTAGCTTCAAATGACGTGCTCCTTTCCCTTCCAGATAATTGGCTTAAGAACCAAGTTTGTCTCATACAGCCCCTCTCAGTGGGACGGCACAATGAGTACATTTCTTTGTTAGACTGACTACATTGTTAACTTCATTCATAAAATTTAGGGACAATTTAGAGGCAGATTTGTGAATAATAAAATTACAGCTAAAGATACTTTAAGAAAAACAACTCCATCAATTAAGATCCTTCTCTAGCTAAGTACAGAGAATATCTCCTCTTTGGTCTGACTTTGCTAGGAACTATGCTAGAACAGACCTTAAGTTACAACCCCTTTGAAATCGTGTGAAAAAGTACACACTGTGTTGTGGAGCTAGTCAAAATGTATACTTAAAAACCAGACATACTTTTCCAATTTTATGATGCATTTCAGAGGAGGTGTAGCTGTGCTCTGTGCCTCGAAACTGATTGCTATAGATACCTTACACATGGCATTGAATAACAATTGACACTCTTGCTTCACAGATAGCACAGCGTTTGTGCCCACAGAAAGTACAGTTCCGACCCACTACAAGTGAAGCGCTTGGCAGCTCTGGAGGGAAGGTGCCAGCACTGCCTGGAGGGGTTTAAGAATGTAGGGCAGGCACAGACAGTGAAGGTAGCTCTCCTAGAGGGGATGGGCAGTGGGAAGAAAGGCCAGTCATACTGTAGAGTGACAAGAGGACGTGGAGAAGCAAAGATGCTCCCACGGAGGACAGTGGGGTGAAGTTGAGATGCAGGGTGCTGACAGGTAGTGCCACTGTTGGGTGTGTGGACGCTGTGCTATGTGAATGAGTTTCTAGCCACTGCTGCCAGACTTGTGCAGATACACAGATGATGCATGCTTACTGTCACACGTACTTATTTCTAGACTACGTGGTATCTTGGACTCGTAGAAAATAACAGCTGAAAAATATATATATATATATAAACTGTCGTTAACACAAATTCAGTTCTTTATTTTCACTAAATTTATTCTAATTAATCAGACAGTTATTAACATAAAGTAAATACCACTGTGAAACCTAATCCCGCACATACACATAGTAACGAAATTCTCTACATACCTCCAAGCAGTACGATTACAATGGCAGTATTCTCTTAAGTAAGAAATCACATGGTCATTTCTTATCAGTTTAGATGCTTCCTGGAAGTGCACAAGTTTTATTTTACCCAAAGTCTTGTATTTTATTCTTAGTCTGTTTTTCTCCTATAAAATGAAAACAGTTGTCATGTATTCCCAAAAGACCACTGGGGACATTTAATAACCCAAGTTGAACAGTAATAATTTTTTTTAAGTTTTCTTATAAGAAATATGTTGGAAATTGAAGTAATGGCTTGCATACATGTGTGAGTGTGCATGCATGTACACATACATGAACGTGTGCAGACACACATATGCACACACAAAATAATCAGCAGTGAGCCCTCTATGCTTATGCATGGTTATGGCTGTAGGGAGTATTCTAAACAAACACCACATCTGTACTGAACATGTGCAGACTTCCTACATGTCACTGCTCCCCTACGTAGTATATGGTAGCAACTATATTTGTTGCTCTTAAGATGTATCAGATATTATGAGCAATGTAGAGGTGACAACATCTACCAGAAGGTGATAAGTTATATACAGATACATAGTAGTGTTTTGTGTAAGGGACCTGAGCACTGTGAATTTTGGTATCTAAAAGGGAACCCCACAAGTTCAAAAACAAAAAAACACCCTTAAAAAAATGTCTTAATAGAATTATTTTAAGTATTTCCCTACTTAATACATTTTAGTACTTATCATTCAATTCTCTCTTTTTTAGATATTAAAGAACGATTCACAAATTATGTGCTTTTACTAATAGTGTGCTTAAGAAACATGGAACAGTTTTCTTGGAATCCAGGTAACTCCCTCTTGAAGCATATATGGTATCCTGTAAATTTACTCTTAAGGCAAATCAAGGCCGGGCAGCGGTGGCACCAGTCTTTAATCCCAGCACTTGCGAGGCAGAGGCAGGTGGATCTCTGTGTAGGCCAGCCTGGTCTACAAAGTGAGTTCTAGGATAACTGGGGCTACACAGAGAAACCCTGTCTCAAAAAGCTAAAACAAACAACACACCCCTTTCATTTCTTTTATTTGTGCTCTGGGTAACTAATAACAAAAACACTATTTTGTATGAAAAGTACATTGTTGTGTGCCAGTATCTCAGTGACCAAGGAGGACCAAGCTCCAGCACAGCCGCTAGGTAGTCATCGTCAGGCCGAGGCAGCTGTGGCGTTTCTAGAGAACCCCTTTCCCTAGTCACCTCTCTGTGTGTGGACTTCTCACAGCAGGGCCTCTGCTGGATGCTGGCCTGCAGACGACATGGTACTAGGACAGTGCAAACTGTTGAATAAGCATTATCCTTTAATTTGGCGAATCATGGCTGGCAGTGAGTGCTGGTTCTCTCCTGTGAATTGAAAATACTGGAGTGTGCCCTGCTGGAGGTCCCGGGAACTGGGAGCCTGAGATACAGGTTCTGTTTATATGAAGAAGTCTAATTGTCTGTTTCTTCCACACTTGTAGATCATCTCTGGGTGTTATTTCCCGATGTCTTTATGGTGATTGCGTCAGAAATTGCTGTGGATATTGTGAAGCACGCCTTTATCACCAAATTCAATGACATCACTGCAGATGTATGTATTTCTAACAATTCATATTTTCTTGACTCCTTACTATCATAAAGGTGTAGCCTTTGGTTTATTGTACTTATGAAAAATGAATTATTAAAATCATACTGTGCCTATTTTAAAAATAGAGCCATCAAAACCTTGATGAATTTGTAAAATATTTCCTATTTAAAAGTTGGCTTTCCACTGGTCATGATAGTGCATGCTTTCAATCCCAGCAATCAGGGTAGCAGAGGCAAGTTTGAAACTAAGGCTACACAGAGAAACTGTCTGAAAAAACAAGAACAAAAAATTGTATTTTAAAAAACAATTAATGAATTAATTAATTAGATAAAAATAAAGGTTGGATTTGTTTGTTTTTGGTTTTTGGTTTTTTTCTTTTTCCTTTTTGTGGCGGGAGAAGGGATTCGTGACACAATTTTTCTATATAGCCTTGGCTGTCTTGGAATTCACTCTGTCGACCAGGCTGGCCTCGAACTTGGAGATTTGCCTACCTCTAACTCCCAAGTGCTGATATGCGCTACCACTGCCCAGCATAAGTTTGCTTTCTCCTGTGAATATAAACAGGTGTCTAAATTCTAAGAGATAAGCTGTACATTTTACTTGTGAACTCTCTTAAAGAAGTATGAGGGATTTGCTTTATGCTGTAGCTGTTCTCTATAGTGCCTTTAGAAATAGGTCTGAGGCTGTAAATCACTACAGATGCAGTGAAGGAGGGGCGTGGCCTGTCACAGACTCATCAATAGTTCCAGAACAGAGAATGGGCTCAGCAGCTTTCTTGATTTTTCTGGAGTTATATTTTTGACAACCATAAACTGGTACTTACTTATTGTTTAGCTCAAAGGTTTAAAGTTGAATGCATTATCAGTTGCAAAATTCTGTTTCTGGTTTGCTGAATGTTTGAAGCATGTTTCTGTGCTTTCAGTAAAGCATTAATCAAAAATGAATTTACCGTTTTCTCTCTTGGCTTCCTCAATGCAGGATGGTTCTTTTTTCATAGTCATTTCTCTGTATCTGAAATTAAATGAAAGGTTTGATTCAGGTAGTTGATGCTGGTTTAATGGGAACGCAGTTGTGGAGCTCCCTGGTGGCTGCTGCAGTGGCTCTAATGTGGTTCAGCCTCAGTTTTTGTCTCACTCACTGTCAGCATCCTTTTCTGGGAAGGTGTTATTGTTGTGGTTAAGTAGAGTTGTAATACTTTACTGTGCACTCAAAATTCCAGAATTAGTTTTTCATATAGCACTGCTTAAAATAGCCACTTCTGCCTAAATTCTAACCTCTGGGAATGAGAGTCATAGGTTATTACTCTTCTTTGAAGCAAATTTTTTTTTAAGCCCATGGATGGAGCAGCTCAGGGGAGTTTAGACTGTCTTGCTCAAGGTATGGGTGTCTGGTTGGCTGTTAGCATCTGTCCCGGAGTAGTTAGGAAGATTTTTTTACCTACAAAATCTAAAGCTTTCCTTTGTGTGTATTTTTTTCTAGACTACATCATTTTTTTTTCTTTTTTTTTTTTTTGCCTTCAGGTCTACAGTGAATATAGAGCCAGCCTTGCTTTTGACCTTGTTAGCAGCCGACAGAAAAATGTAAGCATTTCATTAAAGGTGTTGTCTGACATTAACTTATCAGCGCTTAAATGTACTGCAGATAAAACTACAGACTTGAACTTGTTTCTCTAGACACTAAATATTTAGGCAGTAATACCATTAGCTAGCAGATGTGCCTGCAACATTGTGGTAATGGCAGAACTTCTTATTAGAAATGTGTGCTGCTCAGTTAGGCTCCTGCATCCTTCTGCTGAGTCCCACAGCTGATGCTGGCCTCCTCTGCTCAGAATGCATGCTGACACTGAATGGTGCTTTCTAGACGCTGATAACCTAGCAAGTCCTCTTTTCCTTTCCATGCAGGCATATACAGACTACAGTGACTCAGTAGCACGGAGGATGGGCTTTATTCCTCTCCCGCTAGCTGTCTTAGTAAGTTCATGCTTTTCTATTTTTGTGATGACATGGCCGTCATCATAAAACATCAGTATATATTATCAGTAACTTTGTTTCAACAGGTCTTGGTATTTTAAAAAATGGTAAGTAACCGCCAGGAAAGTTTGTCTTAAATTCTAAATGCATCATTCCTTTGGATTTTGAGCTACTCAGAGGGAAAGTGGCACCATGAGACGGCTTATCCAGATAGCTTTCCTAACAATGAGGCTATTCTTTTTGATTATCCATTGGGCAAAGAATTTTCTTCTCTAATGGATATACCTGGAAAAGGCGTCATCACTTGATCCTGATTCTAGAGACACTTTGACAGTTATGTGCTAGCTGCCATCAAGTGCTGGGAAATTATAGTAAGGAAATAAATGCAGAAGGCACAGCGTGAGTGGTGAGCAGCACCAAGCATTGCAGTGTGGGTAAGGGTTGCTGACTCCCCTTCTAAACTACTGGGCTCAGCATGTAAAACTGCCTTTTTCATCAGAAGCAGCTGTGTACAGGTCAGCTAACAAATGTACAAGAAAGCTGGAAGTCATAGCAACTGTATTTAGATTGGTTTACCCAACAGTTTTAGATGATAGGATTAATGTTAAATTTCAACAGATAGTCATATCCTAAACATTGTTATGGTTTTAATCAAATTTATTTTGCTTAGGAAAAGGAACTCCTCTAAAATTTTGTAGAAATTCAGATTTTATTTTATTTTATTTTATTTATTTATTTGAAGCTCAGATTTTAAAGATTATTTAGTGAGTTAAAGAAACTGAGCCGAGCAGTGGCGGCACATGCCTTTAATCCCAGCACTCAGGAGGCAGAGGCAGGTAGATCTCTGTGAGTTCAAGGCCAGCCTGGTCTTACAGAGTGAGTTTCAGGACAGCCAAAACTACACAGAGAGAAACCTTGTCTTGAAGGGAAAGAAGGAGGAGGAGAAGGAGGAGGTGGGGGAGGGAAAGAAAGAAAGAAAGAAACTGAAAAAATAGAATGTCAAATTTTTCTGCTTACATTTTCTGGTATTAGAAACATGATAAGTCTGTCATGGGGTAAATCTAGACAGCTCAGCTGATTTTATAGAAGGGCTAGTTAACAGCAGGAGCCCTTTCTCTGCCAGAGGCTATGGCACAGGCGAGGGCTCCATGGTGGTTTTCTCAGACTGAAATTTGATTGAACATATGACAGTCCATGCATGCCCTTATCATTTCTGGCATTCTTTTTATTTGCAGCAGTTTAACTCTATGCAAGGCATTCCAACAGAACCTTGCCATTCCTGGCTGATGCCAGTTACTTCTGCTTTGTTTTCATGTAGCTGCTCCCAGGAGCTGCACCTACATTATGTGAATGTTTCTCTCAGCTGCTCCCACCGGATTCAATCAACAGGCTTCTAGGGATTGTTTCTATATTTCTGTTACATAGGAAACTAGGGACTAGCCATTGCCTCATGGCTTTTAAGTGATTAATTGTGTGCTTAGTTTCTTAAACAATGGGAGTCTTCGGAGATTCCCTTTCTTCGATGTTCCCGGCAAGTTATCGGGTCTCTTAAAGAATTTGAACAATAGACAGGAAAAAACAGGAATGAGAAAAGAAGTAGATGAGCTTCTTCAGACTTACAGAATGAGCAAGGACTTTACAAATGACAGCTGATGTGCACCTCTGTTAGGTGTAAGTAAAAGCGCCATCACTTAAGGTAGGCCTCCTAAGACTTTGAGTGTAGGGGGCAGCTGCACTTGCCTGAGCAAACCCTAGCCGCCACAGATGACTTAGGGGCCAGATTGTCAATGAGTTGCAAAGTCTAGACCCAGCCTCTCGGATTTAGATGCAGATATGCTCTAAAATGTTAAAATAAGAAAGAAAAAATATTTTTAACTATTAACTAATAAATCTGTCGTTGTGTTGTCTGTGTTTCTGTGTTTTGGTTTGTTTCTGTTTAGCTCATCAGAGTTGTAACAAGCTCAATTAAAGTACAAGGAATCCTGTCCTATGCCTGTGTCGCACTCTTCTATTTTGGGTAAGCTTGACTATTCTTGAATATGTTTTGACTTTATAGTAAAGTGTGTAGAACTGCAAGATGTAATACAAGCTAATTGCATCCAATATGTTTTTTCTATTCTTTGTACTTAAGTTCTTTACTCAAAAGTTTATGATAAGGTCTTTTTGTTCAAGATTTATATTTCTTCTATACTTGGTTCTTTTAGGGGAAAGTCTTTCATTGCAGCCTTTATCCCATATTTAGAAACACCTTTGGTTTATTCAGCATACTGGCCTTCTTTCACATCAACCTCACGGATGCAAAAAATGTAGTTTTTGTGGCTATAGCCAAGTGAACCTTCTGCAAACTTGTTGGTCCCAACTAGCTTACATTTCAGTTTGGGAAACAAAAGCATGAAGGAAAACACTTTTAAGTAATTTCTAAAAATCATAAATAGTAACAAGAAAATAATAACAATATAATAATAATATTGTTGAGTGTTATTTTGCCACTGTTCAGTTTTTCAAAAAGTGAACTAAAGTAAGTAGCTGGCCTGAGTTCTGATGACTTTGCCCAAAGAGAAATCTGGGAAACCTGTGGCTGAGCTGCTGTATGTGGGTACATGGGCGTGTGTGTTGGGGAGCGCTGGCCTATGGGAGCGTATAGCCCTGAGCACCTCCAGAGGAGAAGGTTGTGGAGCAGATACACAGAGCAGGGATGATTTCAGCCCTAGGTTTCCACCGAGTATGGTCTCCAAGATATCTGTGATGTTCCAGTTTCACATTCGAGTGTTTCATGTATCTTCCTGGTACCCACATGCTGCCTGGCATGTGACAGGTACCAAGACTGTTCTGTGCAAACAACTCAGACATGGCCACTCCCATGGGCTGCACTTGATAACCCCCATGTATTGCAAGAAATGAGTGCTTCCCAGTGCCTATCTCAGCCCTCTTCCAGAGCTTTGTTCGGGTGACATGACTGATTGCAGTGACAACACTGGGGTGTAACTGAGTGAGTGCTGGGAGTACAGGCATGTGCCACCATACCTGACTTATGCTGTGCTGGGCATTGAACTCGGGGCTTTGTGCATGCTAACTGAACTACATCTCCCTGTTGTTGTTTTGAGACAGGATCTCATATAGTTCAGGCTGGCTTTGAATGCACTATGTACCAAAGGTCCCATGTACCATGGTGCCTCCTGAGTGCTGGGCTTACCGGCATGCCCAGCATACCCAGCTCTCTTAAGTTGTCTGACATTTTTACATTCAATTATACAGTACTAGAGATTTCACCATGGAGTTTCTTCTCCAGGTCCATGCCAGAAAATTGACTTTATTTTTTGTGTTCTGGACTCTTCGCATCTTCGTGCATTTTCCCTGAGCTTTGTCTTCTTTGACTGTAATCACACTGGTGTTCTCTCCCTCTCCCTCTCCCTGTTTCTTCTTTTCTTTTACTAATATGCCAAAGGTGTCCTGACTGCACACTGCTGAAGACAATGTCAAAACTTTAAAGTATGAGTTATTTTTGAGGATTAATATTTAAGGAGATTCTTTGTACTTAGACTAAAATGTTAAAGTATTTTTTTTTATTTATTTTGTTTCTCCCCGTACCCCTCCTTTTTAAAGATTTATTTATTTATTATATATACAGTGTTCTGGCTGCATGTACAGAGGGCGCTAGATCTTATTACAGATGGTTGTGAGCCACCATGTGGTTGCTGGGAATTGAACTCAAGACCTTTGGAAGAGCAGCCAGTGCTCTTAACCTCTGAGCCATCTCTCCAGCCTAAAGTATTTCTTAAAAACAAAATATAAGCTGGGCATTGGTGGTACATGCCTTTAATCCCAGCACTCGGGAGGCAGAAGCAGGTAGATCACCGTGAATTCGAGGTCAGCCTGGTCTATGAGTCCAGAACAGCCAAGGCTACAGAGAGAAGCCCTGTCTCGAAAAAACAAAAACAAAAACAAAAACAAAAAACAAAATATAAATCCTGATGCTCCCTCTGAAATGCAGGTTCGCACACCCTGCCTTTGGTTCTTAGCATAGTTCCTGTTTCTACTTGCTCCCATTTTTGTTTAAAGTTAATTATTCTCATAGTTTGAATGTAAATCAACAAAGTGATGCTTGGGTATAGCATACTTGAAAACCTTTGTTACAAAGTTTCTGCATAGTTCTCCAGAGCGGACATGTGCTGTCAGCTGTGGAGGGAGACATGCCCACCACTGCCCTTCTCCATCCATTCAGCAGCCTCGACTGCCTGGTTCCAGGCTCTCGGGATCAACCAAAAAGAAGTCAGACAACTTCTGCCCCTTGGTATCTCTGAAATTGTAGTAGGCAAGTAGAACAACGGGAGACACGTTCTAGAGAGACTTACTGGTGAGCAGTGTGAAGAAACTGTGGAGGTGTACGGAGATGCAGAGTGACAGACAGGAAGGCCGCTTCAGTTGTGAGCATGGGAGGGAGCCATGGGTACCTCTGGGGAAAGGTGGCCAAGGCTGAAATGCAAGTGCTAGCAGCGGAAGGGTTAGCACTTGTCATCTGGGTGCACACTGCTTGCACATGAAATATAAAGGAATGGCTTCAAGTGTGCTCACAGGACCTGTGGTCAAGCAGTAATGGCAGTAGACCTGTCACTTGCTGTGATTGAAGCTTGTGGCAGAAGCAACATTTAGAGGTTAGGAGATGAGGGAGGGCCTGATGCAAGGATGACTGGAATCTGCAATTGGGGATAGGAGATTGATTTGTTAAGTTTGGAATTCTCTTAGGCAGAAACACAGAAGCGGGGGAGGAGCGAAGGTATGGTGTGTGGAGACCCAGACCTGGCAGTGAATGTGCACACAGTGGGCCTGGACCGTGGGCCTTCCCTGCTATGCTCTAGCCCCTAGTGAAAGGACTAAGGACCAGGCAGAAATGCTCGGGATTGCCACATTGACTCACTTACAGGTTGAGCCGCTGATGATTCCATGTTACTGACGGTATTTCATCTCAGGCGCAGAAACACAACCTACTTGTTCCTTCATGTTAGCACTGTCGGTCAAGGCCCACAGGATGTGAGAAGATGTGAACGGGAAGCTGTGGTCTCTAGGTTGTCTTGCCATAATTACAGCAGGCATTTTAAAATATTAATTATTGACCCAAAATTTCCATGTCTGTAATTATAACTATTAGCAATTTATTTTAATAAGGTAAAAGATTAAGCTAACTTTTCTTAATTACAAACTTTTTAATAGAAGCAAAATGTTAGAAATAATCCAGATGTCCAGAAATGGGGCCTATTACAAGAAAGTTTTATACGTAGCCCATACCACAAAGCATTCTTAAGATCACTTAGGAACATTAACTGACATAAAAGAATATTTGTAGACTGTGTATTATATATGGTGCATGTGTGCACACGTGTGTGTGTGTGTGTGTGTGTGTGTGAGAGAGAGAGAGAGAGAGAGAGAGAGAGAGAGAGAGAGATATGCAGGTCACAGCAGCAGAGTCATAAAGGAGCAGGCTTGCCTAACATCTCTGTGCTGAGCATGGCAGTGAGCTCCTCCTAGTCCTCTCCTTTCCGATCAGCTGTGAAGAAGTTTCCTCAAGTCCACAAAGGACTCTACTCACACACTGGCCCCAGGTCCCTCCTCTTGCTCCCACTGTGTCCCCACCACAGCCTTGTAAGTAGGCCCCATTCTGCCCAGTGAGAAAGTACAGATGATATGCTCAGAGCAAACATATGCTGGGGGCCACATAGGGAGTCGGAAATTGTCTTAGTTTTTCTTCATATGAATCTACGTACTTTATAGTAAAAGAATGCATGTTGGATTGTCTGATGTATTTCTTATGAATTAGAGTGTGCCAGGAGTCCCTTTGTGATAACCCCGGGAAATGCAAGCTTTGTGCAAGGAGCTGGTGTTCCATAGCCCAGGTCCTCTGACTCCTGGGCCTGTCCCCTCAACCTCTCCCACAGCTCAAAACCCAGGTCAGGAGCTTGGCTCACACCGTGGCTTAGATGAATTCCCACAACTATGTTTCTTTCTTAGGTTGATCTCTCTGAAAATACTTAACAGCATTGTGCTATTGGGGAAATCATGTCAATATGTGAAGAAAGCCAAAATGGAAGAGAAGCTATTTAATCCTCCCCCAGCCAGCACCCCCGGAAAACCCTCCAGTAAATCCCAGAGCAGGTGCAAGTCCTCTCAAGGTACGCTGCTTCCGTTCCTCATCTGAATTCTTGATGGTAAATCACTGCTCAGCCAAGGCTGAGTGATGCTCAGAGATGTGCTTTCATTCAGCTTCACTGATGGCGCCTGAAAGAGTTAGATTCTAGAACAGATACGCCTAACCTAGCGCTTACTACATTTGCTGTTGCTGAATAGCAAGCATCTATTATTACATGTCATGACCAGAAGACACGGTAGGAGAGGAAACGCCGTGTCTCTGCTCTGGTGAGCCTGAGCGGGACTGCTGGGAGGATGGGGAGGGAGTAAGTGCAGCACGTTATCAGACAGCGGTGACTGTGGTCAGGAAAGGGAAGAGCTGCGACACACACCCACTGAGAGGAACTGAGGAGAGGCCTTCGGTGGTCTGGGCAAGAGGGCAGTCAACACTGAAGACAGTGTTAGGCTCTGCACCTTCTCAGAGTCGCCGAAGACTGCAGGTTCCTGCAAGAGTGCAAACATGGCAGACCTCATCAGGGCGCATCTTAAATAGCAGCACTTTATCTAGAGCTCACTCTGGTTTAAAGCTCTCTTAAAAGGATTGACTCGGGGGAGGGGTGCTCTATGAGGTTGAGAGTGTTAGTGCAGTGGTTGAACACTGAACCTAGCAAGCATGAAACCATGGTTCAGTCCCCAGCACGTCAGGGCAGGAAATGGGGAAGGAAGGGAGAAGGGGCTGAATTTATAATTTTAGGTCAGTGGATCCCAGTGTCACTCAACTGCCTCCAAGGTTCCTGGTCAGGGGCGAGAAGATGGGGGTTCCTTCAGATGTGGACTTCTTACAGGTGATGATGCTAGTCTGAGTCTAGCCAAAGTGTACAGACCCTATGGTGGAACACCATAGGGTCAACTTAGCCCTTCCCAGAGTCCTTAGTGAAAGCCACTGATGTGCTCCACTCAAGTGATAGTCCTGTGGGTTTGTGGTCATATAGGAGGGAGCTGCAAAGTCAGGCAGGATCTTTCCAGAATTGGGTGATAGAGTTACCTATTGTGTGGGTAAAATGTGGGTGAACAGGGTGTGACTAGTCTCTGAACTGTACTATAAATCACAGCTTGCACAGTATGCTTTTAGTTTTCACTTGTTGTATCTAAGAGGAAAGATAACTTACTTTCCAGTACCCCTGAAAGCATAAGTGGTTTGATAAGTGTTTACCATGTTCAGAGGGAAATCATTTCCTAATCCAGCGACTCTGCTTCCCGACAGGCCTTTCCACAGAAGAAAACTTGTCTGCTTCTGTCACCAGCCAGCCTGTTCATCAGAAAGAAAATGTCATACCCTTACTTGTGACCAGCAATTCTGATCAGTTTCTGACAACGCCAGATGGTGATGAGAAGGACATAACACAGGAAAATTCTGAATTAAAACACAGATCCTCAAAGAAAGATTTGTTAGAGATAGACAGGTTCACAATTTGTGGGAACCGGATTGACTGAATGTGTGGCTAATGAGGTGAAGATGCCGGGCCCTGGGGCCACAAATGCTGGACACCAGGACACACTTGCTAAAAATGGCACTTAAATATTTATTTAAAAACTTAAATTATTAATGGCAAGCAAATCTTAGTATCTTTTCTTCCAGTAATGTGGCCTGGCAGAAGGACAGATCACAGAACAGCGCCGGCCTCTGGCCTTGACTATGGGACACTGATGGACGGTGAACACTTCCTCCTGCTTGGCCAGGCATCGGCCAGAGCACTGCAAGAGTTCCTTTGCTTTGTCATCCTGGGCTTCCAGAGCACTGGGCTTTCCTCGAGGCCTCTTCAGTATAAGAACATACCTGGAAAACTGTGAAGCTTTACCATGATCACCTTTCTAGTCTCATACTATTTTCACAAACTTTCCAAACCTGACTCCATCTGCCAAAGCACTAAAAAAATTATTAAATATAAGACCAGATAAATGTTCTTACCACCAGAGTCATCCTTGGCAACACATCTGAAGTAATCAGAATAAAAGGCTAATTAAATACAAGATGAATAGCTACATCTTATAGGAAACAACGAGCTCTCGGTCCTGTGTCACTAGGAAATGCTTCCTACTGTCTCAGTTACTCTCAGGGCAGAGAGTGAGCCGTGCGACACAGTAAAAGGTACAGAGCAAGGTCACCTTTCAGGTGTAGTTACCTGGTTTTGTTTTAAAGCTAATTGCTTCATCAATTGTTACAAGTTGAATTTGGTGTGGAATTGGCTGAAAAGCTGTTGGGTTGGTATACAGATTCAAAAGCTGTTGCTATCAGCAGACTAGTTTGTTGGGTTGGGTTTTGTTTTGTTTTGAGTAACCATTTTAAAGTATTCCCAGTGGACTGAGCAGCATCACCTTGCTGGGCTTGTAGAATGCATTTGTCCTTCCATAGGTCTGTGTTCTGTGTGGGGAGGGAACAGTGGGTGCCTGAGCTGGGAGTGACCATCACATGACCGTAAATGGGTACTACAGTGTGGACACTGCAAATAGCAACCAAAAGGTGTTTTGGGGTTTTTGTTTGAGATAAAGATGTTGTTCCTGCTTTATTCCTAGCTATTGGCATCCAAGGACAGGTTCTTACCACCCCATCTTTAGCTTGGGAATCCTTTCTATGCTTCTCTTAAAAAGAAAATTGACAGTTTCTACTCTGAATTGTCCAGAAGCTGGTACTCCTAACCCATTTCCTGTGCTGTCTTCTGAAACTCCACTCTCATGCAAACACCTCGGGCACCAATGGCGAGTTTTAAATGGTTTGCCTGTATCCTGGATGAACAGAAAAGTTGTTTTGATGCTTTGGCTTACGCATTTGAGATACAGGAGGGTTTCTAATGTTTTGCACTAACAGAATGTAAAGATAGCTGTTGGAAATACTCTATGCCTTGTAAAACCAGGAAGCAGTTTTCATTTAAAATGAATATTTTATTCTTTTCTGTATGTTTTAGTGGACCCCCACTTTTAAACTATTCTTTTTACCATCAAGAAAGTGTCCATGGCAACTAGGGACAGTGTGGAGAAAGCAAGCTCTGCCAAACGAGCCCTCATCAGAACAAAAACATGGCCTGCGTGTATCTTTGCGTTCGCTTGAGTCTTCTGTTTCTGCGCTGTTTTCTGAAGATTGAATTTCCTTTGCAGATGCTCCTGGGAGTGTGGATGATGCTCACTTCTGTCATAATGGCATTCAGTACTAATTTTATAAGTGCATCTTGTGTGAAACTCAATAAATTCAATTTTATAATCTTTTTTAAAAAGGTCACTGAATTTCTTTAAGCAATGATTGCTATATATTTGATGGAATGCATGTGTCACTATTCAGAACTTATCTCTAGTTTATAAATAATAGGGCCATCTTAATTATGTTTAGTTATTCTTGTTCTAAATGATTTTTAAAAGTTGCTTGTTTGTTTTTGAAAGAATGGCCTACATGTTGGTCATAGACCGTAGTGTCTCTTCCACGTGAAGATGTTAGCATTCTGTAGTGCATCTTGATATCACAGCATCAGTACCGACTTGTCCATATATGAGATTCACATTCAAGACACGCTTTGGTTTTTAAATAGTCTAGTAAGGTACAACATACATCAGACCCATTTTAGCTTTTCTTATTAATCAAAGTAACAAATGCTTTGATGAATTTATCCTGGCTCTCTGTGGTCTTACACTAGCATTTGAAAGAAGCATGCTAGAATTAGCTCCTCAGCACCTGCCACCGCAGGAGCACCTGCCCTGTCCATCTTTTAGCTTGGCAGAAATGCGTTCACAAGATTGTCTTAAATTACTATGTTCTCATGCCTCACCTCTGTGTGTTCTTTCCCACAGTGATTTGTTAGTTGCCTCCTATGTCAGGAACTGTTCTGAGCAAAGGATAGCAAGGGGCATCAAGGTCCCTGCCTGCTGGGCACAACTGACAGTGGCATGTCTGCTGGCCACAATTGGCCAGTGATCAACTGTGTATGGCAGGCCTAGGATAGTTCACGTTGTGGTGTCAAGCTGATCTTTGTTCTGTGTGCTTAAGGTCATCTGATAGCAGTTTCTCAGGGCTTCTAAAAGGAAGGAAAAACAATAACAACAACACATTACAAAAAAAAACCTTGCTAGTTACCTGCCAGACTCTAGCCTTCCTGCATGCTGTGTATAGAACTGCTGCCAAGCTTTGTGGCCCAACACTGTGTGAGCACAAGCGCCAGTGGCAGCTGTCAGGAGAGGGGAGTATGCCATTTGAGTCAACACCCATAGTACCGTGAGTCACCTTCACATCTGTCCTCTTCCCACCAGCTGGTACCCAGAGAAGCTGATAGCTGGCCCCAACCATATGTATATTGCACAGCACTCCAGGGTGGCAGCGTCATGATGAAGGAACTGAGTCCAGGATGCCTCTGAAAAGGAAAATGGTTGATCAGCTTAGAAAACTCAAGACTGTCTTGAGAGAGAAACAAGCTCAGGAAATACCTGTGTTCTCAGCCTCTGATGGACAGGTCTGTGCACACACATGCACACACCAGTCTGAGAAGATCTGTTGAGACAGCATCAGGTAAAGGAGATGAGGGTCAGACCTATCTAAAACGCAGGCTTCTGAACCACTCCCTACAGTGCCCCTGTTTGCTGTGAGTTGTCAGGGGAGACAGGCTCGCTCCTCCTACGTTTCAGAACTGATAGCTGCACACCCCAGAGGTGGACATCAAAGTCTGATTTGTTCATAGAATTTTAGTGAGCACATATTTTCTGCCCCTTTATCAGGGAAGTAGGTGTAAGAGTCTGCTTATAAGGAGCCAGCAAGACGGTTCAGCAAGCAAAAGCACTTGCTGCCAAGCCCACCGGCATGAGTTCAATCCCCTGAACCCACAGTGCAGGAGAGTAACAGTTCACACAAGTTTGTTCGCTGACCCACACACAAACATGCCCGTGCACACAAAATAAATAAAAGTTCGAGAAAGTTACTTAAAAATGCAGCCCGACAGTCAGAAGTAGAAAGAAAGTTAATCAGTCAGGAGAGTAAAAATCTCGGAGGTCGAGCGTACCATGCCAGCGCTTGTTGAAGATGCCAGCCCTGTGGTACAGTTCAATATGGCACATGGTACTCATTAAATGCCTCAGACATCCAGGATGGTTTAGAGCAGTGGTTCTCAACCTTCATGATACTTCAACCCTTTAATACAGTTCTTCATGTTGTTGGCCCCAACCATAAGATTATTTTCATTGCTACTTCATAACCATAATTTTGCTAGTGTTATGAATTGTAATGTGAAAATTGATGTTTTCCAATGGTCCTAGGTGAACCCTGTGAACCCAAAGGGTCGGGCCCCACATGTTGAGAACCACTGATTTAGAGTGTTTTTCTGTAAAACACCTAAGGGAGGGAGGGAATGTCAGTGACAGGGCAGGGGGCGGGGGTTGGGGTGGAAGTTACTCAGAAGAAATTGGCATGATGAGGAGGTTTTAGGGATCCTCAAAAGTTTGCTTCACAGATGGGGAACTGTGAATGCCCAGGGGTTGCTGAGCAAACGAGGTGTGTCTGATCTAAACTCCCGTAAGAAAAGAAAACACTAGCAAGGGAATGAAAAGCGAAGCTTTCTGCCGTCTGGTGAGGCTACACTTGAGGTGTAGTAATGAAAAAGAAAAGCAGCATCAATCTGTGGAGTTTTACTTTGAGCATGCAACCTCATCTAGCAGTGAGGAGACCAAGCAGTTCATGAGGGTACACGTGGCCTTCTGTGTATGTATCCATGTGTGGTCTGCACATGTGTGTGTGGAAGCGGGACCGGGTGTTCTGTGTGAGTGTACGTGTATGCTGGTCTGCATACACAAGTGTGTGTATGTGTGTGTGTGTGTGTGTGTGTATATGTGTGTGTGTGTGTGTAGAGGCCTGAAGTCGATGTCCACTTCTTCACTGAGGCAGGATCTCTTCACTGAGCTAGCCAGCCACCTGGCATCTCTTTTTCAAGGGATTAGATTAGGAAAACAAAACTAACTTGCAGGATTAGCAACATGTAATGTGGGTAACAAATTTCTAGACTTCAGTTACTCTGTATAAGCACATTCTTTTATTCGAACTACGTCTGCCCAGGAACACTAGGAAGATCAGAGACGTCTGCCATGATAGAGTTAACCCGGGCAGTGAACTGCAGACAGGAAAGCACACAGGCATCAATTTCCCAGTCACTTGAAATCATGAAAGAGAAGAACTTGTGCTGTAAACTCGTGGGCAGATCTTGTCTAGTGGGTGTTGGAGCTAAATGACACCCCTGACAGAGACACTCCTGTTAGTGTTCCATAGGCACTGGTAACAAGAGACTACCTTATTCAAACAGGCTCTGCCACATTCAGTGCTGCAGCCCTCGTACCCCCAGCTCCGGACACAAGTATTTGTTGCAAGAATTAAAACCAGGAGCCTCTATGAAGGGAGTGCACTTACGTGTTTTGTTAGAATAGGATTTAGGGAAGGGAGAAAGAGCACACAGCATGTCTACAGTATTGTGTCAGCCCTTACACACACACACACACACACAAACACACACACACACACACACACAGTGCCTATTGAGAGCCATCCTGTGCTGAAACCATGAAGAGAAGTGTGCCTGTCAGTGGGGGAAGGGGGACTCCAGATGGAGACAAGACTTGAAAGTTCTTAATGCCTTGCTGAGGATCCTGTCCCTGAGCATTTGAGATGGATGAGGAGAGGGGAAATCCTGTGGGATTGTAAGTTGGGTTGTTACAAAGGGGATACAGGAAGAGGCTACTTTGTAAACAATGAAGTACTATGATTAGATTAACATGTAAAGAAAGGCAGGCCGATGGCCTTCCAAAGGCACAGTGCTGTTCTCATCTTCCGCATCATTTCATCTTCATCCTCCTGTGGAGTGCATGCTATTGTCCCATTCTACAGCAAGAAACACGGCTTCGAAAAAAGGAATAATGTGCTGACCACACAGCTAGCAGATCAGGACATTAGACCCCATTTGTGAAGTCTTGTCCTGTGCGGTCACCTGTTTTTTCGCAAGAAAAGGACCTGGGAAACAGGCCATCTACACCACAGTAAGGACCAGAGAAGCTAAGATAGCACTGGTCCAGGGACCCAGGGCAGTTGCCATGGGATCAAGGAGGTCAGTTAGTTGTCTTTGTCTAGAATGCAATGGGCTCAGGGACCTGGGGCCACAATAGGGTAGTGCCAAGACTTCATACTGTCCCGTAGGTGTGTTCCAATACCCTTTGGTGAACCAGAACCACCCAGAGGATTCTGATGCCAGACTTGGTCCATTTGCTTCTGTGCTGGCACCTTCCAAAAGGCAAAGGCTTTCATCAGAATTTGTTTCTCTTTTAGTGATCACATGGTGAACCCTCTTCAAATCTCTCATACTTCAGGAGTGGCTCTAGGCTTAGGCTGCCCTTGCACATGGACCCCGGGAAGAGGACAAACATTCCTATGATACCAAGGAAAGAGGCAGTGGTCTGTGATCTCCGTACTGAGCACCAGGATAAGCTGAGCTCTCTCCTATGGGACAGAACGGAAAGCTGTCTTGCTAAAGCCTTGGTAAGATTAAATAAAGCCATGCCAGGTCAAGTTCCACCCAGTGTGGTCAGCTGGCTACCATTTTAGTGGACACCTCAGTCAACCATGCAGAGGGTTGCTTGCCTTTCAGTTTTACATGTTCCCAGTTCATGGTCGATTGTCTCTGTTGCTTTGGACCTGACTTGCAGCACCTCATGGTGGGAACATGAGGCAAAGCAGGCTGCTTACCTAACAGGCAGAGAGCTAAGGCAAGAGAGGAGGATATACGAGTTTCACAATCCCTTTCAAGGGCTTGCCTGCAACATATGAAGCAACGCCCACAAAGCCCCAGTGGGGACTAAGGCTTTATTTACTAATACCTTTGAGGGATATTTAAGAGTCAAAGAATGCCACCGTCTTGAACTGAAAAATACAAAAGAGTATGGCCTTCCTTCCCTTGCAAATATAATGGCTACCGAACAGTTCATTTTGCCTCAAACATAAGCCTAGAGATGACTTAAGCTTTGAGCTGGTGAAAGTTCATCATCAAAGCAGCCCTAAGGCACCCACCCGCTTCCCCAAGGCAAATATCTTCTCAGTACCTCTGGTCAGTTGTCATTTAGCTTTTTCTTGCAGTGTTGATAATGATGTTGAAACCAATACTTATTAAACTTCTGCCACAGCCACCATGCAAAGCTTTTTAAATTTGTTCCCTCACTGGATCTGCACTGTATGCCTGCAAAGGCCCCATTTTGCGGATACGGAAATGTTGGTTCCCTTCACTGGGAGGCTGGGCTGAGAATCCAGTCACAGAGTTTTCTTCAGCTTTCTGGAGGCTAGCTGAGGAAGGCTCTGCCTTGAGAGCCACAGTCATGGTCATGAGAAAGGCCTCCTGGGCAGGGAGGGAACTTTCCGGCCAGATCCCCCATGCCTCAGCTTGAGGGAGCGCAGGGCGGCTGTCTGCTTAGCTGGAGTTGAGACATTCTTAGTCCTTGTCCCTTCCAATGGGGGAAAAAGAACCTCGTACTTGTAAAAAGCCAGGTAACCAATGACACTTGGGTAAAATAGTCAAGAGTCAGAGAGCTAGATTTTAATTCACTAAGCTTGATGATAAAAGAAAGAAAAAGACAGGGAACTATGGAAAAACAGGGAATATGTGCCTCCAATCCAGACCTCTGGGTTTTTTAACCAAGGATATCTAAATTACAGGAACCACATGCAGGGCACTTCCCAGGGCTTGTCTCCAGGGCACCTTTGATGTGTGTTTCTTTAAAGAGCCAGCTTTTAACACCTTTCAAGTTTTTGGGGTCTGGTGGGTTATTGCCAGCGGAGGGTACACTCACCTATTTCTGAACACAAAGCTTACTGGGAGAGAGTGTCTCCTCTACCTACAGACAAAGGCCCACGTGGAAGCTGAGGCTCAGAAAGCCTTTTTTCTCAACTAAGCCACTGAGGTATGAGGCACGAGTAGGCTAGACTTTAGGATAGTACAAGAGTCTGCGGGAGAACTTCTGCAGCACACACAAATCATTTCTCAGCAAAAAGCATGCCCAGGTAAGTGGTTTTTCATCCCTTGTACTCTCCTGTCAGTTGACATTTTCTGACTCTCTGATGATTCAAATTCTCCATAGACAGCTTTGTAGAGTGCTATTTTTAGAATTGGATTAGGAAGGGATTGTTTTGCTTACACGGGTGGAAGCATCTTTTCTCTCTCTCTCTCTCTAAGGAACCATTAAAGGAAGGCAGAACAGCATGGATTTATGTGATGTCCAGGATTTTTCAAATGATCTCTCTTTGACTTCTTAGTGACACTGCAGGATGTGCACAATAGGGCTGATGATGGTGTCCAGGTATCAACAGAGGCTCTGGTTTTCCAAGAGGTGCTAAGCCCAGCCTGGGAAGGAGGAACGCAGAGTGTGGCACTGCTTACTGTAAAGGGCTCCCAGTTCATGGGCAGAGCAGACAGTGCCCCTGTTGGTCTCAAGGTGGCTGCTGCATCTCAAAGCATCACACTTGTGTTCCAGACAGGAAACAAGGCAGAGGCAGATGACATGCTAATCCATGCCTGTTCCTTTAATCAGGAAGGCAACAGCTACCCAGGTACTTCAGCTGCAGCTGGAAACATTGCTCACACGAACTAGAAATACCATGGCTACATTTAACAAGTGCAGTTGGGAAATTGAACTTAGGCCTTATGATTAGACTAAAGCAGCAGATTTCAAGAATGTTGACTGCGATCCATATTAAGAAATAAGATTTTCATTTGTAACCCTGAGTACACACACGGTTTTATCTAGAAAGTAAACCTATACAGAATACTGGCCTTGATTCTGATTAATCTGAATATCGTCTGTAGCTTTTTCAGTGCTAGCCTTAACCTGCTAAATTGATTCCATACTCTGATGATAGAGCATGTCTCATAGCTCAGAAAGAATTCACTATCCCGAGCAAAATCAACCACCTGGTGCATACCAGCCCTAAATGCCATGGGGACCATTGGCAAAGACTGGAAGGGAGGCAGATGTTAGGAAGAGACACTCAACAGCAAAAAGAAGGCAGTGTGTGTATGCATGTGATGGTTCTGTGTGTGAAGGCAGGACATCTGCATGTTCAGTGTCACGCCCACTGCACTCTGCAATACCCGGAAAGCCAGTTAGGCCCTGCCCTGCACTGTCGGCCTAGCCCCTGAGAGGTAGAGGCAGAAGGATGAAGAGTTCAAGGCTATCTTTGATGACTTAGGAAATTCAAGGGCAGCATGAGCTATGTGACCGTGCCTCAAAAACAAAACCAGGGGCTATGGAGAGCATTCAGTTGCTAAAATGTTTGGTATGCAAGTGTGAGCACCTGAGTTCAATCCCCAGCAGCCACGTGAAAACCAGACACAGGGGAAATACTCCTGGAATCTTACTTGAAAGGAACCCCAATTTATTATCATTCATTCGTTCCTTCACTCACACAATGAATGGAAGAAGAAGAATCCCAAAGGACCGCTTTTCTTGTACTGCATACACTACGTGTAGGAAACCACTATCTGGGGACCCAAGAGATGGCTCAGTGGCTAAGAGCCCTTGATGCTCTTACAGAGGACCCAACACCCATATGCTGTTTCATAACCATCTATAACTCCATTTCTAGGGGATCTGATGTCCCCTTCTGGTCTCCTTTGGCACCAGGCATGTATGCGGTTTACGCACAGACAAAGAGAACAAATATCTCTACTCTCTGGGAAGGTAGCGCCTCTGGAGAACAGTGAGAGCCAACCCTGGTATTTTTGCGTGACCTGATACTTTATGGATTTAGTTTTTATTGAGTATGTTATTTAGTAAATGGAATAGGTTTAACTATTCTCACTTTTGAGGCCAGAAAAGACCTGAAAAAGATGCCATGTGGAAGACCATGATCCACACTGCTGCTGACTGTAAAAGAGAAGCTTCTTTCCCAGTGGCATCGATGACTGCAGACTCACAGTTCACAAAGAGAGACATAAATGGCTTCTGTGGAAACTACAACCCCATCCCTCTGGAAAACAAAACAAAGAAACAGAAAACTAACAACCTAGACAGGAAGCTATCAAAGAGAATTCTTCCCTCCCCTCCCCCCCCATCCCCCACCCTACATCCCACCCCCACCCCAAGACAGGGTTTCTCTGTGTAGCCTTGGCTGTCCCAGGCTTGCTTTGTAGAACAGGCTAGCCTCGAACTCACAGAGATCCACTGCCTCTGCCTCCCAAGTGCTGGGACTAAAGGCGTGCGCCACCACCGCCCAGCTTCAAAGAGAATTCTTAAAAGTTGTGATATTTGTGATAAGGATGCTGAAGCATAGCTCTCCACAGTAAATGGCTACTGGTGGAGGTGGGAGTGGGGGTGGGAAGGACTTGCTTTTCTTTAGGGGCCACTGAGAATTTGACCACACTCCACTGAGTATACGGGCACCATAAACTGGACTTTTTTTTTTTTAATCTTTTTTTTGTTGGGAGGGAGAGGCCCCATGGGTGGTGGGGGCAGATACTGAAGGAATGAAAAATAAAAATGACCAGGGTGTGTTATATAAAAATTCCCAAATAATTGATTAAAATAAAAAAACTGAAAAGGTGAGAGGGCCGTCCTAGATCACTGGTGGGAAACGTTTATCCAGATGCCGGTGTCTGACATACAACTCTACGTTTTATATCATTGGCCTGAGGGCAGCACCCTGCTGTCACCTAGAATAAGTCCCCCGACACTTCCTAATTAAAATCAAAGTAATTAGTTCTGTCAATTTAGCACACAAGAGTGATCCTGAAGCAGTCTTTGCCTCCACTTTGCAGGGCCCTGTAACTTCCTTCTAATTAGGCTACAAGATAACCACTACTCCCCACCCCACAAAAGCCCCTGACCCCTGTTAGGAAGCCAGGTCCGTATGCAGAAGCGGCTCCTAACTGCTCTCACATGCAACCGCCCAGCCCACAGATTTCATCTTAGAGCATGTCACCTTCCCTCTCTGTTGTTATGATGCAGTGACAGGAAGCTCTCGTTTTAACTAGCCACAATTGACCAATAGCCCCATCCCACGTCTTATCGCATTGCCCCCCAAGGCCCCAGCAGGCAATACTGCCTTTTGTTTGTAGGGTGGCTCTTATTGTGGCTGCTCTCTGCCATCCTACAGTGGCTATGTGAGACCCTTCCTTCCACACACACCCTTGCTCAGGGAGGTATTTTCAGAACCACTTCCTTTTTGTAGATAAGACAGAATCCAAGAAACACTGAAAGAACATAGTGACATGGTCAGTGGCAGGCACAGGGAGGCTAGAGCTTGGGTGCTTTGGCTTCGAGATCCATTGCATCATTAGCCTATGACCTCTATCTGCAGCCCATCTGTGCTACTGAGGACTTGGCTGGCAATTTAGCCCATGGCTTAGTCTACAGAGGAGACAAAACCATCAGACCCAAGAGAGGTTGTAGAACCCTCCACTCCTATGAGATTGTATAAGTTTGGGGAACTAGTGAAGAAAAGAAGATGCATTTCTGTGGGTGGCCTACTATGCAGGGGGAGGGTGGTTAGCCACATACTGTGTTAACCGCCCCCCCCCCCCAAGCAAGGAAAGACTTATCTTGGTTTCTAAGTGAGGAGCCTAGGGTCCAGGAAGGACAGGCAGCCCTATGATATTGCAAAGTTGATAGAGACGATTCCTGTACTTAGTTGTCTAACAGCAGCAGCAACATTGTCCCATTCAGGGTCAGAGGCAACGCTCACAAGGTGGGGCTGGTATCGACCATAAAAAAGGGGGATTAAGAAAGAGCCAGCTCATGTGAATGGAAGCCTGAACCAAGCCCAGAAGGAACCAAAGTCTCTGTACTCCTGCACTTCCTCAAGCACCAAGATCCAAGCACCACTACAGACAAGCCAGAACCTCTTCTTTCAGATGCACCACTAGGATTAATCAGAGGGGCTACCTTTGGTGGGTCCGGGGCCAAGGTAGGCCACTAAGAGATCACACCATGCAACTGACCTAATTCAAGAGTTTATTGGGGGAGCTTGGAATGGGGACATGAGAGAGAGAGGAGAGAGACAGAGGCAGAGACAGAGACAGAGACAGAGACAGACAGATAGACAGACAGACAGACTGGGACCTTTTAGAGGGGCATGTGAAAATGGTAGTGACAGTGGAAAATTCATCCCAAGTAGAAGCGGCAGGAGTGTGTGTGCAACCCCAATATTGTGGTTAATTTAAAAGTATGGCCTAATAAATGTTTATTTATTTGCTAACCCGATGGCAATCAATGAAAACACAGACACCTGTTATATTTAATTTGAACAAACCTTCACCTGGGGCATGGCAGGTATTTACCTTCTAAACTATCGCAGGCTACCTCCCATCTGTGATCCCAAAATACTTGTTAATGTTCTCTCTTCATCTCTCTATCCACACTGACCCAGCCATGTGCTCCTTTCCCACACTAGCCCATGGCGCTAGTCCATTTCCTTCCCCTTAGATCCTGTCTCTTTCTTCCTCCTTCTCTTCCTCCCTCATGGTCTCCCTTACCCAAGATCCTCTCTGTCCTCAAAGCCCTGCAAACTTTAGCCACACCTATCCCATTTGCCTGCCCAGGTGTGTAGGCTTTCTATTTATCAAAAAGGAATACGTTTTTAGGCAAGGTTACAAATGTTATCTTGGGGGTATGTGAGTCTGCTCATTTGGGCAGCAACCAGATCTTGGGGGCGGTAATGATTAGCATGATAATACAAAGCACCAGAGCAACCCTCCACACCCTAGATAGAGACCCTACATCAAAATAGGAGACTAAGATAGGGGCATTCCTGGGAGCTCATTGGCCGGCCAGCTTGGCATACACAATGGCAAACAAGATAGGAGAGAATCACCCTGGAGGTTGTACTGTGTACACAGGTACACACACATACACATACCCAGGCACTACACACATGCACTTGATTAAGATAATTTTTCTAGGGCTGGAGAGATGGCTCACAGGTTAAGAGCGCCATCTGCTCTTCCAGAGGTCTTGAGTTCAATTCCCAGCAGCCCCATGGTGGCTCACGACCATCTGTGGTGGACAGGCACACATGCAGGCAGTATACTGTATAAATAATAAATAAACCTTAAAGTGAAATAAAATAACTTTTCTAGCTATGTTAGCCAGCATGCTTTTCATATGGAACCAGAGCCATTCTTGAGCTTTCTTCTCCCCAAGGCTGCCTCATTGGTCTTCCCTACTCTTCTCAAAGCTACCTACTAGATCATTCTTGACTTCCTCAATATTCCAGAGTCCACTGAAATCATCCAAACCAGCCAGTCCTGTGCCTGCTGACCCTACCCTATGTGTTTCTTCCCTTGGGAACCATACCTTTTGCAAATACATTCCTCTCACCCCCTCTGCCTCCTGAGGACCCTAGTGCTTCCCACAAGCAACCTATTGCTGTATACAGGATGACCTGCTTTTAGGGATCTGTGGGCACACAAAGTCCTTCCACCTTGTCATTTACCTCTGGGTTCACTGTACCTGACAAAGTACAAAATTCAGATAGCTGTTTATTATCCCTAGAGGTCCTGCCTAAGGCTCTTCTATCAACAGGTTCCAGATGAAACCATCTGGTAGGTACTCAGATATCTTTACTAAGCCTCCGTTTGCCTTGATGTTCAGAGAGGGGAGAGGAGCCTGTTTCTTCTCTTAAGTCTGATGGCAGAGTACCTCTCCTTCGGTGCCCCACTGAGACAGTCGCCCACAGATTGCAGGTCTCAAGCACCCCACCCTCCACCAGGAAGGGAGTCCTGTTCTGTGGACACCAGCATATGTAGTATATGGGCTGGTCCCAAAGGACTGCCTCCTTGAAAGCATTTCCTCGGCTGTGGATCGGTGCTCTGGCCATTATGTTCCATTTGCTGGCCAGCCTCTGGGGAAAGCTGTTGCCCACTGAGCATTTTGAAATTCCTTGAGGTCTGGATCACTTCCCTCGTTGACCTGGCCTTTAGATTAAGCATCTGTCCCTAAAGGACAGTGTTCACCCTCTCAGTGAAGCTGAACAGAGCCTTCTTTTTACTGAGGAAAAAGCCCTCAATGTGATGAAAATCTCAGCAGACCTCCTGCCTCCTGTTTCTGAAGAGACAGGTTCCGGGAGCATGGGAGTTCAAGAAGAAATTGGACCAGTGCCCATCAACCGTTTCCACTTGAATGTTTCTTGTTTATGTTTTCTTTTTTTTTCTATTTAAGACAATGATCTCACTCTAGGTGTGGAAAACAACTTGTTTGGGTCATTTGTCAAGATGGTAAAATTATCTCAGGAGCCTTTGAACTTCTCTAATCCTTTTAACCCTTCTCCTCCATCTCCCTAGGATTACAGGTGTGCACCACCACGCCTGGTTTATGTGCTACTAAGGGGTCAAACCTAGACCTTACACATGCTAGGCAATCACTGTACCAATTGAACTGCGCCCTCAGCCATCGTGTCCATTTCAAAGAAGTTTCTCTTTCCTCAGGCTAGACAGAAGCCAGGATAGGACCACGTGTGTCCCTCAACCATCTCATCCCTCAATGCCTTTGCTGTCTTAGTTCCCTTTGTACTGAAATGCTCCGATAAAAAGCGATCAGAGGACAAAGGGCTGTTTTAGCTCAGAGTTCCCAGGTGCAGGGAAGTCCTGTATCAGGTGCTTGAGACAACAGGCCATAGAGCACCTGTAGCCAAGAAAGGACAGCTTGTCTCAGCTCACTGTCTCCACAAGAGTCTTACACATTTCAGAATCCCCTTGCTAGGTCATGTTGCCACCCACAGTGGGCAGTTCTTCTTAGACAATTAATGTGATCAAGATACTCCCTCAAAGACATTCTCAAGGGCCCTTGTTCCAGGTGATAATTGTTGTCAAGTTGACATTGAAACACTAACAATCAAACGTGCTGTGTCTGGCTCTTCTAGCATACGGAACAAATTGAGCCAGGAAGGAAGATGTGAAAGATGAAGGATCTTATATGACTTCCGTTGTAGCACCTGGCCCTGGGGTCCTGTTGTATGGCAGATGCCTGGAGGTTGATTCTCATGCTAGTGGCTAGGCCTGGCAAAGTGCCAAGACTGGGTAGCTCACAGCAATGTAAGTCTAATTCTTGAGCAGTTTTGGAAGCCTGTGGTCCAAAGTCAAAGTGTTGCCAGGAATATCCTCCTAGGAAGTATCCAGAACCTTCCTCTCCTTGGGCTGCTCTGGGAGACCAAGCTTGCTTTGGCTGTGGCTTCAGGCTTTCAGTCTGCCTCTGTGTCCACACAGTACCATCGCTTATGGAAGTGTTCACATTTTCCTCTTGTAAGGACACCTCTGGGGAAAGCCCACCCTGCCCATTTAACTAATTGCATCAACCACAATTTCACCTTCCAGTCAGCTGATAACCATCTGAACTGAGAGGTTAGGAGTTTGACATAGATTTCAGGGATACAATTCAATCCATAGCAGTGCTTTGTGTTTTCTTTCCCGCGAGACCCTTGTATTAGTTTTTCATTGCTCCTGCTTCTTTTTTTCTATTTATTTTTTCTCTTATACATATTATATCTCAACTGAAGTTTCCCCTCCTCCTGTCCTCCCTTCCTCACCCCACATCCCTTCTTCCACAGACCCTCTCCTTCTCTCTTTCCCCTCAAATAAGGGTGAGCCTCTCAGGGATATTGACCAAACATAGAATAACAAGTTGCCATAAGACTAGGCACAAACCTTCATATTAAGGCTAGACCCAGTAGGAGGGAAAGGGTCTCAAAGGCAGGCAAAAGAGTCAGAGACTGTCCCTGCTCCAACTCTTAGGAGTCCCACAAAAATACCAAGCTACATAACTATAACATATCCACAGAGGACCTAGGTCGGACCTATACAGGCTCCCTGATTGTCTCTGAAAGCCCCCTATGAGCGCTGGTTAGGTCATTCTGTGGGCTGAGTTTTGTGGTGTCCTTGACCCCTTTGGCTCATATGATCCTTTCCTCCCCATCTTCTGTAGGATTCCCAAAGCTCCACTATGTCTGGCTGTGGGCGTTGCCCCTATTTTTTTACTCTTGCTCCTATCTGCACTGCTGGCCAATCATAGAGTCTTCTCATCCTTTCATTTCTGCTCTAGGATCTCACCCTGGATGTCTCCTCACCTGAAGTAGTCCTCTTACCAAGGGTTTTTAATGTAGGTCTCCATCATCTGCGTCCTCTCTTGTCACTTCCTTGGCTCCATAGAAAACCTACACACTCTTGGCCCTGACAGTGTCTGCGAAAGCAGGCTGCTCCTTAGTGGCCCCACTTCTCCTTGCATACCTTGGACAGTACTGGGAAAGGCACTTGTACCACCCCACAGCCTAGCAATGTTGCAGCAGGGCCACTATGCTTTCTCTGGCCAGCTATCAAGGTGACAATGGGCCTGCACCCTGAATGCTCATGAAATAATCAGTGTCCAGTCAGACACCAACCTGGCCTGCCCTGCACCTTCCTCACACTTCCTTCTCTTGCTTTTTTCTCCTCCTCATTTAGGATAAAGACCTTGCTCTCCTCTGTTCCCTTCAAAAGAGGAGACACTGTACTGAGAGACAGTCTTCTCCATCAGTCTTTTGAATGCCTCTGGAGTAGTTTAGAGAGAACAGAGATCTCTGCACAGACATTTCTGGGAGCCATATCTAACATGTTATTTTAAAATGGGTGAGAGAACCACTGTCTTCAGTTTGGGAGCCTCAGGAAATCGCACACCCCATGAACAATCTCCCTCCACAACCTGGTTGAGACATAAAATGCCACATTCACAGCAAGTGCTGAGTGGGCGAACCAGAGAGAGTCAGGGTTCCTTAGACAGCAGCTCTACCACTGACTCCTATCACAGTCCCCCCAAGAATCATGGGCTGCCACAGCCCTTTGAGGAATGCTCCTCTCCTCTAATGCATACCCCATAAAAGACAGGTCAACAAGTTTTTATCTTTTTGGTCTCCAATCCCTTTACCTGGATAGATGGGCATTTACTCGTGAGTGATGTAAGGCAACTGGTTCCCCGCTATTGGATTGGAAGAGAGCTTTTCCAATCATTTGATCCAATGAGGAACCCATCCTTACCCGGATGGTCTCCTTGTCCTTAATAACACAGCAGCTTTCACTATCTGAAAGCATGCTAGGCTTACACTGTGGCAGTTTGCTTCCCTTCTACTGGAGCAGAAATGTCATGAATTTGGAGGCCTCTCTACCCTGTTTCCTGCTCTAGCCAGGCTTTAAAACAGAGCTGGGCCTGTGGAAAGTGGAATGTACTCCCACCTTTACTCAAATATGTCCATCAGAAACTGTGCATACAATTTATTTGGGGAAGGATCATTGCAAACATAACTATGTATTTCTTGAAGCCCTGAGGAACCAAATCCACGTCCTTGTACGTGATGGACAATCCTAACTCAAATTAAGAAATTTGAATTAAGATCACCCTGGGCTAAGTCAGGCCTGGAGTCCAATGATGGACATCCTAACAAGGAAACAAAGGGGGGAGATACAGAGAAGAAGCCCATCCGAACATGAGGAGGCAGACTATGCAGTGACGCAGAGACAGACAATGACTGCTTGGAGCCACCAGAGGTGGAAGATGTAAGAGAATATCTCCCTTAGGCCCTCCAGAGGGAATCCAGCCCTATAAACATGCTGTGTACTTCCACAGAGTTCTGGGCTCCAGAGGGTTAAGGGAACAGACTTTCTATTGTTTTTAAAGCACCAAGCTTGTGGTAATTTGTTATAGCAGCTCCTAAGAAACAGAGACAATTGACCTTCAGTGAGTGCTTCCTGCACAAATATCGTCCCTCTGCACCATTCCCTGGGCAGTGGTGCCACTTTCTATGAGATTCTGGAGAGCCCACTACATCAAGAGTGTAATCCCAGCACTCGGGAGGCAGAGGTGGGCCGATCGCTGTGAGTTCAAAGCCAGCCTGGTCTACAAAGCTAATCTAGGGCAGCCCAGGCTACACAGAGAAACCCTGTCTCAACACACACACACACACACACACACACACACACAGACACACACACACACACACACACACACACACACACACACACACACAGACACACACACACACACAGAGTGTGCCTTAGAGGGAGAAAGTACTACCGGTGGCCTTAGGATCACTTCCTGTGAAGTATTTGGGATCTAAATAGTTTTTAGATGCTGTTGAAGGCTAGCTTCGAGTTTATTTTAGCAGGCTGATGTGGGTTTTTAAAACATTCATTATGCAGCTCCCCAGCTGAGAAAGATGACCCCCATGGGCCTCCATAAACACTGCAAAGACCCAGAAGGTAGATCTAGCCAAGAAGCTCTACATGCCCCAATCTGAGATTTGGCTGGCAAAGGGGTCCTGGGGTGGTCCCTTTAGAGCAGAGCTCAGGCTGAGTGCCCAGTAACAGCAGCTGCTGTGTGTCCATGTCTGCTCCCTGCCCCCCCCCCGCCGGGGGGGGCCTCATGGTTACCTTAGCAATCATTTCTCTCCTTGAGCTTGTGGCAACAGATGGGACCAGCTGGCAGTAGGACTGTGGGTGAGTTGTCCTCTGGCCAGGATAAGAGTCCTATGCACACACAACGACTTTGATTTCTAGGTCAGAGTGGAGGACAGCTGCCTAGGAATGTCACCTGTCTGTGCTGAAGGCTCATTTCCACTGTATGGAGTCAGGGGTGTTCCCTGGTATTAGCATATCTCCTAGTAAGACTGGCGGGTCTCTCCATCACACAGAGAGCCAGCTATTTGGGGACAGCTGTGAAAATCTCCAGTAAGCCCTGCTTATTTACAGAAACTGCCTTTGTAATCTCCTGGGGGTGCTGACAGAGAGCCAACTCATTAGTTCTAGCGAGCTTATGTGGCTTTTTTCAAGCATTCAGGTCCCCAAATATTTGAGATGACGTTTGGCTGACCTCAGTCTCCTGACCTTCCCATCCACTCACTCTTCCTGGTCCAACTCCTGGCTCGGTGAAGCAATGAAGCCCATAGCAGCTGAGTGCTGCAAGAGAGGACATCACGACAGATACCAGGACAGGGCATGCCAGTGTGAGAAAAACTTGTGTGTCCTGGAGGGGAAGTTTCTAGAACTCTCTGAGGCTTAGATGACTCAGTAGGAAAGCAGAGTGTCATGGTGTCTGCTCTGCCAACCTCAGGAGGCTTCAAGAGGACCTGGGGAGGGAGGTGGTGGGCTGGAGAGATGGCTCAGAGGTTAAGAGCATTGCTTGCTCTTCCAGAGGTCCTGAGTTCAATGCCCAGTGACCACATAACCATCTATATGAGATTTGGTGCCCTCTTCTGGCGAGCAGGCACAGATGCAGGCAGAACACTGTATACATAATAAATAACCAAAATTAAAAAAAAAAAATTCTTTTAAGGGAACCTGGAGGAGCTAGAACAATGGCTGGTGGTGCAGAATATGTATTGTTCTAGAAGATAGCCTGAGTTCAGTTCCCAGGGCTCATACCCAGTGGCTTACAATGTCTCATAACTCTAGCTGCAGGGTATCTGATGCCTTCTTCTAGCCTCCAATGGCATTCGCGTTCACATGCACACACCTGTGCACATGTGTGTGCTCATACATTTACAAGTAGGACTGAATTGGCTCTGGAATCATGGGGAATGCATCTTCTCACTCAGGTATTCCAACGAGAATTCTGATTATAGAAAAATCTACATATATATATATATATATATATATATATATATATATATATATATATACATTATATAGAAAATTATATATGTGTGTGTATGTGTATATATATGTATTGGTTTTTCAAGACAAGGTTTCTCTGTGTGGCTTTGGCTGTCCTAGACTTGCTTCGTAGACCTAGCTAGCCTCCAACTCACAGCCATCTACCTGGCTCTGCCTCCTGAGTGCTGGGATTAAAGGCATGCACCACCATGCCCGGCTTAAGTAGACAAAGATATCCTTATTTAAATGTATTCGGTTCCTCCCCCACCTCCTCCACCCTGAAGTAAGCTTCCTTATCTCAGGCACAGGCAGTTTTCCTACACCTGGTAGCTGTCTCCACTCTCACCCTCTGCAGGTGGGTCAAGGTGTTTTATGTCCAGACACTAAGTAGGTGAGACACCTTCCTCTGGAGTCCTAATTTGGTGTTGTGGAGTAGGAGTCTCGGAGTGTCAGTCATCAGATTCTCCACCACTCAAGGAAAGCTACTCAGTGCTGGGGAAGACCAGGCCACGTAGATGAGGCACTGGATTGAGCTGTACCTGAAGTGATCTCCTATTGCCCCTATATAAACTCAGGCCTTGCTTTCTTCTTGCGTTTTAGCGCCTTTGGAGTTAGGTTTTTATCACCTTCAAAGGTAAGTTAAAAATAAAATTTTCGAAGGCTTTTTTCTTTTCTGAAAAATAAGCTGGCTCTCGGCCCTATCAATTGAACTAACATTTATGGCAGCTATCAAATTCAAAGTAAAATAATTGCCTTGTTAATACCATGTGCCTAAAAGCACTTCCTGCATAGACTACTTTCATTCACATATACTAGCATGCTCTTAAAATTAGTCTGGGCCATGGCTCCTGGAAGTGTGGCACAGGCCAGCGCCAGCACCAGCATCAACCCAAGCACCATTCCAGAGACTGTTTAAAATGCAAAGCCTTGGGCTCGCTCACTTAGTCTCACGGAACCCGATGCTGCTGCTGAGTTATAAATGGTGCCTGTACGCTCTAGCATTTCACGATCAAGGAAAAAAGGACTCCTTATCTGGGGTCTGGAACAATGCAAGAGCAGACTGAGCAGGTGCTTTAGTTTCTGCTGCCATTTTGAATGCTATCCAAGGGCAGGCAGCCCTGCCTTTACTGACTCTTCCCCTCAGGTTTGATCCATGGGTGTAAGATGATGGCCTGAGATCTCTTTAGCTTCGTGGAATCATAACCACGGAGAGGACAGGCAGCTTTTCCTTGAATGCCCTTTCTCTCAGGGTGGAAATTCTTTCTCAGAAACCTTCAAAGGGCTTCTTCTTTCATCTCAGGAACCGATGCTTCATTGCGTGCCATGTATCACAGGCACAGGAGTGAGGATGCTGATGGTGGGGAAAGCACGGGCTCTCAATAAACACTCATTCTTGTCTTCTGTTGCCACTGAACAACCTGCTTCCTGGAGCATATGTCAGAGTGAGTCCCCAGGCCTGGTCATGGCTTTGTCACCAAGGGACAAGGGCTGGCACAATGCTACAGACAGCAGCCTGCACATGTATTCCACTCGTGTCACTTTGTCACAACCAAGGCATCTTCCCAGCTTGGGAACCTCTGTGGGTAGCAGTTAACCTACACCATGTGCAATTGCTGAGAATCACAGAGAGTCCCTACAAATGAGGCTCCTGGGAGCACATCCCTGGAAGCATGTAGAAGGAGGAGGGGCTGAGTTGGGCATTAAGTGTTCAGGGTAGTAGAGGCATTGACTCAGTAATGACCTCTGTAGCAGGGAGGATGGTGATGGTGGAGAAAGCCAGATTAGACCTAAAAAGTTTTCGGCATCTCTCTCTGTTAACCTCTCAAGACTCACAATCTTTTGGGTCATGCTAACTCACTGGGTTGTATGGAAAGGGAATGAGAAAGCCTGCAGTCCTCCAATGATGCCAGCCAGGCTCCTAGGAGCCTGTCAAGAATAGGTACTGATGGGCTGGAAAGATGGCTCAGAGGTTTAAGAGCACCATCTGCTCTTCTGAAGGTCCTGAGTTTAATTCCCAGCATCCACATGGTGGCTTACAACCACCTGTAATGAGATCTGGTGCCTTCTTGTGGTGGGCAGGCACCCGTGTGGGCAAAATACTGTATAAATAATAAATAAATCTTTGAAAAAAAGAAAGAATAGGTACTGACAACAGGACCTGGTGTCATGGGTTTCCCTGGAAACTCAAAAGGCACAGTGTCTCTCTAAGTCCAGGCCAAGCCCCTCCCACCCCCAAGACCAGAAGAGAAGGGTTCTGTTTGCAGACTGAAGACCTGTGAGACCAGCCACGGGGCAACCTGGCAGCTATGTGGGCCTCTGGTCCCAGGGCTCCTGGAGGTTGAGAATACAGCTGCCTCCTGGGAGTATCCTTGCGTGGCAGCACTCTCTAGAAAGTCAGGATGGCAAAACCTCTGTTTTGAGCATCGGAGTCACTGGGTTCCCTTACTCCTCCAAGTTGAATTATTTTTGATGCTGGTTTGGGTGAGTCATGATTTTAATTAGCATCCTGGGAAAAGCCTGCAGCCTCACAGCTCTCTGGTGGATCTGAGAGAAAGCTCAGCAGGTCTGTTGAATCGTTTTGGTAACAGCATTTTAACTACCCACCCACCAGTGAGCATGTCCCACCTCCAATGATGCAGGCCAAGAAGATGTCTTCATTGCTTGCCCTGACCTGGATGTTTCTCTCTCCCATTACAGGGTCCTTAGCCCTGTTCTTGCGACTTCAATGACAGAATGGCTAACAGGCCAAGGACTATTGTAGCATTGCCCTGGGGGCCCTGCATGGTGTCCCAGCAGTGCCTGAGTGACTTGGGCAGAATCCAGAGGCCAAGGAGGCTGTTTCCACAGCACAGTGTTCTTTTCATAAGAACCGCAGGAGCTTCTTCAATCAGGGACAGGAGGCAGTCAGAGCTAATAGCAATCTGGGGGCAACTAGGAAGGCGTGCCAGATGCCTGGACCCACTCAGAGGTAAGCTGCCCTGCCCACTGGTGCTAAATCCAAGATGAAGGGCTGACTTCTCAGGGAGAGGCAAGAGAATCAGATGGAACACATACACACACACACACACACACACACACACACACACACATACACACAGACACACATACACACAACACACACACATACACACACTACACACACACACACACACACACACACACACACACACACACACAGCCTCTTTGGATTACTACCTAGTTAGTCAGGAAGCATGGGATCCCGGGCACTCTTGACCTTCCAGTGCCTCAGTTTCCCTCGCTGTAGAACAGGGTGGTGTAAATGATCTAGACATGGAAGTATTCAAGAAGGATTGTTTCTTCCCTGTGCCTTTTGGCATGTACTTGACCCCCCCCCCCACCCACCCCCTGACCCTCAATTTCTTCTGCAGATACAATGATCTTGACTTCATGGAGTTGGGAGCAAAAATCATAATCAAAGAGTGTCGAGGCAGCATATTCAGTAGCTCACACCATTTGCATTCAGTTGTACTCCAAATAAACAAAGGGTGCTCTTACCAACTTTTTATAAATGAAGACACAATACGGAGAGGTTGAGACATCAGTCTAGGATACCCAGCAGCCTAGAGGGTCCAGCCACTGTACTCTCCTAGGGGGACATGGTAGGCTTGTCTCTGAAGTGTTAGTGCAGTCATATAGAAGAATGGCACACTTAATTAAAAATAATAATAATTTAAAATTTTTCTTCATCAAGTTTTCCCCTCTATTTCCAGGTTTTGTTTTTCAATCATGAAATGTGTAACTTTTAGTAACATAGGCAAAATCGTGCCAATGAAGATTAAAATATAAGCAACAACAACCCCTCAGGAAAGTCACCATTCAGTCTTTCTCGGCCTGGCACTCTGCAGGCAGTTAGTAGTGGGTGTCATGTAACTCCATTTGTCGGAATGACCAGTATCCAGAAACCTTGAGACAGGAAGCAGGTTGGCAGTGGCCAGAGGCTGCGTGGGTGGGAGAGGGGTTCTGTGGAGCAACTGCTTCCTTAAGAGTAACCAAGAAGCCGGGCATAGTGGTGCATGCCTTTAACCCTAGCACTCGGGAGGCAGAGGCAGGCAGATCACTGTGAGTTCGAGGCCAGCCTTGTCTACAAAGTGAGTCCAGGAAAGCCAAGGCCTCACAGAGAAACCCTGTCTCGAAAAAAAGAAAGAAAGAAAAGAAAGAGTGACCAAGAGATGTCAGATGAAGATGGAGTTGGTGGTTACCAACATTTACAATATGCCGATTGCCACTGAATAATTCAGTTGTTCTGTTTGTTTGTCTGTTTTTCTTTTTCTATCTTCTGTTTTTGGTTTTTCTGAGACAGGGTTTCTTTGTGTACCCCTGATTGCCGTGGAACTTGCCCTGTAGACCAGGCTGACCTCAAACTCCGAGATCCTCCTGCCTCTGCTTCCTGAGTGCTGGGATTCAAGGCATAAGCCACCATCACCTGGACCTGAATAATTCACTTTTAAACACTTAGTTTTTTTTTTAAGTTTTTTTTTCTTTTTAGTGCTAAAGATCAAACCCAGAGCCTTGTAGATAGTACCAAACTATCTACCACTAGGCTACACATGCTAGTCCTTAAATTGTTGTTGTTTTTTTTTTGTGATAGGCATTTAACCTCAATTCAAACACACAAAACCAGCTGCAGGTGCCATGCCCATGGCTGATCCCTGCTCCACAGCCTGGTCTGCTAGGAAGACCTCCCTGTCTTCTTTGGGGGAGTTTCAGAAAGAGACCTTGTTCCCAGGTTCCACCTGACCTCAGAAACAACCGCCTTCCTGTGTGTCACCTCAGCTCCCAGTTGAAGAAATATGTCATCAAGGCTTCTGTCGTGGCAACCCTGCTTGTCCCACTTAACTGGGAGCTCTGGAATGCAAAGGTCCCATCTTCAGTCTGGGAACAGTCTCTTAGGGTCACCACGGTGAATAAAATGGATAACGCATCTGAACTTGCTGATTCTTCCTTACCTGTGGTTGAATGTTGTACAAAGAATTAACTATTCTGTGTATCTTAATTAAGATGGAAAATTATTAAGGCAACAGTTATTCATAAGCTGTCTATTTTCCAAATAAAAGACACGGAATCCTGTTAGACTTATAATAAGCTTTAAAACACTAGAACTGGGCAGGTATCAACCCTATAAGCTATCTTGTCTGCTTCCCGTCCAAAACCCCAAACACTTGCATATATTCCACTGGGGTATATGTGGAGCTGTGTCTGCTCCATCAGGCAAGTCTGCAGAGCAAGCTGCTCTTGGTCATGTGCTTCTCCTGGCTACCCCATGGGGCCTCCTGTCTCCTCTCCGTGTCCATCCTCCTCTTCCACCTTTCCTTGTGGTCCTCCTGAGAACCCAATACCGGAAAAGTTAGCTCTGCCTATCTTTCTTCTGCCGAGCCCAGGTTGTCAGCAACTTTTTTAGCCAATCAAGGAGCATTCCTTCTACACGTGGATACGTGAAATGGTTCAACATACATAACAATGGCAGGGCGGTAACCAGATCTCAAGGCCCTGAAATCAACATCTGAAAACTCATTGCACAAGACCCTCTTCCAACAGAATGTGAAAGGGAAAACATTTCCCTTTTAAGCCCCTTTGTCCTTTGAGTGTGCTACACCCCTATACCCCAGCGTGAATCCAGAGAGCTGAGCTCATGGGAGGGATGACCTGGAACTTTCTCTGTGCTCTGTTGCCTTTTGAGAAAACCCCATTTCACTAAAGCTTGCTTGGACAGTGTGTGTATATGCATAGAGGTTATCTCTGACACCTTGTGGACCCAGACACCCTCACCCCGACCCCCACCCCCAGGGCCTTTGGAGTAGGAGTCCCCAGACATTCTTATTGCACTGCCCTTAAAATAAAATTGCAGTGTGTGTGTGTGTGTGTGTGTGTGTGTGTGTGTGTGTGTGTGTGTGTGTGTGTACATGCATGGTGTGCATATAATCAGAGAAGGCCGATTCTCTCCACCACATAGATCCTGAGGGTTAGAGGCAGTGGTCAAACTCAGGTTGTCTTGGCAGGACTTGGCAGAGCTAGGCAGCAGAAGCCATCTCACCTGCCTATGAATGAACTTTTGCAAACCCAAATTGGTTAAAGAGATAAGGTCCTAGGGGAGTCCAGACAGGATGAAAAGGCTTCATTTTCTTCATCATGAGAGTACATAGGAATGGCTTCAGATGAGTGTGTGTGTATGTTGTTTGTATGTAGAAGCATGTCCATGTATTGCATGTGAAAGTCAGAGGTAAACCTTGGGTGTTATTCCTCAGGAACCTCATACCTGCTTTTGATCTCTCACTGGGACCTGGGCCTTTCTTTTTTTTTTCTTTCTTCTTCTTCTTCTTCTTCTTCTTCTTCTTCTTCTTCTTCCTTCTTCTTCTTCTTCTTTCCTTCCTTCCTTCCTCTTCTTCCTCGTTATTATTATTATTATTATTATTATTATTATTATTATTATCATTATTATTATTATTATTATTATACAGGATTTCTGTGTAGACCTGGCTGACCTGGACTCAATTTCTAGACCAGGCTGGCCTCAAACTCACAGAGATCCACCTGTCTCTGTTTCCTGAGTGCTGGGATTAAAGGCATGCACCACCTCGCCCAGCAAGCAGACCGGACCCTTTCTGAGTAGGTGAGTCTGGCAGCCCTAGGGAAATAACAAAGGACCATGCTTGACTCCCAGCTCTGCTGCTCCACAGGCTGGACGGCCATGAGCAATGTGAATAACAGAGAACTTCTGTAAAGAAACAGTGTCTGCAAGGACTAAATTATCTTGAGACATTTTCCAACCTCTTAACACCTTTTAGTGTCCTCCGTTATTTGTGACTCTTTGTGATTGTTGAGTAAATCCTTTGGAAAGTATTGAACAGATTCCTAGTCTCCCTAGTAAGTGCTAAGAATGCTGTCAGATAGTATGGAAGGCCTATGGCAGTTTTTCCTGTTTTGCTGTAACCTGCCTTCAAGCTGTAACCAGCAATGCATTTGAAAAGGGTTTCATCCTATAAATAAAACAATGTCATTGTTCTATTACTATAAGTTTATGAGATAGCTACTTCATTGGAACATGGTGTGTGGGGAGACCTAAGTCTATGTTCCTAGGCTACAGTCCCTCATATTTGGCTCCAACATGAACCATCTTTTTTTATTCCTTTGGGGTGAGAGTTGCTTCTCTCTGCAACACCAACTTTTGTTTTTTGCTTCCTTGAACTTTGCTTCTTGTGGCTGTGAAATAGGGAACATAAGACTAATATCTGCCTGTTAAGGTGTGGCGGAAGCCAGATACTGCTGGAAAGCAGGGAGGCCCCCTCGGAACCTGCATTTGTATATTAGTGCATTTGAACTTCAGCATTTCCTTCTCCTGTCTAATGGACTCTCTGAGCTTGCAGAGGCCAAGTCACACACAGGGCTTTGCAGCATAAATAAGGAAGTAGCTGCTGGGAATCAGATCTGCTGGCCCCTTGAGAAGCAGATGCTTTGTCCTGTGGGCACCATGGGAGGAAATTGGCAGTGTTACCATATGTGACACTTGGATGGTGAATTGTGGTAATTACAGAGGCTTCTCTGATTACATCACAGCTTGTTCCGGGTTAGGGCTACTACAGGGCTCTGATGTCCCATGCTGAGAGAAGTCTACACAAGCTTGGAGCCTGTGTTCCCACGTGGAAGGGCCATGTGGGGTGACAGACTTCCTTTCCAAGAGTCAATTTCTTCCCTCATGGGATATGGAGTTGTTAGGCCTGCTATGACACGGCCATTAACTGAATGGCCTGTGCAAGAGAAATGCAGTGTCTCAGTTCTAGAGGCCAAAAGTGGCAGGTGTGGGCAGGTGGGTTCCTTCTGAGGACTGTGAGGGAGGGATGTGTCCCTACTTCTTAGGCAACCATCTTCTCTCTGTGTCTCTTGAGATAAATTTCCTTCTGAACATGCCAGTCCATGTGTCTGAATGTCCCCTTCTTATACTGGGGAGGAGGGGTGGCAGTCCTGTTACGAGCCACTCACGTGACCTCATTTTTGTTTGACAACTGACTCTTTAAAGACCTTGTCTCTAAACTATGTTACATTCTGAAGTCCTGTAGCTGAGGACATCAATGTGTGAGTAGGACATAGAGTTCAATCCCTTGTCATGGCGCCTGTGATAAGGAAGACTGATGCCCTAAAGCTCCATCTTTATTCTGTTCATTTGTTTCTGTCCTCACTCTCATGAGCCCCGCTGGAGTATCGGCTCCTATAAAGCAGAAACGGTGTCTTGCTCACTGTTGATTTTTATGAAACTAGCACACAGTAGGTAGTTGAGAAATAGTCATGAATCAATGATTGGAGGCAAGTGTGTCTACTTCACTCCTTCTGGACATAGAAGACTCCCTTTGTGGAAGGTTGGATGGAGGAGATATTGGAAAGCCATTGTATTGTGTTCTGCTTCATCTTTTAAAGACTAGCTCCTCTCTCTCTTTCCCCCTCCCTGCCCCCTCGCTCTCACTCTCGCTCTGTGTGTGTGTGTGTGTGTGTGTGTGTGTGTGTCTGTCTGTCTGTCTATCTGTCTGTCTCTGTACCTCTGTCTCTCTTACTTAGCCATCTCTCTAAGAAGATTAAGCCCTCCTAGGTACAGTCATCCCTTGACTCTGGATATACATAGAAATTGGTCCCATAACCATCTTGGACACTCAAATCCATGGATGCTCAAGAAATTAAATAAATAATAAACAAACAAATTTCGCATAGTACTTTCCTAAGTCCTCATGTGTGGTTTAAACTCTCTCTCCCTAATGTATAGTATGGAGTAAATACCGTATAGTTAGACTGTTTTATTTGGGAAGAAGAAAAGGCTGAGTGTATGCCAGTGCCCTTGGAGGCCAGAGACTGTGTCAGATGTCCTGCAGCTGGAGTTACAAGCAATTGTGAGCTGCCAGGCATGGATTCTGAGAACTGAACGTGTCTTCTGAAAGAACAGCAAGAGTTTATAACTATGGAGCCACTTCTCTGGCCCCACAGCCACACTGTTTTTAGATATTTTCAATCTACACTTGGCTGGGTCCAGAGATGTGGTTCCTGTGTTTACAGGCACCCACTGTATTCTGTTGTTACAGTATATCTATTCTTTCTTGATTTTGCCCTCGCTGTTGCCCCTAATAATGTTCTTTCCTCGTTGCTGGCTTTCTAAAAACCTCCATTAAATCTAGAGCTTCTTGGTCCTTCAAAGGCTCCCTGGAGGCTCATTGACTTTTTCTGTAAAAGCATACTAAGTGAAGCTAGCATTTGGATCCCAGCTCAATTCCTTCATACTCAGGTAAAGATGTGTTCACCTTCCTTGAAGGACATAGCAAGGCTCTACTTCTCTCCCAGAAGATGGAGAGAGTCTTAAGGGATGAGGGAACATTACTGTCTCTGGGACTGTGTACATAACACATAGCCAATATTGGCTCAACTGAACAAAACTGACATTCTCTGAGAACCAAGTGGGAAAATGAAAATGACTTTATACATGTGTGATGTGCAACACAGAGAGATGATGATGACGATGATGACGATGATGACGATGATGATGATGATATATGTTTTAGTTCCAACAACCCTCCAGGCAGTCTTTTCAGATATGTCACCACCCCCTTGATTCAGAGAAGTTACATGCATTTCCCAGGGTCACACAGCATGGAAAAGGCAGAACCAAGGTTTGAAGATGGGCATACATTTAGTGACATATTGAACTATATTTCTCTAAATTAATTTGACCTCAGCCTGGAGAGATGGCTGGAGAGATGGTTAAGAGCACTGTCTGCTCTTCTAAAAGTCGTGAGTTCAATTCCCATCAACCACATGGTGGCTCACAACTACTTATAAAGTGATCTGATGCTCTCTTTGGTATGCAGGTGTACATGCAGATAGAGCACTCATATACATAGAAATAAATAAATAAATAAAATTGTTTTAAAATATTAATTTAATCCCTATATATTAATGGAATTTTCCAAGATAAAATAGCTATAATAAATAGGCATGGCTTGGGAAAGCCAGATTTAACCTGCCGAAGCATAAGTAATTCACTGTCTTAGTTTCCATCCTGCATAAATAATGTGTCATTTTTCACAAGATTAAGAATAATCTTGTTTCTGGGTGTGGTGGCACATGTCTTTAATCCCAGCACTTGGGAGACAGAGGCCCAAGCAATCACGATCAAGGGAACATTGGCTTTTTCTATCCCTGGAAAGTGATTCTGATTCCCAACCTGTCCTGGCACAGGGTCTAATGCCTCCTGGTGTTTTCACCATATCTGGGGGATCTGTCCACACAGAGTTCAGAATAACCAGGATGATGACATACCCAAGAGGTGCCAACATCCAAACCACCTCAACCATAAGGTGTGGTGACATCTGTTCTCCCCTGGGAACACAGCCAACAACTGGCAATGTCTCTGCCTAAGTTAGCAGAGGAAGAGCTGGGTACAGACAGGCCACACAGAGGGATTCAGAGGATGCGTGGGACCAGAAGAGAATTGTTCACTGGCAAGATTTCTAATTGGGAGTCTAAAAGGAGCATAGGGCAGAAATGTAGCACTCTGCCAAGCCCATGCTACAGTGCAGCAATTCCTTTTTTTTTTTTTTTTTCCCAGCTTTTCAACCAACATCTGAGGAATTATTCAGTGCCAAGTGCAGCAAATACTATCTTAGGTTCCATATCAGATACTGGGGCAGCAGCAGAAAATGGGCCACAGCTCCCCACTGCCCTGGAGCTTGCTTCTAACAAGTGACCATGAGAAAGAAACAGAAAAATGTGTGTGTGTGTGTGTCTGTGTATGTGTGTCTGTGTGTGTGTGTCTGTGTGTGTGTGTCTGTGTCTGTGTGTCTGTGTGTATATGTCTGTGTGTGTGTATGTGTGTGTGTATGTGTCTCTGTGTGTGTGTGTGTGTGTGTGTGTGTGTCTGTGTGTGTGATGACCTGTGTTAAAAAGGAAAACACAGTTGCCCAGAGGGACAAGGAGTGAAGAACAAGTAAGCAAAGGTCCTAATGAGGCTACTGTGTGGGTGTGGGGACACTGTGCAGATGCTGAGGCAGAGAGGAAGGGTACTGAGTGGTTAGGGACTGTGGGGAGGGAGGGTGGCTTGTGTCTAGCTGGAGGGAAAGGTGTAGGAGGTGGGGACAGTAGGCACACTGTATACTTTGGACTTTATGCCCAGTAATCGAGGAGATGAACACCCTGAGGGCTGTAAGGCAAAATAGTGTCAGGATTCGGCTTTTGTTTCAAGAGCATTATGATGGCTCTTTCAGTAAAGTCTCAGACCACAGACAGGAAAACAGGGAGGAGGGAGTGTCTGAGAATCCACATTTCTAGATGAAAATTTCCAAGTGCATGTCAGACATCACCATGGCTGACCAGCTCTTCGATACCCTCCCTTTACAGTCAGGACGGAGCCTGAGCGCCTGTGAGAGCCTGCATATTCTGTTCCACATTCTCCCAGTGCTCACATTACCTGTTACTTCCCACAGCCTCTCTGGAGGCCATTTCTAATACCTCTCTGGCTTTGCACACTTGCCCTGATGCCCTAACGCTCTCCTCTGCCTCATCACCTGGCTGAATCCTTATTAGTTTCTGCATCCTTAGCCATCTTGTCTCAGGGATGCTGCCTGCAGCTTGCAGAATAGTGATCCAGGGACCTCAGTGCTCCTGCAGCCTCTCACTTCCAATTGGGTTAATTTCTTACAGTCCCTTCCATATGCTGGCATCTCCTTTTGTGCCCCCAGTTGCCAAGAGTAAATTTGGTTCCCTTTGTTCCAGCAGTCGGGACTTAGGCCAGGTGCCCAGGGTTATGAATCTACTGTCCTGAGTCTTTGAACACTTGGTGCTAAACTCTTTGTGAGGAAACGCTTGCCTGATGTCACAGAGAAAATCAGGGGTCAAATGGCTCACTCTAACTTTCTATTTGTCCTTCCCCCACTTTTGAGATAGGGTCTTATTCTGTAGCACAGGTGGCCTGAAGCTTCTCAGGTAGCTTCCCATCCATGGCACCTGCTAATCTTGAACTCATGGAAATCACCCTTCCACAACCTCTCATGTCTGAGATTCCAGGTGTAAGTCACCAAGCACACCTGATTGTGGCTTCTTTATGTCCCAGCAAGCCACAGTTTAGCCCCAGCTTTTCATAGTTGATAAATGAGACACACAGTCTTTCTGGGACTCAGTTTCCTCAGACATAAATTAAAAAGCTCCAGCGCTCCATGTCTCGTGAGTACTCCTGAACATTCGCATTGACTAAGACATTTCTAAAGAACACTGGTCTGGGGCCGTTGGCTCAGGTAGAATGCTCATTAAGATACAGAAAGCCTTGGTTTCCATACTGAAAACTGCAAAAGCTGGGTGTGGTGATGCAAGCCTGTGATCCCAGGCCTCAGGAAGGAGAGACATAAGGATTAGCAGTTTGACTTTACCCTTGCCTACTTAGTTAGTTTGAGGTGAGCCTGGGGTACTTGAGACTCCCCACCCCACCCCACCCCCATTTCAGAAACAAAACCAAAACCCTTACTCCAACCTGTAGGACCGTACCTTCAGATCAGACTTGAGATCTGACTATTTGCTCAGTTAATAAGGGACCTTGGGAGACTTCTTGTCACCAAATTGTTTGGTCCCAAAGAGACTCCAATTTTCCAAACTCCAAAAGGCAGCCAAAATATCCAGAAATAGGCTCAACCTGGACTATTAGAGGATTTCTGATGGTTAGATAAAAGCCAGCATTTCTCAGGAATGTTTGAAGCTGGTTCCCCTTTGCCAAACCCCTGACATAAGGGACCCATGTCTATCTGTGGTGTCTATTAGTATCCCAAAGTGCACGCTGGCCTCCAGGCTCTCCTAGTAAGACAAGTATCTGTTACATATTTCAAAGCCCATACTGACATCCTAACTCTTTTCACCTCCTTCCCTACCCTAAACTCCCTCCTTCCCTCAGCTTCCTTCCTGCCAGCTACTCCCTGTCCTTATAACCCTGCTAGTGTCCCTGTGCTCCCCCCAGCCCTCTCCATGCTGCACCCTTGCTTCTCTATTATGCTTTCTCTATCCTTTCGCCCCTGCTGTTCTCCCCTATCTTGGAAATAGCCCTAGTCACATCCAGTCTGCTGGCCGTGTTCCGTCCACTGCTGTCTCTCTCTGCTCTGGACTCTTGCCGTTGTCTCCGGCAGTTCTCTCTCTGTCATGACTACAGTAAAAACATTTTCTTTAACCCTACCATTGAGTGGTCATGTTGTCACTTTATACACAAATAAACTCGGACACCTGTTCCTATAGACTTCTTGAAAAGGATGCTCCCAAGAAAGAAGAAGCAATGGAGGAGCAAAGACAGATTATGGTGACTATTTCCATGCAAAAGTTATAAAAACTAACAAACACAACTCACCCCCTATGAACTTGACAAACAAGTATATTACTGCTAAACCATAACTTTTTCTTTCTTGTGTATCCCTAATATTTCATGTTACTGTCCCAATATAAACATATTCCAACTTTGAAAGTTCCAATTAAAAAAATTAACATGTTAAAAATCCAAGAAGCCTTTAACATCCAGAATCTTAACTGAGAGCTTCTATAACATTCAAAATAAGTTAAATACTTTGTATTCCAAGAGAGAAGAACAGTGGTATAATTCAGATAAAACCAAAGACAAAGTCCAACAAAATAAAAAGCTCAGTGTTTGGTACCTGGGATTTACTATTTTCTGGGATCCAAAGACTTGAACAGTTCACCTCTAAAACTCTTCCAAGCCCAGTGTATAGTATGTGTAGTAGACTCAGGCTGCCTGCACTCCACATCTGCCACTGCCCTTGGTGGCTGTCCCATGGTCCTTGGTGTCTTCAGTATGCTTGGGTCTCCACTGCAACTGAGGCTGCATCTTTACCAATGGCCCCTCTAGTGTCTCTACAGGGACTCTGATCCTGCCACACAGTGCAAATCCTCAACTGCTCTCCATAGCCCCTTCAATCCTGTAGCTCTCATGCCACCAAAACCAGTAACATGTAGGAGACTCTCACACATTACCAAGTTCAGCTTCTAGCCTGACATGTAGCCTTGACCTTCCAGACCACAGCTCAGTGTCCTGACCCTGGGGAAATACTCCCCAGAAAAATTTCATCTAAACAATAGTTGACTCTTATTAACCATAGCAGAATTCTCAACCACACCTTCCAAGCAGGGAGAATGGATGTTGGTAGATGCTCTGCAGTCTTAGATACTTCCTTATTATATTTCTCTGCTTGAATGCTAGCCAAGCCCAGGGCTTTGTTGATGCACATCATTTTCAATTCTGGGTTGGAGGAAAATGTCAGAACATTTTTTTTCTTAAATAAAAATTGTGTTAGGAGTTTAGCACCCTTGTCTGACACAGCATGGATTATCCCAGTAATGCAAAGGTATTACTTCAGTGGTATTGGTCTCTTGTTAATCCCAGTTCATTCTTCAACTCCAACTGGCCAGAAAACATAGATTATTAATTCAGCCCGGATCTAGTCTTTGAGGGACTCTCAAACTTCCTTCTGAAGTTTCACAAGCCAGCCCTCCTCCCTCTGCATTTTTTTCAACATTGTCTTCCAAGTTCACACAGAGAAATACATTAAGCTCTGAGTATCAATGGCTTTTCTATCCCAACGTTCCAAATGTTTCCACAGTCTGCCCACAAAACATGGTCAGGTTTGTTAAACAATAGCTCTTTTCTCTGGTACCAGTTTCTGTCCTAGTTTGCTTTCTATTGTTGTAATAAACACCATGACCGATAGTAACTGGGGAAGGAAAGTGTTCACTTCAGCTTACGGGTTACACCCCATCACCTGGGGAAGCCAGGCAGGAGGTCAAGGCAGGAAGCTGAGGCAGGAACTAAAGGAGAGACCATGGAGGAATGTTGCTTCCTGACTTGCTTAGCTTAATTTCTTATATTACCCATAATGCTCAGGGGTGATGCCATCCACAGTGACATGGGCCTTCCTGTGTCTGTCATTGATCAAGACGTCCCAAAGACTTGCCTATGGTGAGTTTGATGAAAATAAATCCTCAACTGAGGTTCTTCCTTCCCAGGCATCTTTAGTTTGTGTCAAGTTCATTAAAAACTAGTCAGCAGAGAAAGATTCATGGAAGGTTCTTGATTTTCTGCAGAAAGTGCTCTGTCATGGGCACTCTGAATACCATTGTCTTGACAAGCTTTGACCAACTCTGAATTAAGTTTATGGAAAAAAGAAAAGACTAGGAAAACTTTCAGAGATTCATTTCAGAGAAAGGAGAGTCTGGGGCCCAGAGATGTTAGCCAGTCTACCCAAAGACACACAGCTACAGTTGGAAGTGGGCACCATGCTCTGTTCCCCCCGACTTGTGTTTTGCATCCTATATGTGAGGGTGGATATGGGCAGTGGGAGTTCCACACAAAAACCTGTGGGGCCCATGCTCAGAAGCACAGGATGCTTTATCCACCCAACATGTGTGGCAATCTACCCCAAGAGTGGCCTCTGATAACAACTATCTCCCTAACCAGGCCCAGCTCTTCTCACTCCACCCTGGGAAAGGGGCATCTTTCAGACCTATAGATCATCTGCATCGTTGAAGTATTGATGCCAGAATTCAAATAAGACCTACCCTGGATAATTACAAATATAATTCTAAATACGGAACACTGTCTCAACAAAGACAGACTCACCACCACGCCTCCATTTCCTTATGTTCCCCAGTTTTCTCATCTGGAAGAAGGTGCTGCCCTCCTCGTTGTGTGTTCAGTGAGGGTCAGGAGAGACGCTAAACAGTACCTGGCACAGAGTCAGTCAGTCAGATGCATGAAAGGATGGGATGGCCTGCTCAGCCCTGGTTTGAGACTCTATTCTCTGCCTCTCCAGAAACTTGGGTTTCCATCAACCATGAAGCTGATGTGAGTCCTGAGTGAAGAGTTTGTGGTATGGGAGGCCAAATGAGTCCAAATACATTCCACAAACAGAAAGGCAAAGGTACACCACAGAAGCCCCCAGCTCCCATTCAATGAGACAGGTTAGGACTTCATTACTTATGAGGAAGTTTGGTCACTAGCAAAAAAAAAAAAAACAACAAAACCAACAACAACAACAACAACAACCTCCCCTTGCCAGTGGCTTAAATCCCTAGGAAAACTGGCCATTTGACTTCTTAGCTATTAAAAGGAAAAAAGGGGGTTGGAGGAGGAGAAGAAACCAGTGAAGGGCTAATGTGACTCTCTCCCATGTTAGGCACCTTTCAATTTTTGTATGCTGGCGTGTGTGAGACTTCTAATTCCAACATCAACTGATGAGCCACAATGGCTGTTGGAACTGCAGCCACCGATCCAAATTGAGATCAGCACATAGGAAGAAGAGATGGGTGGTGGGGTGGGGTGGGGGAAGGCAAGGGAGTGGGGAGACTCTATTCCTCTGAGGATATTCCCTCAGAGATTTCATTTGGCCATAATTTAGTTACAGGCACTCTTAGCTACAAAGAGAGCTAGAAACATGTACTCTTTACTCAAGGAAGTCTGCTCTGTCCAAAGTCTCTATGACAAAAGAAAGCAGGGATAATGGATGTTGGTAGACACTCTGCAGCCTTAGCTACCTCCTTATTATATTTCTCTGCTTGAATGCTAGCCAAGCCCGGGGCTTTATGGATGCCTGCCATTTCTCAATTCCGGGTTGGGGGAAAACATCAGAACATTTGTTTTTTCTCTTAAATAAAAATTGTGTTAGGAGTTTACCACCCTTGTCTGACACAGCTGCATCTGACTGCCTGGAAATAGGGCTGGAAATCTGAGGACAGCTTCCATTTAATCTCCAGGGCTCCATGTATGGCAGCTGGCAAGTCATACTCTCAGTGAGTCCCTCACCATGGCTACAGGGCAAAAGCAAACTCCCCAAGCTCTGTGCCCATGGTGCTCACCACTCTTGTGACCACACAAGTCCTGGGGAGTGGGCATTTCTGTTGACAAACAGTTCTCCAGCAGACTCAGCTGGCCTTCTCTAAGCCAGTTCAGCTTTGCCATTGTCTGTCTGACAATGACCTCAGATCTTGCAGACTCAGGACCCTGTTCCCAAGACTGCCTCCTCTAAATGACACACATGCCCCAGTTTTACTTGATCTGTATTTCTGATGATGAACTATACATTAGAGATGCCCCTCTCCTCTTTAGATTGTATTAGCTTGCTCACGAAGAGTGTGATAGAACTCAGAAAAAAAATTTACTACTTATTATAATAACTATGATGAGGACTACAGGTGAGATGTCCAGAGTGAGATCTGAGGGGATGCTTAGCATTCTATGCTCTCCCGGCCTGGATCTTCCTGGGACCTTCCTGGGACTACTCTATGCTGTGCACCCTAGGGGTTTCTTTGAGGATGCTTGGTTAACTGTGCAGAAATGTGACTGGACCAAAAAGATAACAAATGCTAACTGTAGAGCAAGCGGGGACAAGGTCAGCCTGCCTACACAAGTGCTTCTAGGTGCTCCTCAACACTCCTTCCTCCAGGGTACAGGGCAGAAGTCCTTCTGAAATGGGAGTCTGATGACCTAGTATTGGTCAGTGGATCCTTTATCACCTAATCCCAGGTAGAAGAATGGAAGATTAGAAATTTCTTTTTCTTTTATTTATTTTTAATTATCTGGGAATCTCACATCATGCACCTCAATCACACTAATCTCTCAGTCTTTTCATGTCTGTCCTACTCTTCTGCAACCCACCTCCCCTCAAAAAAAAAAAAGCAAGTCCATTTTGTGGTGTCCATGTACTTACTGGAGCATGCTCAAATTCCCAGTGACTCACCCCCTGGAAGTATGAGGTGACTTTGAAGGAGAGACTCCAGACCTGAGGAACCTGGGGTGCCCATCTTCCAATAATCTACTCCAGTAGTCTAGGATCCATGCTGCTACTCCCACCTTGATCTAGGACCAAGTGCAAGGGCAGCTGTGGAAAGAAGAGATTGGGAGAAAATCTGAACAGTAAGGTTGTGCAAACAGCTCACTGCCAGGTAGTGTTCTCAGCCGCAATCCCCCCCCCCATGATACATGACATCATCACACTAGGATATTTTGAAGGGAGAGACAAGTAGAATATGTGTTCCGAGTGCTACAGTGAGGGGAGGTGGGCCCTAAAGGGGAGATGACCCAGGTTTGCTGTGAGTGCGTCCATGGGAGAAGTTCTACCTTGCTCTCTGTGCTAGGTGTTAGAGAGTTTAAGAGCCACTGGTGGGACATTCTCAGAATTTCTGTAGCTTTACCTTATCCTGCATTGAACAATGTAAGGGGCAGCCCAAGAGTTAGAGCAGATCCATGGCAAACAACACAGCAGTCTTTATCCACACATGGTTCGGCTCAGGTAGTCATATTGGTTGGCTCTCTGGTGGAGGCATGGATGGGTACATCACAGCAGGAGGACGTTCAACACAGGAAGCAGACAGAGAAAGGGAGGGGCCAGGTATGCTCTCTTTACAACTAGTCTGCTCTAAGATCTACCAAAGAAGAAGACAGAATTACCTTAATCCTTTCCAAGGGTGGATCACCAGTGATCCAAGAACCTCTCTGTAGACCCCCTTCTTAAAGATTCATCACCTGCCAATAGTGTTCCTCCAGTGGCTACAGTTTTAGGTACAGCAGTCTCCAAACAACAGTAGTATCATTAGGAAGGATGGCAATCATATGTGTCAGGTGAGGTACACAGCGTTCTCAGTGTGTATAAACTCAATTAACCCTCACAATCTTATACCATGATAAGGGCTAACTCTAACATACAGCGGGGAACTGAAATGCAAAGAGGTTAAATAACCCTGTTTGCCTGTTTGACACTATGCTACAATGTTTTCTATGAAAGTCTACTTAATTGCACAACTGAGTTACAAAACCACCAAAACCCCACCCCCTCCCAAAATCTCATATTTCAATCAAGTTTATGGTTTTGTGTTGGACCATGGTCACAGTTACCCAGAAGACATGTGTTGGGCATGACTGGAAAAGCTTCTTTTAAATGCTGGGATTATGAGCAAGATACAACTGATGCCTTTAGTCTCAGACATTCTCAACACTCATGTTGGGTAGAGGAAAAGGAGGAGGAGGCAGAGGTGGGAAAGCTGGAGGGCACTGGAGCATCCACAGGGGACAGAGACTCCACAATGTGTAGCTTCAGAGAGCAGCGGCCACGTCAGCGACACAGCAGTCAGACACACAGTGCAATCTCTGTGGGTGCTCCCATGTTTCCTTTGCTGGTAACACTGAAACCTGTGCCATGAGATGATGCACACAAGCACACACAATATGCTGCACATATTAGCTTTGACACCAGCTCAGTGTAGCTCTCAAATTATGCTCTCCCTCTCACACCTCCTCCTTGTCTTTGTCTGCAGCCATTCCACAGAATACATACTTGCCATATGAAGAAGGCTTCAGGGACCTTCATAGCGATGTCTCTAGGGTGTAGTTTGTTTTGCTTTACAGCACCCTTGAACCAAGGCTACGGCTAACACAAAGCTTTGTGACCTACACAAAGCTAGAGTGGCATGTCTCCTGAAGGACCAGGCTGGTGGAAGGTATAATACAAGCTTGCGCATAAATGATATCCCCTTATTAACATTCGGTCACTGCATGAGGTTTCTTGGTTTTTATTTAAGGCTCAGGACGAAATTGACTAATCAAGCTGCCCAACAGCCTGCCAGTGACTATTGTGTAACTTAATGGTCATTTCTAAATTGAAATATTGAGTTTCCCCATGCGTCACAGACTTGATCCAGTATTCTGCTCACCTTTGGGGAGAAAATACAAATCACAAACTTTGAGAAAAAAAAAATCCTGGATTTCACCCTCTGATCTGGAAGCTGAGGTCTGAAGGTCGTAGGCAGCTCTCTGAGCATCTGCATCTGATCAGGGCAGTGTTGGGAACAAAATCTCCAGCCCCTGCCTTATTTATCATCCAGCATTAGTCCAGGTTTTACAAAAGTAAATCCCACCCACACCTCATAATTTATTCTCTTATCTTACCTCTATGGTTCCCAGTACCATCTTCAAGGCTTCCTTCCTTTTGTCTAAATCCCATGTGGCCTGAACTTTGGGAGGGATGTCTGACATGTGTGCTGTATAGATGATTTTGTAAAAGAAAGATGGGAAGGGAAAGAAAGGAAGGAAGGAAGGAAAGAAGGGAGGGAGGGAGGAAGGAAGGAAGGGAGGGAGGGAGGGAGGGAGGGAGGGAGGGAGGGAGGGAGAAAGGATGGAAGGAAGGAAAGAAGGAAGGTCAAGAAACACCTGTTCCCACTTGCTGTGTGCTGTTTTTCTCTAAGATCACAGTCACTGTGTTGCTTCCTCATCCCTTCCTTTATTTCCTCAGTCCAGCCATGTGCTTCCGAAGGCTCAGTTCCAGAGTGGAAACAGGTATGGCCTCCTGCCTACCTCCAAAGGTAAGCATTCACTCATGCGGCTTGAGTAGTCTACACCATGTGGGATTCTCAGCTTGTGGAATACCCTCCTGGACAAATCCAGATGGAGACCCTTGCTCCTTGTGAAGCAAGCGTCATGGTGGCACTGTGCAACAGAGACAAGGAAGATAGCTTAAAATTAAAATAGGAGGCCTCCCTCTGAGGCCACCCTGGCCTGAGCACATACCTCACCTTGCCTTGAGCTATTTGAAAGCTTCCCTCAGGCACAGGATGCTCCCAAGTGGGGGCAGAAGCAGCTCTCAGCCAAGGAGAGCTTCAGCTCTTTCCAACTTAGCAGGGTGTGCAACTGAAAGCGGAGCGGGTCTCTGAAGAAGAAATGGACAACGGGATTGTATCCAGGATTAGTTAATTAATGCTCAACAGGGCGTCAAGTTACACAGTGAACTCAAGCCCTTCCATGAAAAAAAGCAAACATACTGAACACTAAGTGAATAGCAGTTCCTGGGATGATATGTGGAGAGAGGAAAAGCAGAGAGGGGACTGAGACGACAGAGAGGCCCAAGGCTTTTCTCCTGCCCATGCCTACAGGAGGCCTGGGTGATGGAGACCTTCTAATCAGAGGAATAAGATCTCACCATCAACAGAACAGTTCCCAAGCTTCTTAAGAATGTTCGGGACAGTGTGTAGAGGTCTTGACTTCTGAATTATCATCCAGTTCTGGGGAAGACATTCTTCTCCCCAGATCTCTGTAGCCCCTGGAGCCTGGGACTCTGGAAGAATCTGCAACGGCTGTTGGCATGGTGCTGAGTGTCTCAGGCTGGGCTCTTGCAGCAGGGAGAGCAGAAACGCTCCTCAGGTTGCTTGGGGATCGAGATACTGAACAGGAGCTTAAGAACACATAGGGCTTGAGCGTGTGTTATGCAGGAGTGGACTAGAAGTGAACTCCATGGTGGTTCCTGACTTTCAGACATGCCTCACAAGTTCCGGAAAAGAAGGCTACTCTCCTACCTAGATGGAAAGGGGGAAGGGTGTGGACTCTGTGCAGCTATGACACTGGGCTAAGTGAGGTTTTATTGTGTTAGTTTCCTTTGAATCACTGTGACCAAATTCCTGACAGAAACATCCCAAGGCAGGGAAGATTTGCTTTCCTTATAGTGTCAGAGGTTTAGCCAATGGTGGCTTGGTCCCTTGGCGGAACATCATGGTGGAGGATGCTCTTTACCTCATGTGGACAGGGAGCAGAGTGTGCAGGAAAGGCCAAGGCCAAATCTACTCCCTCCAACTAGACTCCAAACTATTGTCACCAGCAGGAGATTAAGTCTCCAACTCATGAACCTTTTGGGAAGTTTTAGTTACATTTTTCATTGCTGTAGCAAATACCTGATAAAAGAAAAGAAAGGTAGGAAAGGAGGAGGCATTGGCTTTGTGTGGTTCTCTCTTCCCTCGAGGGCCATTGGCCACTAGCCCACAAGGAAGAAAGGAGCAGAAGTGATGAGCCGGGTTTGGACAGCCACAAGTACGACAGAGAGAACTTCTGGGAGTCAGCTTCAGACAGGCAGATTGTTTTGCTGTTTCAAGGATGAGGTATATAAAAGTTCTTAAAGTTATGGGCAGGAAGGGCTGATTGGTCATAATGCAGTACCTGATCATCACACCGGTGGGAAGGAAAGAGCGGGACTTGTCTGCTTACAGGAAGCTCTGTGCAGAGTCATCTTCCAAATAAGGTCAGGCATCTGTGCTTAGAGAAGCTCTCCAAATAGTTGGGCAGAGAAGAGGAATCCCTGCTTAGAAAGGAAATCCTCGTATTGCACTGAGCTGGGAGAGCTATCTTGACGTGGTAGACTGCGATGATAATAGCAGCGTCCTTCCAGAGTTTGGTACACAATTTGATGGTACAGCCTATCCTGCTGGAGAGAGTAGGGTAGCAGGAGTGTGGGGCAGCTGACCACATTAAGTCCACCGGAAGCCAGGAAGAAAGGAGTGATAAGTGCTGGTGTTCAGCTAGCTTCCTCCTCTTTATTTCGTCCAGGATCTTAGGACACGGAATGGTGGCTCTTCCTATTTCAGCTAACTTACTTGAAGAACTTCCTTACAGACATCCAGGTTCATTTCCATGGTGATTCTAAATCTAACGGAGTTGACAATCAAGATTAACCCATCCTATGAGGGACAGGTAATCTAAGGTTAACCACACTAACTTGTAGGGTGACGCTGTTAAGAGTAGAGACGTTGGCCATGTGTGGTACTTCTTTTTCCTTGCTGGTGGTCAAGAGGGGAGAATTACAGGAGAGGTTTGTTCAGCATCATTGCAGGCTCCTCTTAGGATGCATCAGCTTTTGTGAAACAGCTCCAGGGACTCCCTCCTGGTCTCTCATTCCTCACATCGCTTTCTTCCTCCTTGGCCTCCTTCTGAAAGGATCACCATAACACTGAGGTCAAACCAGTACTGCCACAGTTCCCTCGTTACCTTGGATGGGTCCTGATTCTTTTGGCTTGGAAGATAAACCTCCCTAGAGATAGAGTCTTCCACCCTACAGCTCTGGGTTACCCTCACAACTTATTTTATTCTGCTGCATTGTGTCTCAGTGCATGGCTGTACAGTCATCCTCTGTCTCTAACCAAACAGCCACATGACTCCTTTCTCTCCCCACTCCCCCCTTCCCTAGCCTCCCCAAATCCCTCCCCTCCCCCCCCACCCCTCCTACCCCCATGGCATGAACTGAAACAAAAGCTTTGTCTTAGTTGGGGTTTCTATTTCTGTGAAGAGACACCATGACCATTGCAACTCTTATAAAGGAAGACATTTACTTGGGGCTAGCCTACAGTTAAGGAGAGGGTTAGCTCATTGCCATCATGGTGGGAAGCATGCCGGTACATAGACAGAGATGCTGTTAGAGAGAGAGCCCATATTTCTGCAGCAAGGAGAGAGAGAGAGAGAGAGAGAGAGAGAGAGAGAGAGAGAGAGAGAGAGAGAGAGAGAGAGAGAGAGAGAGAGAGAGAGAGAGAGAGAGAGAGACAGAGAGAGAGAGAGAGAGAGAGACAGAGAGAGAAGGCCTACCCTCTAGTGACTTATTTCCTCCAACAAGGCCACAAATCCTAATCTTTTCAAATGATGCTACCCCCTATGAGCCTATGGGGACTATATTCATTTAAACCATCACAGGCCTTATATACAGAAGGCAAAAGTGCTCTTGTATCTGCTTGCCCCCAGTCTTCTCATTTTGCATCTTGTTTTGAGACAGAATTTCTACTGAGTTGTTCAAGCTGGCCTTGAACTCATCCTGTACCCTGATCAGGCCTTGAACTTGTGATCCTTTTATGCCTCAGCCTTGTTAGTAGTTGAGATTGTTGGCCTGAGCCACTAAGTACAGTGCTCAGGAAACCTGTTCTGCTCCACAGGTGGGGTGGCAGAGCCAGCTACTCCTGTCACCTTGCACTCACCCACTGTGGTGCCTCTGAAAGCCACACCAGCAGTTAGCTGTTTCTCCTACCACACAGTGCCATATGTCTAGGCTAGACCGGATGTATCAACCTAGACCACCAAATGAGAGGCTCTCTAATGATTAAAAAAATAGTCCCATCAGAAACCTCGGGACATTCCAATGGACCATATGTGTCATAGTGCATTATGGGTGTGTGCCCAAGGTGGCCAAGTGAGACAAAGGTGTTTAAAGGTAAGATGAAGATTACTGAGTTGAGCAGGCAATTGCTGGGTGGACCTCTTTATAGAGGAAATTGTATGAAAGGTTGAGGTGACTTCTGTGCAGTATTGGTTTGACAAAGCTCCTGCTGTCAGGCATTGGTTGGTATCTGAAGATCCATGTTTTGTGGTATCTTGTGGCTCCATTTTGGCAAGAGGGTGTTATAAAGTGATACCACTTTTACTCAGATCTGTGTCTTCATAGCAAAGTAGAGTTGAGCACAGAGCACAACTCTAAAGAATTTCTTGAGCGGGTGATTGTGTGCATACGAACAAATGCTTCTTTCGGCTACTATTGCACTGGGTCTGTAAGTATAAGTGCACTGTTTAATGAGATGACCAAACAGCTCACTAATTAAGGCCAATAGTACTCAATGCAGTGTTTAAAAAAAAAAAAAAAAAAAAACTACAGCAAAACTCTGCTTCAAAGTGCTGGGTACAGAAGGACCTGACTTTGAACCTGTATGAACCTTGCTTCAAGCCCTCCCCTCTCCCCCCAGACCCTCACACTGGACACAGAAGGGGAGCACCAGGCAAAGCACATGCTGAGTGACTGAATTAACTCTGCCACACACTAAGACTGGTGAGATAGGGAAGGATTAGAAAGCGAAGTGAAGGTGTTGGCAAGGGTGTGCGGTTGTCAATCAGAACTCAAAGAAAGTCATTTCTGGTTAATCTTAGAATATGCCAGAAGGGTACTAAGATAGCCCCAGGCCTAGGCTGGGGGCTGGAGGGGAAGATCTGAAACAAATGTGGGTGTAGCCTGACTGGGACATGGCCACAGGCAACTGGTACTATTCACACCTGGATCACTATGGCTATTTCTTTGACCAGGTTAGGTCATACATTAAGGGTCAAAGTCCTGGGTGGAAGTGACCATTGGCAAGATCCCAAAAGGAGGTGAATGGGAAACCCATGACTTGGCTCCATTGCCATCCAGCCTGGACTTGGTATAGCTGCTGCATCACAAGGAATTTCTTCCAGGTGGGGAAAGGGTCAAGGGGGCAATCACTAAAAATGATAACGAACACAGAAAAGGTTGAACTCTTCTGTTTGGCATAGGGTTAAGGGCATTCATTAAGACAGACTACTCCAGCAAAAGAACTGTGGGAAGAATATTCTAGAACAAATTCTCTAGAGAGACTTTGGTTTTGGTTTTGGAATGTGGCAGAAGGAAAATGCCATTCCCCCTTGGGATCCGTTGAGGAGTGATAGCAGGAGCCCCCTTAAGCATCAAGATCTTCAGTGCCTCCAGACCCTTATGTAGAATGCTGCAGCAATTGAATACAATCTTCATACTCCCTCCTGTATCATAATCATCTCTAGCCAAATAAAATACCAAATAAAATGTAAATACTATGTAAATAGCCATCCTTCTGTATTGTTTAGGGCACAATGGCAAGGAAGCTAGTTTAGAACAGACTTGGCCATCACAGGAAAACTATACAGCACACATCAGCAACACTATGTTTTTGCATGAATATTTTCCACCTGTGGTTGGCCGAATCTTTGGATTCAGAGCCAATTGCAGTAAATTAGTTTCAGTTTTAGGGATGCGCTTGGTCCCATCTGCACACTGGAAGGCTAGAAAGACTGTTTTCTACCGTGACGGTAGCTGTGGAGAGGAGGTGGCCTCCCGTCACATGGCCAGGCAGGTTGCTATAAGAGAGATGGCTCCTTGGTCTGGGGTCAGAGCTTTGCTGACCCCATGGAGCTTTATCATCTTTCTGGCATCATTTCGTCCAGGTTCCCCCAACCAGTCACAGGTACACAGTATGGGAGGAGGGAGCAGTCAGGGTCTGAGGAAGAGTCATTCTGTGTCACACAGTCATAAACACACCCAGGTTTGCAGTGGTGAGGGGGAGAGGCCACTCCTAGTGGACGTCACTAACAAGTTACTGCTGTCATCATGGGTGGGAAGCTCACTGGGCCACAGGAAGTTGGGTGTATCATAGTCAGAGTGCACCCCAGGCTGGTCCATTACTCGTTACTACCGTCCCCCTCACGGACAGGTGAGTTTATTTACTAAGCTCCGAGAGCACTTGACGTTTTCCTTGGCAAGTGGCGGGCATGGCAGCACACACCTTTAATCCCATCATTTGGGAAGCAGATCTGGGCAGAGTTCTGTGAGTTTGAGGCCATCATCGCAAGTTGTCTGCCAGCCAGCACTACACAGGGAGACCTTGTCTCAAAAGGAGGGAAAAGAAGAAGAGGAAGAGGGGGAATGGAGGAGGAAGAGTAGTGACACAAGCAGTTGAAAGCAGCTCCAGGACAGACATCTCCTTGCTTGCTCCTTCTGGTCTGTAACTCTAGGTTGGTTGCTTCTTGTCCACTGCTATCATACCCCACAAGCAATTCCTTGGGAAGCAGGCACCTCCATTCCTCAGTGACCACTCCAGCCACTTCCCATTTTGCCTTTCGATAATTGGGTGTTTCAGAACCATACAAAGCGCCCCAGAACCCATTACTCAGCCCCGTGGTTCACTGACCTGACTCTGACAACTGTGCCTCGGGGTGCAGCATCATCCCTGCAGAGATATCCCTCCTAAGTAGGGGGCTTCTCTACAGGCAGCCCGTGTCCCTTTCCCACCTCTTCAGGTTCATCAAGGGATGACTTTTTTCTGGCTGTGTATCTTGAGAATTAAACCAGTGTGCAGAATGAGACGCCCATCAACGTTTTTCTAATGCAGATCGAGACTCTGCTCTCCTGTGTCGGTTAGTCTCTAGAACCCTCTAACCCCAGTCAGTTTTCCAAGACCTAGGCTCTCCAGCCTCATTGCATTCACTTGGCTGCCTTCAGACAGATCCAGAGAATAAAGGGGGAAATGATCAAACCTTGGGCTGGTTCATACTAGATAAGAGCTGTACAACTGAACTATGTCTCAGTCCACATTCCTCTTTTAAGTTATTAGTTTGTTTTTATCTGCCATTTAATAGAACTTAATTGATCAACTACAATGTGTGAGCCAACAGGCCCAAGCAATGAGTTTCTTATCAATCCGGGGTGACATCACCTCTGGGTCTCAAACTGCCCAAGGCAAGACCAGCCTGGTGCAGTCTGAGTGATTCTTAAAAGCCAAAGCTTTTCTTCTAGACCTAGACCTCAGCTCTTCTGTCTCTGTTTTTGTGCTAAGAGCATCCAATCTGGAGGTAAGAGATCGCATTTGGAAGTGAATTAGCTGTTAGTTGACATTGATGTGGGGCAAGCCTGCCAGTTTTCTGGATATCATTGGATCTCATAGGCACACTCAAGCCAGGCCAGCCAGCTCATGCTCATGCTCATGGCCTCTGCCTTGTGGTCTCCTCCATCTCCATCACCTACTTTATACCTCACTTCTTGCTCACTGAGACCCATCCCAGGCACCATGCTCAAGACTTTTTCTTTATTCTTCCAGATCTGTTTTTAGAGATCTCACCAATTGCTGATGGTTTGGGTATTTATCATGTATTTTCTTGTCTGGAACAATGGCTCCAAGGAAGCAGAGAGTAACGTTTTGTTTGTGAATGGGCCTCTAGAGCTTGCATCAGGCCAGCACAGGCTCATTGTATATCATCAGTAGATGTTGGGTGGATGAACTGATGTGTTCTTAAATACTAGGTGATAATTTCTGGAGCATTTTCCCTAAAACTTTTCTCCTTGGCAACTGGTTGCACACCATGCTTTAAGGGGGTGACCCATAGGGTCAGTCAGATTTGAAATCCTTCTCAGCCACTTGTTAGTTAGTCATCGTCAGGCAAGACAACTTCTTAGGAGCATTAGTTGTTCCAACTGTGAAATGACATGGCTCTGGTTGAGTTGTGTGCCCTTAAGTGATGTCAATGTCCTTAGGCCTATGAGCAGGATCTTAGTTTTAAAATAGGGTCTTTTCAGATGGTCAAGTTAGGAGAGATCATGTAGTGAGGGCAGCCCTTTCAAAAAAGGAGAAAATATACAGAGGCAGACGTGCACAGAGGGAAAAACACATGGGGTCATTTTACCTGCAAACCAAAGAATAGCTGGAGCTAAGAGATGCCTTGCTATGGGCCTTAAGGCTGTAAGACAGCGACTTTATGTCACTCTTTCTACAATTAGTGTTTCATTCCACAATTAAGGTGTTTCGGTCACAATACTGTCATAAAATCACAAGAAATGAATACGGATCCTAAACTGAAAGTTCCATGAAGGCTATTGGCTGTAGTACCTACACCACTTAGCACGACCATGACATCAAATGACTCCTCAACCCATTTTCTGTATAGTTTTTTTGGATTACACTTACTTAAATTATCTATATCTATATCTATATTGTGTGTATGGTGCTTAAAATAATGGTGGCTTCCACTAATGGTGGCTGTTGGTTTTATTAAGTAAACCTGAGTCTGTAAGCCTCAATTTCCTTCTCCAAGAATAAAACAACCCCTCCTCTAATTTGTTCAGCTTTAACCAAGAGAAAATAGGCAGCTCAGTGCCTGGCAAATGCCAGTAGGTTAATAAATGACAGCAACAGGTGCCTCAGGCTGCCCTGCCCTATATTCCATCGTCTTTCAAAATGCTTTCGCTGTTGCCCCAGTTACTTGTCTTCTTCAGAGCATAACATTTCACTGTTGGCATTCCCCGCCCCCCTCTGGAATCTACTGAAGCCCTACAATGTGCTAAAGAATAGTTCATTCTGTCCAGGAAGAATTCTGTTGAGTATTTCAAAGGTCCTCTTTGCTCACTCTTTAAAAATTTTTATTTTATAGCATGTGTCTGGGGTGAGGGAGGACATGCCCTTGTGTGGGGTCGAAAGACCACCTCAGGTGTTTATTCTCTCTTTCTATCTTGTTGTTCACCACTGCATGGACCAGGCTAGCTGGCTATGACCTCCCCGCATCTCCTGACAACAGGCCTAGACAGGAAACAGAACTGGGTCATGCAGTTTGAGTATATGGTAAAGATCTTTCAGAGTATGATTATAATCTTTGGCATTTGCAAAATTGCTATCTTTATAATATACGTACCTTTATTGCTATATAATACCTTTATAGTATATATCTGGTAAGATTTAGCCCAAGCTCAATACTAATTTTGCTTATGATCTATTTTTGTTTTTAAAAAGTACAAGTATGCTTGTCTGCCTGAGAGTGGTGTGTGTACGTGAGTGTGGGTATCTGCAGAGGCCAGAGGCATCTCTGGTAATCCCCTGGAGCTGGCACTAGAGGAGTTGTGAGCTGCTCACCATGAGTGATGGGAAATAAATCCAAGTCCTCTGGGAGAGCCATCTTTCCAGGCCCAGGACTTGAAAAGAAACCAAACTCTAAGGTTCAAACATTGGGGTTGTCACAACTTGGGAGAGGCTACTGCGTATAACTGATGGAGTTGACATTTGGGATATGATTAAACATCCCTGCATGCAGAGAACAGCTCTCTCCTGTAATGAGTTTTCCAACCTCCAATACTAAGTGTGTTGGGGTTAAAAAACAAAACGAAGCCCTTTGAATCTAAAATGTTTGTCTCATCTTACCTGTATTTTTCCTCATCTATAATATAAACAATTCTAAAAATTGCTCTGTTTCATCCCTGTCCTTGTAAAGGGTTAGTTAGGCCATCAATTCTAACCATGACTTCTACAAATACCTCCATCCAGCAAGCTGGTTTTGCTGCTCTCTGGTGTACCTGGTTAAGGCCAGTCTATTCAAATGCTGAGAATGAATACTGGTCGTTAAGGGCCAGTTTGCTTTAAGAACTTAGTTTGCTTTTTGTTGCTGTGATAAATAAGTGACCGAAAGCAACTTAGGGAGGAAAGATTTGTTTCACCTTACACTTCCAGGTAACAGCTCATCACGGAGTAAAGTCTAAGCAAGGATTCAAGGCAGAACTCTTGAGGCAGGAACTGAAGAGGAAGCGATGGAGGGGTGCTGCTTTTTAGCTTGCTTGCTGTGACTTGTTCAGTTTGCTTTCTTATGCCCCTCTCAGGACCACCTGCCTAAGGATGACTCCACCCACAGTGCACTAGGCTTGTACACATCCAGCATCAGTCAAGGAAAATGCATCCCAGGCTTGCCTCAGGCCAATGTGACGGGTGCATTCTTCTCCTCAGATGACTCTAGCTTGCGTCAAGTTGACAAAAACCCAACCAACACACAACTCATGCTTGTGTTGGGGGTGTGGCATAACAGGATGAGGTCCTGGATTCAATCAGTAGCTCTGCAAACAATGAAAAGCAAGCAAACAAAGAAACAAAAACTCCAAACCAAACCAAACTAAAAAAGCCAGAAAGCATATCTCATGCTTGTTAAAAACAAAAAGTCGTTCTGTGTTCTCATTAGTCAAACGAAGCTCATTGGCTCCTAGCTCTTCTGCATTTCCCTTTGTCTCCAGCAGCTGCTGAGAACTCTGAGTGAAAGATTGCCTTACTGGGGTTGTTGTGAGAGAGCTTTAGGAGGAAGCATGACCTGTACCTCTGGTGTGTGTGTTCGGCAGTTCTGCCCCAGCAAAAAGACAGCGGCTATAATGCCAGGTCTGTGTTAGAAGCTCTAAGGTTTGTTTAGCAGTGATCATGGGGTTCAATTTTTCTGAGCATGGTCTAGCTTTTAAAAAACTCAATTGTATAACATTTAAAATTTTGCTACTTGGTTCCTCAGAGAAAACAAACCCCATTAGGGCTTTTAAATTCTAAATTTTAAGGAATGAAAAAAAAAAAAAAAAAAAAAAACATGACTCCCTTGGGAGGCAGAGGCAGGCTGGTCACTGTGAGTTCGAGGCCAGCCTGGTCTACAAAGCTAGTCCAGGACAGTCAAGGCTACACAGAGAAACCCTGTCTCAAAAAACAACAACAACAAAATAAAATAAAACATATGACTCCTGTGCAAATACATGGTGAGTGGGTGTGAAAACACTTGCTCACCTCATGGATTGATGAAGCACACACGAAGAGGCTGGAACTGGACTAGTTCAAAGAGTCATTTGAAGAATGGCGTTTATATAGGCAACTGGGAATCTGAAGTGAATATATATATATATATATATATATATATATATATATATATATATATATATATAGAGAGAGAGAGAGAGAGAGAGAGAGAGAGAGAGAGAGAGAGAGAGAGATCTTATTTATTTATTTATTTATTATGTACACAGTGTTTCACCTGCACGTATGCCTGCACTCCAGAAGAGGGTACCAGATTTCAGTATAGATGGTTGTGAGCTACCTTAGTTGCTGGGAATTGAACTCAGCCAGTGCTCTTATCCTCTGAGCCATCTCTCCAGCCCCTGAATATTTTTTTTAATAGATGAAAGGCTTGTCAGTTTTCAGCAAATTGGGAAGTCTTCACAAGATGGGGAAACGCATTGCTCAGCAGAGGTGGGCCTTCTGCTTTAGGTTGTTGAGCTCCTGGCTGAACCTTGAGTGGATTATGACAACATTGAGAGTGATGGACTCCGGCCTACCTCCTGTAGCCATTGCTCACTTAGCTGGAGCCTCTTTTTCCTTGCATAGTCAGGTATCGTGGTGGGATGCCCTCACACCACCTAACTCTGCCTTCCTGATGCTCTCACTGTCTTCACTGGCTATTAAAGGTAAATCGATTGACAGTTAAAGTTAAATGCCCCATTTGTTTTAGTGCATATTGCTAGTGTCTAAGGTGATAACTGTCTCTAAGGACCAGGGATTTATCTGAAGCAGTACTGACTGGAAGGTAGACTCCTAAGCACAAAACACAGCAGTCCTCCACACCCATTCCCCTTGTTAAACCACTGCCTGAGTTTTCCAACTTCTCCCCAGCTTTAAGTCCAGATCCTGCTGTTTCCCTTGCTTGGTCTGGCTTTCCTTCTGTTTTCTTTTCATCCCGTAGAAGCTTTCTACCTCTGGTGGATCAGACACAGATCACACCTGAAGTATAGGAGGAGTGTTTGATTGTTTTTTGGTTATTAAACCAGTAATGTTATTTTTGGCAGCCCAGCCCAGAAGTAAAGGCATAGAAAAGCAAGAGGAACAGGAAATCATGCAGTAAAATATTTACAGGAAAATGTTGGCTTGTTTGAAGCTGTTCACTGCCCAGGTCTCTCTCTTTCTCCCTCTCTTTTCACTTTCTTTTTTCTCTCTCCCTGGCTCTGTGTTACACAAATTTTAATCTTAAGAGCAGTGTTGAGACGCAAATTGTTGTATCTTACAGATATGCTGCCATGTTTTTGAATCATGCAAAAGATCATTATTTTAGTGATTAAGAAGGTTTGATTTGCTACAATCAATCACAAATGTCTCCAGCAGTTCCACGCTGTCACAGTCCTGTCTATGTGCTCCAGCTTTGTTTCATTGGAGGAACATGCCTTCTATGGTCCTGTCCCGTGACTGCTTCCAAATCCAGATGACCCAATAATCCTTTATTCCCAGGGTGGGCTCAAAATAGTTGATGCAGGCATTTCAGAGTTGGGTTCCCTCTTAAATCCCAAATAAGTGTAAGAAAGCAAGCTCCAGGGTACCAGAGGGGAAAGGCTGAGCTCTTCACAGACCCCTAAAGCAGCACTGGCCAGGGAGTGTGAAAAGTGATGTTTGTTGTTCCTTTCAGAACACTCTCATTCATAATAGAAATTGTCGTGTTAACTAGAATAATTATTCACAACCACATTTTGCTCTAGTTTTAGTGACTGGAAGAGAAATATCTAAAACCATGAGGAGTATCTTCGAGGAGAGGACAATTGAATATTAATTTTTTATGTATTCTGGCAACTGCTAAATAATACTTTCTTGCTTTTATAGCCCATGGTGTCCTTGAATATACCCAGTCTGCCCAGTGCTGGATTTTTAGGCATATACTACCATGTCTGCATGCCTTCGGCTTCTCTCTTTGTGAGGCACTAGCACCTGAGTCTTGGACATGCTAAGCACATGCTCTTCTACTGAGCTATTATAACCCCCTTACCCAGTGCTTCATTTATGAAGCCATATGACCCTTATTACATTTTAAAACTATTTTAAATTATGTATATCAGTCTGTATGTGCACCTGAGTGCAGTTGCCAGTGGAGACCCAGAGCCAGGCTTATAGGTAATTGTGAGCCGTCCACATGGTGCTGGGAATTATATTGTGTTCTCTGCAGGAGCAGTAGGAGGCTGTAACTGCTGAGCTATCTCTTCTGCTTAAGGCTACCTAGGATACATCTTACCCTTGTGTTTTGTATTTATTCATATGTTCATGCTGAACATATAAAGTGGTTCAGGCAGAAGAGGGGTTAGGGTAGAATATGAAAATGCAAGGAACTGTTGAAGCACTGTGTCCTTAGAGATGTGAAAGAAGATGATTATGTAGCCATTTCCTCTGACTTGAACCAGCCCTTCCTGAAGGGAGGAAGGAGGTTGGCAAGATTCAGAAAACCAAGAAACAGGAAGCTCAGCCGAGCTCAGAAACTTGTAAGACTCACAAGGCCCCAGGGCAGCATTACACAGTTGCCCCAGTCTTCAGTGACGCTGTTTGCAAGCTGTGCATGGAGCTGCACTGGAGCTCCAGCAATGTAGCTCTGTTTATTTGTTTGTTCCAGACAGGGTTTTTCTGTGTAGTCCTGTCCTGAAACGCATTCTGTAGACCAGGTTGGCCTCAAACTCAGAGATCTCCACCTCTGCCTCCCACAACTGGGATTAAAGGAACTCACTGCTACCCAGCTACAATGTAGTTCTTTCATGAGCAGTTATAGGATGGGTATTACCATCGAAGTAGCTACCATTGAGTTATCCATACTCCTGTAAGAAGCCCCTCACTCATATTCTTATAAATAATCCCTCCAAAATCTATTTAGTTCACCAAGCTAGATTTAGCAAGAAACACATCTTTGGTTTATTGTCAATAAATTGCCCTGTTTGTGGCGAACAGCCATTTGCTCACACTTCCTCTGGAAAAGTCACACAGCAATGAACAACCATTTCAATTCAATGTGGCTCTGGTCAGAGACATTTTCACCTATTTTCTGGGTTCTGGAGGCCAGAACGGGGTTCAGATTTGGGGCTTCACTAACTATGTGACCTCCGGTAAGTTATTAAACCTGTATCATTATAGTTAATCATTAATAAGATATCAGAAGGCTCTTGCAGCTAAAGTTACATAAAAATCCATTCAGAGCACATGGCCTAGAGCCTCATCATAGCCCTGCCTACCCTTCATGGATGTTTCAAGGAATGAAAATGAGCCTCGTGATGTTTGATGCAGACACAGAAGCTAAGCTTCAGAGAGATAAGGCCAGCTGTGCCTATGGTGGTAAAACAGGCAGGTCCCGGCCAGCCAGTTGCTCTCAGAGAACTCAAGTCTTACCCTAACACCAGCCTCAGTGGTATCTTTGCCTCTGAGCAGGAGAGCTGGGGGCCTGGGAGTACAAGAGACTACAAAGGGGTAACCCATTGGGCATCTTAGACATCTTGCCTGCCTCAGGTGTGTGTGTGTGTGTGTGTGTGTGTGTGTGTGTGTGTGTGTGTGTGTGTGATTTTCCAGGGGACTTTCTGAACTCCCATTTCTAGACAATATGCACTCTCAAGGTCAATTTCAACTTTAAGAAGTTTTTGCCTCCCCCTTTCCTACCTTCAGTTTATGCTAGATTTTGAGTTGAGAGGATTGTTGGAGTGAGTAGTTAAGAGCCTTGGTTGTTTTTGCAAAGGGCCTGAGTTCAATTCTTTGCACCCACACTTGTCACTCCAGTTACAGTGGTGCCAGCACCTTCTTTTGACTTCCATGGTCACGGTGGTACACATTCATGCAAGCAGACCAAGCATTCATACACACAAATCTCTTTTAAAAGATCATTTGTCCACATACCCATTTTTCTCTCATCTTCCCTTTCTTTCTTCTGCCTGTCCATCCACCTAACCACCCCATCCACAATCACTGAGAATCTTTCGGTGGTAGAAATGGCCCAACGATGCTACTCTCTTCCCCAAGTCTATTTCCCAAGCCTCTTTGGTTGAATCCAGGACTGTGGATTTGTCTTTTCTTTAAAAATGCACTAGGCGCCAGTACCCGAGTCTAAAGAGCCAGGAAGAGTGTGTGGAGGCAACAGCTAGCTGTCTTCTAAGGAGCGATTTAGGATTAGGTGATAAGAGAAGGGTGATCTGGGGCTGAGCAGGGATTTCAGAGGGAAATAAATGCTATGTCCCGAGTGTCCCTAGGGCATTGTGGCCAAGCCACTCAGAAGGTCCAATCAGAGAGCGCTCAGAGTCCTAGGCTTGGTAATCTTTAAATTACTGAGCCTTGTGGAGACCCTGGCACCAGGCCTCAAGTTCAGCCACCCGTAAGTTTGTTTCTCAAAGATCAGTGAATTCCCTTAGCCCCATCCGCAGATCTTTGCCTGGGTACCCTGGAGGACGCCAGCAGGTTCTCAGAGTACTAGGATCCCCTGGCCCTGCCTCTAGCACCCTTAGCCAACCTGGGGCAGGCAGAGGGGCGGGATCTCATTCAACCACCCCTATAGAACCCTGGGGCGGACTTTAAATAATTCATGAATAAGGGGGAGGGAGTCCAGCCTGGAGTCGAGGGGCTAGGAGGCTCTGAGACCGTGGCGGGAGCTGGAAAAGAGCGGTGAGTACCTCCGGACCCGGCGCGGGGCTGAGCGCACTCTCTTCTAGAACACCCAGGGCAGGGATGGGGAGTGGAGGAGGTCGACCAACTCCTCCCCCTACCTCCGCAGCAGGTGGCGGGAACCTAGTTTGCCATCCCGGAGCTTATGGGGTTGCATTGTGGTCTGGGTCCCGGCACCGGGCGATCCTTAGGTCTGGGAAGACCAGGTGGAGCGTGCAAACTTTCTCCCGCGTTGGTGGGTGGCCGGCTCCGCTTTGCTGCTCCTTCCATCCGGTGGAGGGGTGGAGGTCGCTTGGTTCCGGCTACGAGGGCAGGAGGAGGCGGACTCCCAGGCTACCGGCTCGCTTTCAGGCAGGGCTTCGAAAGATTTAGCCCTGGTCTTGAGAACTCTTCTGTGGTAAGGAAGAGCCCCAGGACAGGCCCAGGGGACGCGGGAACCCCCCCCCCCCCCAGCTACTGTCTGTTGCCTAAAGTGCACAGTGTTACTGCCCCGAGCGGGAGGGAGAGGCGGCTGCAAGAGCAAACCGCTTCCCAGCGGCCGTTGCGGAGCGCACGCACCCGGGCTGGAAGTCCGTGACGCTCGGCGCCTAGACTTTCCTAGAGATGGAGACCAGGGACGCTCTTAACATACCTTGACAGAATGCGGGGACCAGGGACAACAAAGGGGAATGTGAACCGATCAGAGCTTCCTGGCTACTGGAAGATTGTGGCTCGGGCTGAGTTTCCGAGAGCGGGTCGAAGAGGGACTGTGGGGGGAGCGCAGTTCCAACCCTCAACCGGTGCCCCACCGGGGACTCGGAGGGGAAATGCCGCGCTGGCGCTCCGGACGGCGGGTCTCAGGGACGACTCCCTCCCCCAGCGACTGGAGACTCCTGGAGGCTCCTAGCTTCGCTCCGCCTCCCAGCCGGTTCTTTTGTGTCCCGGCTGCCCAGGAGAGGCCCCTGAAAAGGAGAGGACGTGGGCGGGAGGGCACTCGGTCTGGCGGCAGTTTGGAGGTAAAAGCAGCGGAGGAAAGGTGCCCGCGCTTTCTGCAGCTCCTGCTTGCTCAGAAAGTCCCGCTCTGTTGTTCTCTTGTTCTCTTGTGGACTTTCTCATCTCCGGAGCGGCTGTGAAAATGGTTTGCTCTGCTTCTTGTGGGTGGTTGCTAGCCTTTGTTAAGCGAATGAAAGATTGAGGTCCTTGCAGGCCCCTCCGCCCGACTCACTGGAGACCCAAACAACTTGAACAATGAGTTGCATTGAACCATGTAGAAACTTTTTTTGATTGATAATTGAATATTGGCAAATTCATACGATTCGACTTGGGTGATTTTTTTTTAAAATTCATTTGTGAATTTACCTCTTTGAATCACCGCAAAGCTGGTATCTGTCTGCATAAGCCTAGGGGGTTCATGGTGGGTAACCTGGAGCATTAGAACCTTATGGAAAGCGCACGTTGTGTCAAATTCTTTACCTGTTAGCATGTTAACCCTTCAAGCTCATGCAAAAGCCCACTTCATAGGTGAGATGGAATGCAAACTGTCATTGACATAGGACTGATTAGTAAGTGGAACCAGAGTCCTGACCCTGTTTGAAAACTTGGGATTTTTGCTAGTTAAGCAGAGCCTTTTATTTTATTTTATTATTTTATTTTTTCTTCTTTTAACTGTTCCATAAATTTTTATGGACTTCCTTATGATTTCTATGTTGAACTGTTTCTCTCTGTTCTAGTTCAATGAAGTAAACAAGCAGATCAAAGGATGGGTTGAAAATAACAACACCATGAGCTAGAGAATTGCTCCAGTGGTTAGGAGCACTAGTTGCTGCCCTAGAGGACTCAGGGTTAACTCCTAGCCTTCAGTTGGCTGGGAATCCATGGCAACAGGAGGCATGTGGTGCACGTAAATATGCATGAAGGCAAAATACTTATAAAATAAATCTTAAAGAATAAAAACATTTAACGTATGGTTGATTTTGTTTACAAATTAAGAGAACTAGGTCTTTCCAGGGGTCAAGGACCACCTCCTGGTTTTTAATGACCAGGAAATGTTGTTACAAATGATACTAAGCCAGCATGAATGTAACAAGCAGATGTTGGGGGGAGGGGGGACAGTGACTTAGAGGAAGTGGCAGGAGAGTTGGATAGCCAGTCTTAGCAACACAAGACAGTTGACAGGCCCCTTCATTGATATATAACTGTAGTGGGCATGGCAGATCTTCGGTATGGCTGTTGTACTGCCATCTTTGTTTCTAGAATGAATTGGAAACCACTCAGCTTTGTATATGTTCCAGGCTCAGGCCCAAGAGAAGGGACCTGACCAGCTTAGACTGGCCCACTCCCAGGATCTATTTGGGGCACCCCTGCTGGCCTCACAATGAGAGGAAGGGCTGCTCCCCACAGGACTCATAAAGGTGGGCTCTGAAGTCAAATGTCCCTTCCCCCCAAAGCAGCAGCCCAGAAGACAGAAGCTTACATCTACCACAGGGCCCCTCATTTAAAAAAAAAAAAAAAAGAAAAGAAAAGAAAAAGAAAAAAAAGAAAAGAAAAGAAAAAGAAAAAAGAAAAAAGTGAGCACTTCTCATCAAATGAAAATGAAGCTAGTGGGTCACCCTGTTTTCTTTTAAAAGCAGTGGTTGAGGAAATGTAGCTGTCCAGACTTCAGTCACAGAATCATGTAAGGTATTTTTTTAACTTTAGTGGGCTCCTTTCCCCCTTTGAATATAGTGCATTTAGGGTGGAAACCAACAATGTGCCCCATTATCCAAGAAAACGACCAGGCAGACTTTGCCAACTATTAGCGGTTTAAGGGGACTGACCTGGAGAAAGCAGATTCCAGCGCTTGTATATACGTATATACACCGTGGTTGTGCCTGGTGCCTGTTCCCACTCTGAATGGCGGTTCATTAGTCCCATCTTGGGTGAAAGTGAAGAGATAGCTTGCTGCCTGATTTGGAGGAAGTAGCCACAAGCAGTCCTAGAGGTAGGCTAGGATCTGTCCTTCCCAGTGGTGTAAGACTGCCAACAGGAAGATGCTTGACTCAGCATTGGAAGAGGTAAAGATGACGACCTTGTGCTAGCCTTCGCCATGTCTTATTTCAGCAATCCTGTAGTGGGTATCTCCTGTGTACCAGGCCCTGGGGATACCCGGAGGAGTCAATATCCCGTGAAATTCCCACTGCATCTGGGGACACAGATCACGCCAAAGCAACGGGAAAAGGGTGTATCCAGAGGCCTGTATTATTCTTGAAAAGTGGCAGGAATAGGGTAGCAAGGTGTTCTAAGAATAGCATTTCATGTGGTGGCACACGTCTTTAATCCCAGCATTTGGGAGGCAGAGGCAGGCAGATCACTGTGAGTTCGAGGCCAGCCTGGTCTATAGAGTGAGTCTGAGACAACCAAGGCTACACAGAGAGACCCTGTCTCAAACACTAAGAATAGTGTTCCAACCTTTTGCTACCTTCAGGGATGCTGGTTAAGATGCTATTAGGGTCGGCAAGGTGGTTCAATGTGGAGGAAAGCAAATATTTGTCAAAGCTATGATCTCAATCCCAGAACCCACAGTAGGAGGAGAGAACCAACCCCAGAAACTCCCGAAAGTTGTTCTCTAACTTAGGTTCCACGGTTCATATCACCCTGCCCCACAATAAATAAATAAGCTTAAACTGAATTTTAATAAACCCCCTCCAAGTAGTTAGGTTTGGCCATTGGTATTTTAAATCAACACCCATTTTTCTTAATTAAAAAGTATTTATTTTATGTGTATACACCATGTTTGTGCCTGGTGCCTGTGGAGGCCTAAAGACACAGCATCACATGGAAGTGGAATTTGGCGTGGCTGTGAGCCACCATGTGGGTGCTGGGAACTGAACCCAGGCCTTCTGCAATACCAACAAGTCAACAGGTGCTCCTAACTGCTGAGCCATCTCTTCAGACCACAAGAATGTTTTAAGGAGATGTAGGTCATTTTGTGCTCTTTGAGCTGCTCTTAGTAGCAGCTCTTGGCACATGAATGGGTCCTAAAAGCTCCCCCCACATTTTGTTGTTGTTGTTGTTATTATTGCTTTTTGAGACACGGTTTCTCTGTGTAACCCTGGATATCCTCTATTTGCAGACCAGGCTGGCCTTAGAGATCGGCCTCTGCCTGGGGTTTTCCTATCTACTAAAGCTGAGGAGAAAAAAAAAATCTTTCTTTTTAATTTGTTTCATTAACTGCCTGCTTCCTAACTCTTGAGAACTTTGATATTTTCTTAAATTTTAGTATTGGAGAGGGACCTGCCCTTTCTGCAGGGGAATGTAAAGAAATGTGTACATTGGCTCCCACTTGACTGCCTCCATCTCTGCCCTGTGAGCAAAGGTGTCTCTTTCCTTTGGGGTTTCCTCTGTTTGGTTCCACAGAGGGCGCCTGGAAGCTTGTTTTATTTTATTTTTTAAAATTTTTTTATTTAAGTAATTTATTCATATTACATCTCAATTGTTGTCCCCTCACTTGTATCTTCCCATTCCCCCTCTCTCCTTCCTCCATCCTATTCCCCTCCCTTATATCTATAAGATCACAGCCTATCAGGTCTCTTCCTGGTAGCCTGCTTACTCTTCCTCACCAGGTCTACCTACCAAGGGGAAGTGGTCAAATAGGGGCACCAGAGTTCATGTCCAAGTCAGTCCCTCCTCTCTACACAACTGTGGAGAATGTGCTGTCCATTTGGCTAGATCTGGATAGGGGTTCTAGGTTTACTGCATGCATTGTCCTTGGTTGGTACAGTAATTTGAGCTGACCCTACTGGGTCCAGATGCGCCAGCCTTAATGGTCTTCTTGTAGGTTTCTAGGACCCTCTGGATCCTTCTATTTCTCTATTCTTCCTTACTTCCCTCGCCTAGAGTCCCAATAAGAAGTCTCAGCCTCTATTCCAATCTCTGGCTAAGTGAAAAGTTTCTGGGGACATCTCTATTGTGCTAGTGTCCAATTATAAGAGTATATGCCATATGTATCTTTCTGGATGTGGGTTAACTCACTCAGGATGATCATTTCCAGTGCCATCCATTTGCCTGCAAATCTCAGGATTTCCTTGTTTTTAATAGCTGAGTAGTATTCCATAGTGTAAATGTACCACAGTTTCTTTATCCATTCTTCGGCTGGGGGACATCTAGGTTGTTTCCAGGTTCTGGCTATTATGAATAAGGCTGCTGTGAACATGGTTGAGCAAATGGCCTTGTGTGGTGGAGCATCTTTTGGGTATATTCCAAGGAGTGGAATAGCTGGGTCTTGAGGTAGCCCTATTCCCAGTTTTCTGAGAAAGTGCCAGATTGATTTCCAAAGTGGTTGTACAAGCTTGCACTCCCACCAGCAATGAATGAGTGTTCCCCTTTCTCCACATCCTCGCCAGCAGTAGAGAAACTCAAGGAAATTCCTCTAAAATCAGGGACCAGACAAGGCTGTACACTTTCACCATATCTCTTCAGTATAGTTCTTGAAGTTCTAGCCAGAGCAATAAGACAACAAAAGAAGATCAAGGAGGATCCAAATGGGAAAGGAGGAAGTCAAATTATCCCTATTTGCAGATAGGATACTGAAAGCCTGTTTATTCATAGCTCTAGAGGAGATCCTATCTATGCCTGTGGTTTGGTCACATTACCAAGAAGTGCCTTTTCTCACTACCTGAGCCTTTAATCTGTCTAGCCCTGAGGCTCTTTAGCAAAGAACTGGCTGAGGGGTGTGTGTGTGTGTGTGTGTGTGTGTGTGTGTGTGTTGTGACTGTGTAATTGAAGGGAGAACAGAGGAAGACCTTGGGAGCCACCATCTGGGTCACAGGGCACATGATGGCTGTAAGGGAGCTTGCTCCCAGGAGCCACCTGGAGACCAGGCAGCCTTGGGTTGCTGGAGGCAGACTTCAGAGTCATTCTTTTGTAACTCTGTACAGAAGTAATTGGAGCAAGGTGGGAGCTGCGGAAGGAAGCCATATCTGAAGAGACTAGACAGGAAGTCACTTCCTAGTCCAGACTGCCCAAGGAATCCTACCTCCTGTCTGACGTTAATGTGCACTTGTTTTAAATCTGAAGGTGAGTCCTGTCCTTCATTTTTTTCCCTGCCACCTTCCTGAGCTTCTCTCAGCATGACTTAGGACATACCCAGTTCTTGATTGTCCCCATGTCCCGTCCTTCCCAGTGTGAATTTTAGGGCAACTTTGTATTTATCCTGAAAGTTAGCATCTGTCTAGCACACAAAAAAAGAAAGCCTGTGTTCTAGACCAAGACACTTCAACTCCTTTCCCCAGAGAACTTTTTAACAAAAATCTGGAAATACAGATATACAAATCCAACATTTACTGATGATAGACAATAATTTTAAAGCATCTCTATAATTTACCACTTACTTAAAGCAATCGTGCATGCCAGCAAGGTGAGTGTGCTTGTTTGTTTAACACAGTACAACCCAAAGATACACTAATTTGAAACATGCCACGGAATGATGACTAGGAACAGATTTCTTGTGCTCTGTAATTAATCCATCATGTTTCTGTGAGCAGAACTCTTTGTATGTCAGTGAGAACACTGGGTGCACTCTATAAAGTGCAGCAGTCTGAAATCTGAACAGAGGCAAGTTTGGCAGTGCCCACTCGTGTTTCATGGCATGACGGCATGTATAGTGCAAAGCTGTGTGTCGTGTTTTCAGAGTCAAGGCCGCAATGTTGGTGTGGATTCTAGGTTGTTGGCTGATTTATTTACTATTCAAAAAATGGTCTAGGAAGTTGGCTCTTTGAGGTTCTTTATTTCTTTTTTCTTTCTTTCTTTCTTTCTTTTTTTTTTTTTTTTTTTTTTTTTTTGTTTTGTTTTAAGACAGGGTTTCTCTGTGTAGCCCTGGCTGTCCTGGAATTCACTTTGTAGACCAGGCTGGCCTTGAACTTAGATTCACCTGCCTCTGGCCCTACAGTGACTGCCTGGTAACTAGTGCAGGCTGCTAAAATTCCTTCTGCATACCGTCCCTCATCTGTAAAGTGAGATTATTCTTTTAAAGTAAGTAGGATGGCACCTGGGCTACAGCAAGTGCTCGGTGAGTGTCCATTTCCTAGGATAAACAGCTTCCTGAACCCTGCCTGGTGTTTCTGGACCCTGGAAACTGCTGTGTTCTGAATCATTCCATCCGCCAGGAAGGAGCTTTCTGCTAGTCCCTACCTGCAGCTCTGGAGCAGGCTGTGTGCTTGGTTTCCACTCAACCCAATTAGGCCTAAGTATTTAACTCTAGGCCCTACCACCTTTTCTGGGGTGGGCTCCTGGGGCAGGCAAGGGTGTCTCTGAGTAATCAGTGCTCTTTCTTGCCCTACCAGGGATGGTACTTTGAGTGAATGACCTCCCTGGAGACCATTCTTCTGCTGCCCTCGTCATCAGCCAGGAGGCAGAAGATCCCACTGGTCCAGAAAAGAAAAGCCCATTTCTCTTGAGTGTCAAGAAGCTGCCTCATGCTTGGGGGATCAGGGTGGCTATGGCTGTTGTATTCAATGCCCTGTTGCTACTGGTGCTGTGTGGAAATACTGCTTCAGGAGATCAGCCTGTGCCAACAAAACCTCCTGGGGCTTTGAACTATGAATTGCCTATCGCAGAATATGAGACCCAAGATACCTTCGATGCTGGGATTGTTGGGCCTCTCTACCAAATGGTGAACATCTTCCTCAACGTGGTCCAGCCAAATGACTTCCCGCTAGGTGAGTGGTGACCATGGAAAGGATTGAATTGCTGCTCTTGGCAACTTAATGACCACATCAGCATCCCCACAGAAGACATTCAGCTCTGTATAGTATGAGGCTCGAAAGCATTGACTCTACAGGAACAGGAAATATTTATATAGAGTTTAGGAAGATGTGTGTCTGGTTAAGCTGGGTGAGAAACAAAATCAAATCTTTTAGCTTGGTTGCTTTACCAGTTTATCTTGTTTGTTCTGCCTGGGGCAATGCAGTGTTCCAAGGCATACACACAAAGGACAGTGAAAGCTAGGGCAAAACTTTAAGTTCATTGTCGTGGAATGAGGGGTCGATAACTACCCAGGAGCTGTGTTGGTCGTGTCACTTAAGAATTTCTTTTCTGCTCACCACCAAAAGCAAGTTTAACAAGGACAGACATATCCAGACCTGCCTCCATCATTAACTGTCTCAGTACTAAGTTTAGGATGAGGAAAGGATGGGTAGAGGGTACTTTGTGGTCAGGGCTACTGTTCTCTATAGACATCCCTGATGTTTCTTTGACTTTATGTAATTCTTTAATCTGGAAGTACCCTGGTGTGTGTGATCACAGGGACAGTCCAGTGAAGAGGACAGTGGCCCATGTGGAGAATCAGCAGTGTGCCCTGGATTTTTATGAACTTAATTTACACTGCTCCTAAACTGTCATTGGTCATATAATTTGTGGCAGGTCCAAAAGATGAAAGTAGAAGTAGAAGACGATAAAATGAGGAGAGACTTAGATGGTCTTGGCTAATGTTTTAAGGGATGTGTGTGTGTGTGTGTGTGTGTGTGTGTGTGTGTGTGTGTGTGTGTGTGTATGTGTGTGAAAGAGAGAGAGGGAGGGGGGGTGAGAGGACAGAGAGCATCTACTGAGCCTCATCCTTGTTTACAATTATGGGGTTTTGTTGGTTAATTATTTTAAAATATTTTATTTTTATTTGATGTGCATTGATGTTTGGCCTGTGTGTATGTCTATGGGAGGGTACCAAATCTTCTGGAACTGGAGTTACAGATAGTTGTAAGCCAACATGTGTGTGCTGGGTTATCTGCAAGAGCAGCTGTTGTTTTTGACCACTGAACCATCTCTTCAGCCCTGGCTTGTTAAGTTTTAAATGCCAATTTGCCACAACCAAGAATGAGGGATTGCCTAGATCAGCTTGGCCTGCGGGCAAGGCCGTGTCTGTGGGGAAAACTGTCTTGACTGCCTTCATTGAGATGAAATGGAAGCCCCACCCTGAAGGTGGACAGGGGCCCTTATTTGTAGGCTAGCAAAGAAAGCCAGTCAAGGGAGCAGAGGCAGTAGTAAGCCAGCAGGCGCTTTGGGTGCATAGATTTCCTGTTCTTGCTGGTGATGTCATGTGACTGGCCGCTTGAGATTCCACCTTGACTACCCTCAAATGCTGGACCATTACCTGGGATTTCAAGCCAAATGAACCCTTCTCGCCCCATCTTGCCTCCCCCCTGCCCTCCCCCCCACCCCGCCGCCCTGCCCCTAGAATACTTTATCACAGCAGTAAAAATGAAGCGAGAATAGGCACATTTATAGTTCTAGTAAAATGCATGTTTATAGACATTTTTGTTGTCTGTTAGATGACCTTGAAGCAGTCTGAAGGGCTCTTGTTAGGTTTCTGTTTAAATTTCAATTCTAAGATATAAGTCAATCTGGGACTCTAGTGTCACTGAATATGATGTGAATTAACACTGTATCTGTCACTGCATACAAGAAGAAAGCTGGAATTTCAAGTGATGAAAGGAGCAAACAGGAGGGGTTAGTTGTTAGTGTTGGTTACATATTATCTATTTGGAATAGCTGTTCTTTTTTTTTTTTTTTTTTAATAGACTTACTATGAGTGCTACTGTAGAAACAGATAACTACTATGTAGAAACAGGCAACTCTTACTGTTCCTAGTCATTTAAAAGATTTTTTTATCTGTGTGTATGGTTATAATGCACAAATATGCACATTTGCAAATGGGTGGAGGTGCATGTGTGCATGTTGGGTATTTTCTTTTATTGTTTTCCACCAATTGTATACATGCATGCTATCACACTTGTCTTGTACATGGCTGCTGGCAGTCCAGTCTCCTTATGCTCGTGTGGCAGATACTTTCCAACAGAGCCATCATCTTCCCAGCCCCTAATTATCTTCAACAAAAAGTGTGTACAAAGCTTATAATCTGGTTATTTTGAATGCAGTTGTTTTGTATGAACTTACAGTGAATTCAGAAGAGTTGAAGCTACCCTTGCGTAGTCTAAGGCACAGCCTACAAATAGCTAACTCTATCATCTCTTTCCACACACTGTGCTATGTTGCTCCCTCTGGATTTCATAGGAAGGCTCTTTGTACTTTATAAAGCAATGTATATGCAAAGCCAGGCTAGCTGAGGATGTATTTGAAGAGTTTGAGCTCCATGGGCAACACGGTTAGCTTAGAAAAGAGCTGTCTGGAGGGTGTAAACGTGAACATTCTGAGAGAGTTAGCCTACCTTGTAGCTTGGGCTTGTCCTAGTGAAGTGAGACGTGCTCCCCGAGTTGTAGCCACAGAGCAAAGCATAATAGTTTTCTCTTTGAAGGGGAAAATTATTAGCGTGTCTTCAGAACCTAATGTTGAATTTGACAGTTGACATTCAAGGGTTTTGATTTTCTTCTCTCATCCTGGTTTCTTTTGTATTGTTCCAGCCAATTATGAGGTTTCATAATGGTCTGTGAGTGTCCCTAAGTGCTCTATATCGCCTAGGACATGAATGAAGTAGTCATGGCTTTCACCTGGGGCCCATACATTAGGCACCAAATCATGGGGTGCCTTAGATTATTAGCCTAAATAGAAAAATTTGAGACAAGTATAATATGTTGCTAGATGGTATGCTGGCTAGTTTTAATGTCAACATTGACACAGCTGGAGTTATCTGAAAAAAGGGAGCCTCAGTTGAGAAAATTACAGCCTTAGTAAGATCTGGTTATAAGGCATTTTTAAAATTAGTGATTGACTGGGGAGGGCCCAGGCCATTGTGGTGCCATCCCTGGGCTGCTGGTCCTGGGCTTTATAAAAAGGCAGGCTGCGCAGGCCGTGAGGAGCAAGCCAGTAAGCAGCACCCATCTATGGCCTCAGCATCAGCTCCTGCCTCCAAGTTCCTGCCCTGTTTGAGTTCCTCCCCTGACTTCCCACAGTGAGGGACTATGAAGTGGAAGTAGAAGCCAAATAAACCCTTTCCTTCACAACTTGGTGCTTCATTGCAGCAATAGAAACCCTAAGACAGGTAGTATTATCTGTCTGAAAGCGTATAGAGTCTTTGAATAGAGTTTACTGTAGACAGAGGAATGGTAGAGGAAGGCCATTGGAGCCTGTTTGCTCTTTGCTTGCTATGTGTCTCATATCCAACCAAAATAGTTTTCTGAGTTTGCCATTTGACATTCTTGCGTGAAGCTTGTGTTGTATCCTGAAGAGGGCTGGGATGGCATGTCCTTGTTCAGCTGGGATGTGAGACACAGTTTTATTTCTTGGATAAAAGAGAATAGGATGAATAGATCAAGAATATGGGTACCTGAGCCATGCTACACTGTGTCCTTGAACCTGAGGTGGCTATCTCACAAACATCTTTCTGGCTTGGAGTCAATGAGAATGTGAGCCTGCATGCTAGCTTAGGGCTCATTGAGAAGGGAGAGCTGTGTGTCACCTTGGGAGTCACTGTGCTGAGGGCTGGGAAGTCTGAAATATGGGGTCTCAGATAGGCCCTCCAGCCTGGTTGTAAGCAGCTATTTCTTTGCTGGGTGCTTGCATGTTCTTTCCATGGTGCATGCTCAGAGATAGAGACAATCAGACATGCAGTGATCTCTCTCTCTCTCTCTCTCAACCAGGCACAAAGCTCATTATGAGGGGTCTACATATATGCTCCATCTGAGCCTAGTGATCCCTCAAAGTCCCTATCTCCGAACACCAACGTATCGGAGCTCAGCTTATGAATCGGGGAGGAGCAAAGACAGTGGGTGTCTCAGTCAGTGTTCTGTTGCTGTGAAGACACACCATAACCAAGGCAACTATTATAAAAGAAAGCATTTCACTGGGGCTGGCTTACAGTTCCAGAGCTTTAGTCCACTATGACCACGGCAAGAAGCACAGGGGCACAAAGTCAGAGATGGTGCTGGAGGAGTAGCTGTGAGTTCTATATCTGGGATCATAGGCAGCAGGAAGAGAGAGCCATTGGGCCTGGCGTGGGCTTTTGAAACCTCAAAGCCCATCCCCCCAGTGACACACTTCCTCCAACAAGGCCCCACTTATCCCCACCAAGCCACACCTCCTAAACCTTCTCATGCAGCGCCACTCTCTGATGATTAAGCATTCAAATATATGAGTTTATGGGGGACTATTCATTTGAGATTCCCCACAGTGGGTACGGCCGGGCATTTATGGAGTAGTTTGGCCAAGGTCAATATGAGCCAATGCTGGAAAGAAGGAAGAACAGACATCATTCATTGGAGAAGCATTTGTTGAACTTCCCAGCTTTGTCTGGTGACCCCGTTGGGTGTTGTGAGCCGGGGTCTAAGTAGAATTGGATTTGAGGAAGAGTCTGGTCAGTACTGGGAGGGGAGATCACATGGAGGTGGATGCTCCTACAGCGGTCTAGAGGGATAACTACGAACAGATAACGAAGTGGAAAGTAATGGGGGAGAGGCATGCAATTTGGTGTCCAAAGGCCTATGTTTATGTCATAGCTTTTATAATGTCTTGCAGAGATGATCAAGGTCACATTTTTCACTTTCAGATCTTTACTTCTTCTTGTAGATGGAATCTGGCTGCAATCACAGCCTGCTCTGTAGCTTTTATTTGTGGGGCTTACATGAGATGTTATGTGTAAAGCCTATGTTTAAAACCGTGCCCGACTGGCACCAGGAAGAGTCAATAATTGCAGTTGGCTTTTAGCTTTATTATCTGAGATGAAAAGTTGGCCAAATGTGTTTAAGTTGATGCAGGGAGAGGACATGGGAACATTAAGGGCATCATTAAAATGCCCTTGCTGCTACTCCCTTGGGAACACTCTACACAGAACTGCCCTGTTGGAAGCAGTTCTGTGACTTCCCAAGGTGTCCTGGCTGTGTCTGGTTGGCAGACCTCCCAGTAGCAGAGTGGGCGCCAGGATCCAGGACTTACTGTGACCCTGGATAGTCTTCCCTCCTCGAAAGGATGTCGCCATCTATCAGGCTCTTGGGTTTCCTCCGCTTCTTTGTTCTTTACTGTCCTGGCCAGTAATCAATCCCTAAGGCTTGCTTTGCTACCTGCTAACTCGCTGAAATCCCTCATGACTTTTGGTTGGAGGTAGGTGATGGCGGAGGTGGAGTGTCAGTTATAATTATGTCTCTTTACAGGTTCAGAAACTAAGTCAGAAAGAGCACGTGTTCAAGTTGCTAAAAAAGAGGCAAACTGAGAGACCTTTGTCTCTGGGACTAGTTATTTTTCTGGTAATCTTTGGCTTCCTGTGGGTAATTTCTTTTTCCTTTTACTTTAATGTAGTGCTCTTAAAGTAACCATGGGTTAGGTTTTACAACAAAAAACAACAACCAAAAAGACGAAAAGAACAACAGCTAGAATTTTAAAAAACAAAAGCATGAAAATAACCACGAGTCGATATGAAAAGTGATAGCCTTTGCATGTAAAAAGTGGACATTGCAGACTGTGTACTGTGAGTGTTAAATCGCCTCTTCCAATTTTATGTGGCAACAATTAATTTGCTCTAAGGTAAGACTCAGAGCCATTCTGGGGATGTAAACAAAGCAAAGCCATAAACAAAACAAAAAGCAAACAAACAAACAAAAGACATGTCTGCTTTTAGCTTTATAAAATATTGTAATAAGTGTTCACCCTGCTTTAGCATATTCCTTAATTAGATTTTAGAATGGTTGACCTATTTCCAGACTAACCTGATTTGCCCCTGGGATTTGTTGCATTTGGGCATGGCATTGGCTAGGAAGTAGACCTGGGGCATGAGGGTGAATGAGGTTGGGTTCCTATGGAGTTGGGTGAGGTGACCGAGAGAGTTGGACAGCAGGATGGAGGGTTGTGGCACTGCGCTCAGTGAGGCTTGCAATGGCCTTGCTGTCCAGTGAGATTCCCTCTTCCTCCCATCAGAACTGGAGACCTTAGCATCTCCTGCCTCCTTCCAGACCGGCTTTTTTGCTGCCACACTCAACTCCTATGGTCTTCGTTGTATAGAATTTATTTGCCCATGTCACAGGTTTCAGATTAGCTTCCTGGAGAGAGGCCGGCAGCTCTTTTTCTTCCATCCCTTTAATTCTAAACCCCCAAGGAAGCCAATCAAGGTCAGATCCTCTCAATAACCATGGCCAGGGTGGCACTAAGTGGGCCTGGCTGCTGTGAACCATTGGTGCCACCACAACTGCAGAAGCAGAGAGAGGTGGCTGCAGGAAAGTTGCTGGCCAGGTGAATAGCCCAACAGGTGTGCCTGTACTAGCATCTAGGTACCACTAGATAACAGAACCTGTGTGTTCTCACCTAATTCACACAAAGTAGTCATTGTCCTCTACAGATCATGTGACTCAAGCTGGCACTGGGCGTCGACAAAAGTAAGGTCACCGCGGCAAAACAACTGATGTGCCTTGTTCCTTCCTCTTGGTGTCAGTGCCTATGCTGGGCGGCCTGTACCTCCTCTTCCTCCTTTCTTTCCAGCAACCTTACAGGATTAGACAGGTTGGCTAGTCTGAACTCGGGTCCTCGTAGCGTCTCATTCTACAGAAGCGGAAGTTGAGGACAGAGCACCGATCAATTATTGCCCAGGGCCTGCAGCTAGCCAAGTAGCTTGCTGCAGCCTTTGAGGCTCACGAGGAGAGTGAGAGTCAAAAAGCAACGTCCCTTGTACTGACAGCCCAAAGACCACACTGAGAGAGATTTTCTTTTTTACATTTACGTGTGTGTGTGTGTGTGTGTGTGTGTGTGTGTGTGTTGCCTACACATGCGTTCCTTCCAGAACTCACGTATGGAGATCAGAGGACAGCTTGCAGGTGTTGCTCTTCTGGTTCCACCACATGGGTTCTGGGGAATCGAACACAGCTTGTCAGGTCTGGCGGCAAGTGCTTTTGCCTGCAAGGCTACCTTGCCAGTCTTCATTGACCTCTGACCGATGCCTCTGTTGATAACGATGTTTCACTCAAGCTGTACTTGCATGGTCCCTAGTGTGTGTGCATATGTGCGTGTCTGTCTTGGATGGGCAATGGGTGTGTCAGGGTATGACAAGGCCGTCAGTTCTACTGTGTCTGTGCCTTCAAACTGCCACCGATTGCTTGTTTCCTTGTGCACAGGGCCTCTCTGGTTGATAGGTGACCCTGTCCTTGCAAGTAGCAAACAGCAGGAAAAGCCCTTCAAAAGACTCTAGAAGCGGCGCTTCCTGCTTTGTGGGGCCCTGTCCTGGAATGCCTCAGGACTTTCCTCTAGCCCCTGTAGGAAGCAGATTAGTGTGTGTGTGTGTAAACATGGGAGGCCCCTCAGCAGCTGCAGGATGAAGCCAGCCTGGCAGGGAAATGGCCTAGAGCCCCTGGAGGAAAGTGTGGTGTGCATAGGGCAGTACCAGGTCAGGGCTGCCCAGCAGGATGAACATGCACAGAGAGGTCAGAACTCCACTCTGTGTCCAGGGGTCTAGTGATGGCAAAGTGCTCTGGTGATGCTCTGAGTGATGGTAAAGACCTGTGTGCTGGATCAGCCTCCTAGCGTTACTAGCTCTGTGATGGTGACTAAGTTATTTAGTCTGGAAGATGACAGTCGACCACAGGATCTACCTGGGGGGTAGGAGGAGGGTCACAGTATGTAAGTATTAAGTAAATAATTATAAACATTTAGAGCAACATGTGAGAGTAACACTCATTGGTATTTATTTGTTTATCAAAAAGCGTAAGAATGTTTATAATTTGTATTGGCTAATCACAAGTTTAGGGGAATCCCAGAAACAAGAGAAGCAGTTATGTGATCCTCCAATATGAGCTTTGCAGGGTGACAGTAACAAATGGTCACATTCTGGGACACTTAACACCATCGCTAGAAAAAGTCTATCACAACCAGAAGCCAAAAGTCTAAAATCAAGGCATAAGCACAGCTTCGGTGCTTCGGTCCCTCCTAAGGCCAGAAGGGAGAATGCTCCTGCTTCCTCCAGTCTAATGGTGCTAAGTGTCCCTTGGCCTGTGTGGGGTCACTCTCCTCTCTATAGGGCACCCCCCCTGCTATCCTAGGATGCATTCATCTCGGGATGCTTAACTCAAAGTTCCACAAATCACACTTGCAGGCTTTAGGGTTGGGACAAAGATATGTCACTTTAAGGGTCCCCATTTGCTACACTGTTTCCATTCTTCCTCTGTTCTCTACATAACCCTGTGCAGCTAAGAGATGCTAAGCTCCAGTTCTATTCTTAGAAAGTGAACCAGATTGTAACCTGGTTTGTCTGATTCCCGGCACTCACATTCCAGCTCTGCAAAGCCTTCTTTCCTGGTGTGAGCCTGGTGCTGTCTGGCCGAGCGCACGGGCTGAGTTAGTTACCTGCTTTCCAAAAGGCTCACAAGCTGGTTACCACCCCACCCCACCCCATTCTTCTGAGTCTTTTTAAAAATCACTGAGGACTCAGAGGATGGCTCATTAGGTGACATGCCTGCTGTGCAAGCAGGAGGACTTGAGTTCAGATCCTCAGAACTCAGCTGAAAACTAGGCACTTGTTTGTAACCCGAGCACTGGAGATGTGGGGGAAACCCGCCAAATCAATGAGCCTCAGATTCACTGAGAGAGACCCAGTCTCAAAAGAATGAAGAGCAAAGCAAGCCAGAAAAGATAGCAGAAAATGGCCGCTGGCTTCCACATGTGCACGTGTTGCACACACACACACATATGCCTCAATACACATGAAAAAGAAACCAAGGAGACTCGCCCCTTTCCAACAACACACTCCTTGGGCTGCCCTTTCAAGCCTTTGCCCCTCCTTTTATTTTGAAATGAATTCTATTCTGTTATCATTTGATCCACAGCTGATTAAATACAGCAATGCAGAGTCTGTGGATAAGGCGGCTCGACTGTATCTACAGAGGTCAGAGCACGGCTCACATTTGAGGCAAAACAAATTATAGATGTTTACATAGATTCAAGGCAAAAGTCAACTAATGTTTGCTCGTGTCTTTTTCAGACGCTCCTTCTATGGTGAGCCCAAGCTTGTTAATTGCACTTGTTCTCGTAATACGTTTCAACTTTTGAGGAAGGGTGTGATACTCGGGGAAATTTGTGACTTGAAATTTTCACCCATCGGAGGCATCTCTCCATGCGAGTTCTTATTATAGTGTTTCCTACAGTTAAAAAAAAAAAAAAAAGCTCCTTTTAATCAAGGAATGTAAAACACTCATTGGCCAATCTTTTGATGTATGGCCAAGACTTAAATTGTGCTTTTATTATGAGTTAATTGAAGTTCCAAAATTAGCGTTTCTGATATAAATCAGGCTCACAGTGCATCCTTTATAATTTTAGGCTTCTTTGTTTTGATTTCTTTGAAGTATAACAAAAGCGAAAACACTTCAGTTTAGAGTTCCATACTTGTAGTTCATTTTTTTCCTCAGACATCCAAATTACTGGCCTATATTAAGGCTTTATATTTGATTTGTGTGTGTGTGTGTGTGTGTGTGTGTGTGTGTGTGTGTAATAGAACCTAGGGCTTTCCTCATACATGTTAGGCCAGTGCCCTTCCACTGTGGTATTTAGTCATAACACATAACAACTGTACTTTTATTATAAATAAAAAGGCAGAAAACAGCTTGTCAGCAAACTCGGTGGTCATAGGCTGAACAACCTACTGGACCACAATTCATATATAGAAGTTCTAACCCCCAGAAGATAACCCCATTTACAAATTAGAGTCATTGAGGACTCTGCAGCATAGTGCAGAGCAGGCTGGTGGCAGGAAGGGTGTGTGTGTGTGTGTGTGTGTGTGTGTGTGTGTGTGTGTGTGTTCATATCTTGTGAGTATACGTGTGGAGGCCAGAGGTCCATATTGGGAGTCCTCCTCTGTATTTCACCTAATTTTCTGAAACAGACTCTCAAACTGAACCTAGAGCTTGCTATTTGGGCTAGACTGCCTGGCCGGTGAGCCCTCAGGAGAACCTGTCTCTGCCTCTCTGGTGTTGGAGTCAGGGATGCCTGCAGTGTCTGGCTCTTACCTGCATGCAGGGGGTCTGAACTCGGGTCTCCACCCTTCTGCTAAGCCATCTATCTCCACAGCACATGGCGTCTGTCCTTTCAAACCTGGAGACAGACAGGGAAACTGCTCTATGTAGGTTGCGGTGTCTTTGCTGTTCAGCAGGATCAGCTGGCCTTTATAGCTGGCCTTTGCTGGTTCCTGGAGTGTAACCATCCTGTGGGCAGGAAGATACTAGAAAAACCTTGTGCCTCTCTCCTTGGCCATCAAACCATTGAAACAATGGACCCAAAGAAACTGGAATTTCCCCAGGAGTCTCAAGCTGGGAGAAGGAAAAGGCTGAAGCCTGGCGTCTTCAGAGGAGGAATTTGTCTCCTAGGAAAAGATGCACACTTCCTGGTAACTTGTATGGTACCTTGCAGTAGAGCCCGGGGCAGACAGAGAAGGGTCAATGTTGGGCAGAACCACACCTTGACCAGGACTGATCAGTTATGCATATGTCCTGCCCTCTGTTTAAAACCAAATCTCATGTCACGACCCAAAGCTGTACTTTGGGGTGGGGGGTGGGGCGGTCACTGAACCTCTTTCTTTCCCTTCTTTCCCATATGGTCACACTGAATAAATCTTTCTCTGCCTTTTTGCTATTATTTGTCTGTTTAGTTGGAGTGCTGAGGATGAGTGGCTATGCTGAGCTTGTTGGGGCTGCCAGGGCCTCAGCTCTGACCCTAACAACCCCAGTGACACAGATAACTTTTAAATGAAAAGTTAACACCTTTTATTCAGGCTTTTTTTTTTTTTTTTTTTTTTTTTTTGAGACATTGTCTCCCTTTGTGGCCCAGGCTGGTTTTAAATTGTCTTCTGTCTTAGTCATGTTTCTACTGCTTGTAACAAAACACCACTGATGAAGGCAGCCTATGAGAGAAAGTGTAGAATTGGGCTGCAGTTCCGTGGGTCAGAGTCCACGATGGTGGCAGCAGGAATAGCTGAGGACCCACATCTTAATTCCAAGCAAGAGGCAAAGACAGATGGCTGGGTATGGCACAAATCTTTTGAAATGGAAAAGTCAATCCCCAGGGACACGCCTCCTCCTCTAGCAAGGCCACACCTCCACCCACTGGGTTCAAGTATTCAAACTTTATGAGCCTTTGGGGGCCATTCTCATCCAAATCAACACAACTATGCTGCTGCTCAGGTTGGCCTTGACCTTTTGATCCTCCTGCCTCTGTTTTCTAATTCCAATCCCACACCACCCCAACTAGCCTGATTGAGTCTAGTTTTAGTTAATACTTTCTAATTTTAGAAGTTTCATTTCTTTTTGTAACTCTTGAGCTGTATCTATTTCAATTTGACTCTTCTTTTTTTTTATTATTAATTTATTCAGATTTCATTTAAATTTTTATTCCCTTGCTTGTCTCTTCCCATTCCTCCCTGCCCGCCCCCCATTTCATCCTGTTCCCATCCCTTAGGTCTCTGACAGAAGGGGACCTCCTCCCCCACCATATGGCCACAGCCTATCAAGTCTCATCTTGGTAGCCTTCCTATTCTTTCTCATGAAAGTGCTACCATGTCTCCCCATCAAGGGGAAGTGGTCATTGATTCTTACTTCTTAATAAATACAGTTAAGTTGATTTTTCCCCCCCTGAGAACATTTAGGCTTCATCCTATAGATACTGAAATGTGGGGTGGTATTCTTATTTTTTTCCTAGCAGTTTATTATTTCAGTTTTGATCATCCCTTTTGCCTACTATGACTAGTGCCATTGGAGTAACTTTCACCCTATTAAAAAGTTGTGATAAAGTTTATATGGCCTACTCATTTTAAAATGCCGATGTCTTCAACAGCATGACCTGAGGTGCACAAAGGCTTCGTCCCTAGCCATGAGCTGTGTGTGGACTCATACCCCTTTCTGCACTGTCTCTCCCTGCTGTCCTCTGGAATTTTATGTGAAACCCGTCTCCTTCAGACATTGGTGAGATAGTGCTGTGTGTACTTCAGAAGAAAACAAAGATGGCTTCTTTTCAGACTTTAGTTTTTCTTAACCAATTACCCCGAGTAATTAAATCCATGTGCCTGTTTCTGGAAAATTGGAGAGCAGTGTCCCCTTTGGCCACCAGCTTTTCTTCTAGTGCCTTTTTCATATGTGTCTTTTCCACTGACTTATGGGGATGAGTTCGCTTGGGTGGGGATGTGTCTTCCTGCGTGGGACTCCCAGGTCTGCTCAGGTGCCTGACCTGGCTCTCTGCCCTTCCTTTATTTCTTTCTTAGTTGACTCTGGGACCCCCAAAGATGATGTGATAGTCTACTTATATTTGATCTTTCTCTAGCAGGAACCTCTAAGTTCCTGGTCCATGGCTTTACAGTATCTCAATTTGACGTTGCTCTGATAAACAATGACAGATCTATTAGTTGAGTCAAGGGCTCTCTTTGTAGGGTCTGCATGAGGGGGTAAGAGGAGGCTGTGCATGCTTTAATATCCTCTTAGGAATTGGCTGACCCAGAACCTCAGCCTAATGAGATTTGGACATAAGCGTCTGGAGGGTAATTGAGCAAGACATGTTGGGGGTGATGTTCCAGGCTTACTGACACTGTCTTACTTTTTTTTTAAAGTGCCACCCCAAATACAACTTGTGCATGGAGATACAACTGAGCAGAAATGACATTCTAGCTAAGTCAAGTTCCCCTGCCTTTGGAAATGATAGCTTCCCAAGTCCATAATACAGCAATGGGGCTGCTCAGTCTTGCTGCAGGCTCGTTCATTCACATGGACGTTGAAACTGTGAGAATTGTGTGTCATATCTGTTCCCTTCTCTCGGCCAAACCATCTTCCCCCAACTGAGACTGTCACTCACCTAGATCATGGCTCAGGTGGGCCTTCAACACATGTAGCAAAGACTCTGGTGGTTATACCATCTGGCCTTTCTGCTGTTCCTGAGACTCACTGAGCAGTCCCCTGCCTCAGGTGTATTTCCCTTTGAATCATTCTATTGGATGGTTTATTTTTCAGCTCCCTCCAATCTTTGTTCAGATTTCATCTCTTCAGGCCATCACCCCACTTTCCTTCCTTTATCCTTTCTTCATTTCATGCACCCTAATATTATAGTGGTACCCCTTCTCTGGTGTTTTACTTTCTGTGGTTTCAGTAGCCCATGATCTCAAACTTCTAATTGGAAATGCCATATATAAATGATTCATAAACTATTAGGTTATGTGTTGTTCGGAGTAGTGTGATAAAGTCCTGTGTCTTCCTGATCTATTCCACCCAGGACACGAACCATTCCATTATCCAAAATATCCGTGCTGTATAAGCTACCCGCCTGTTAGCCATCTCTGCTGTCACATTTATTGGTCTGGTGCTGACCACTGCTTATGTAATCCTTGTTTTTTCCTAAAGAATGGTCCTGAAACATAAGAGTAGGGGTGCTGGTAGTTTTATCATAGTAAAATATAACCATTCTAATTGTATTATTAGTTATTGCTTGTCTCTTGTGGTGCCTAATTTATAATTAGATTGTATGTAGGTTTTTTTTTTTAAAGGATAATGCCTGTATGGTATTTGTCCATTTCCTGTCTCAGAATCTAAGCATCTTCCTGGAAGGGCTCTGCTAATTTTATTCATTTAACTTTATAGTACTGTATCCCCAAAGCCTGGAGTGGTGCTTATTAAGAGCTAGAATTTATTGAGCTCTCAGTAAACATATCACTGGATGCTCAGTGAACATTAGCTGGCTGCGTGAGACCTATCCCCAGCCCTGTGCTGGCTTCTGTGTCTGGCTCCAGCCATCCTGTCCTGCCTTGCTGGACTGCAGTCACTCCGGCCTTTTAGTTTTCAGAAACTGCCAGCTCCTTCCTGACATTGGGGGCCTCTGCATGAGCCCAGCCTTCTGTACAAATGTATTCCCCTTAGTGGGTGGATATTTTCTTGCAGTGCTGGGGCAGGCAGGTAAAGTGGGTCCAGGTGGCAGAGCTCTAATTTGTTCTGGGAGTGGTTAGCTGTTGGATGCAATTAGGAGAAAACAGAGCACACCCCCCACCACTTGCCTTCTTCCTCCTCTCTCTGCATGTTCACCTGTGCCCCTCTCCACCAGCCCCATACACACACACACACACACACACACACACACACACACACACACACACACCCCATTTCAGTTTTACACTAGGGTTATGCGTGCACTTAACTTTTCTTTGCACTTCAGATATTTACCCCCAATGGGGTTATTAGTCATGAGATGCCATTTTCAAAGGTTTTGAAAGATCTGCGGTCTACCAGAAGGCCCGTGATGCCTTCTGCTACCCCTGAAGTGTGGTGAGCTGAACGTAAACTGCACAGATTGTAACTCACGTTTCTGATAACTATTGGGGTGGAGGGCATTTTCCCAGTTGTTAGTTTCCGTTTTTGAGGAGTTTATCTGTGAAAGGGGCTTGTCTACTTCTATAGAGATCTTGGTTTTATTTTCTTTTTCTTTCTTTCTTTCTTTCTTTCTTTCTTTCTTTTTTTTTTTTTTTAATTCATGATGCTTCCACAGCAGAGCTTCGGACAGAACTCTGTGCCTCACCTGTTCCCTGGGAACACTAATTAGTGGCACTAATTAGGCCACTTGGTGTGAGGGAAACTGTTATTTAGGGGAGATAAAAAACATCCAGTTGCTTTCTTTTACAGGGTGCATCAGCCCTTGGGAGATGAAGCTTGCAGCTTTAAGATTATGCCTTCAGTGTCAGCTAATGGGGCAAGAGAGCAGAAAGAGAAGCAGGGGTGGGAGAGGGTGAAGTGTGGGCGTGTGGTTTGGGGATGTTGGGCTCTGCAGGACTCTGAGCACAGAGAGGCAGGTTGTCTCCTGTGTCATTCCCAGTTGAATTTCTGGTGCTCGGAATACAGCGCAAACTCCTGCTACATTGACATGCTTTGTTGACTACAGAAGCTCACTGCCATTTTTTCTTGCAGTGTTATTAATCTCAAGCACAGCAGACATAGCAATTTATTCTAATTTTATAGAAAGTATATGTTCCTATAGAATGTATAGAATATACATATAAGGTATATGTTCACTTGTAGATAACTGTGTGCATCTGATGTGCGGGTTTTCAAACTATTGTGTTGTTGGTTTAAAAAGTTCAAGTCAAAAAAAAAAAAAAAAGTTCAAATCATACCATATTCCCACATGGACTGCAAATCAAGATATGATGTAGAAAAAAAACCCCAAATATCTAAATTCATCAAGTTTTAAGACATTTACCCACAGGGCTCCCTGTGTCTACACTTGAAGATTCAATATTATCATTATATATGAAACTTAAAACAAAAAGTGCTTCACATTTCCAAGCCAGTCTGATAACACACACTTAGAGGTGTAAGGAAATCAGGTTTTAGTGGATGCTCAATGCCTGGAGTTCAATGATTTGCTGTTGTATTTTAAGTACGTAAGAAGCTTTTTGATTATCCATCCCATCCACCTGCGTGGCTTAATAAGGAAGCCATGGGGGCAAAGGCCTAAAGAAACACAATGACAGAAAACGTAGATTTTTACGCACCATGTTTCTATTTCTAGATTGTTATTGTTGTTCTTAAGGAAAGTGCTCCCGCTTAGACAATGCCAGTTTCTTGGCTCTCGCTCACATGTCTTGTTTAGGGCAGGCAAGTTCTGGGGAGCACTTGGCACAGGTGCGTAGCCCTGGGTTGGGGCTATGGGATTTATGAAGGAGAGAGAACATTTTCTTCCTTAAGGAATAAACAGTTTCATCGATGGCCGAAACAAGATGTGTTGATGCTGAGTAAGTAGTGGACATAGGACAAGGGACTGTGGAATGACACAGATGAGTAACCAGTTATAAGCTTTTAGTGGTAGAGGAGCCCGCTGAGCACCTCAAATTTAACTTTGAGGAGTAGGGAGGGCAAACCGTCTAAAGTGTAACATTGGCAAGCCTCAGAGAAGGAATGAGCCGGCCTATTTAAGGGCCCAGATGTGGCTGGATCAGTGGGGCTTTAAGGGACTTTGCTGCTAAGGTCTTATGTTTTTAATGATGTGTATTATCTCCGTTTGACAGGCTAAGGGAGGTTAAATACTTTTTGAGGCTGGACCAAATACACAACCCAAAAAGTCAGAGCTGAAATTTGAATTCCAAGTTACTCGGTTACAGTAACTATGTAGTTTCTTATATGCAGTGAGACAGTTTAAGAGGGAACAAATGTGTTAGCAATGATTAAGGCAGGACTGTGACTATAAACCAGGACTGTCTTGCACAAACCAAGTTATCACTTTGCCTTTTGTGGTTGCTCCCCCCACAGCGTCTGTACTTGCTTTGATGTGAGTTGGCGGGCTCTGGTCACAGGATAAACAACTTAGTGACAACTAATGGAGGCTGTGTACACAGCTATACATAAATTGGTGTATTTATGAGCACTGTGTGAAGTAGATGGGAGAGGCCAGGCCAAAGGACTTGTGAGAGGCTGACTTTATTAAAGGTCAGCCCACTTTGATGAAAGTCTGAACTAGATGACAAAATGTGAGGCAACTAAGACTTGCCCTAACTTCTTAACTCTGTTAAGTTTCTTTTTTTTTTTTTAATATTTATTCTTATGTATATGAGTTATCTATCATTAAACACACACCAGAAGAAGGCATCAGATTCCATTACAGATTTTTTTTTTTTTGAGGCATCATGTGGTTGCTGGGAATTGAACTCAGGACCTCTAGAAGAGCCATCTCTCCAGCGCCCCAACTCTGTTAAGTTTCAAGCTTTCCCAAAACCAGCAGTAAGAATGCAATACTTTACCATTCACTGCTTGCCAGGTGGAAAATGCCCTGGAGTTTCATAGTTGTTTCCTCTAGGCTTGTAGCGGTGTTTTGGCCTCCCATTTGTCTTTGCTGAAGCACCTGAGACAAACGCCAAGTGGCGCCTCATTTCCCTTCAACCACAACAGCCAACCTTGAAAGAATGTGACATCTTGTATTGCCTGCACCACACCACCGCCTGTGTTGCTATTAATTTTCACACCCATATTTTCTCAGTTACCTCTTGACTGCTTCCCTCTTTGCCAGCAGGCAAGGAAGGAAATGATAAACCAGAGTCAGAACGCTGTGAGCCTGATAAACCGGGAGACTCACCGAACTGGCTAACTGGGTGCTTCTCTCTTCCCTGGAACAGACTCTCTGACATAAAGGATGTCAGAAGAGAAGTGCATCCTGGCTCACAGTTCAGCCATACACCGTGGCAGGGAGGCAAGGTGGCAGGGCCTGTAAGGGGCAGCAGGTGGCTGCTGACTCACATGCGGACAGGTCTGGAAGCATAGACAAAGAATGAAAGAGCTTAGCAACCCCCTCCCCATCCCCCTATTCCCCCCCCCCACTTTTCTCCTTTTCATTCAGTTTCATCCAGACATGGGTCCCAGCACATGCAATGGTGCCACTAACTTCCGCCGTAGGTCTTCCTCCACAGATAATCCTCTCTAGAAAATTCCAAGGACAGTGATGTCACAGGTGTTGTTTCTAAGCCCAGTATTTGTTACCCCAATTAACCATCACAGAACAGGCAAAGTGATTGCAGGGAAGAAGCCCAAGGCCTTGTTATCTTTTGTCTCTGTACTGTAGTTTGACATTTTAAACCTTTAGCAGCTTTGCAACAATAGCTCAGATGGGCACTAACTTTACCTGGACTGCTTGTTGGGAGATTTCGCCGCACAGCTTAATGCTCCAGTGTGCATCTCAGAAGTCATTCTCCCACGCAAACAAGCGGAAACATGACTCCCGTGACATTTAACATGCACTTTCATCAGCCACACACACAGTTCCTATTTACAGTTCTCAAGATTTCCCTATCGTGCCTTTATAGTTTTAATCCAAATGAAGCAATTTGAGAGGGTGCTACTGCATTATGCCCCCCATGGGACCACATCAGGAGGCGCAAGGGTGAAAGAAAGTTAGATATTTGCTTAAGATGGTTCACACACACACACACACACACACACACACACACACACACACACACACACACACAGGAGGTCTGAAGACAGCCAGTCAGGATTGATTCTTTCCTTCTACTATGTAGGTCATGGGGATTGAACTCAGGTTATCAGGCTTGGTGGTAAGGCAAGTACCTTTACTGTTGGGCCATCTAGCTGGCCCTTCTAAAATTTTTATATTTTTGGGAGGGGGATGGAGTGTGATGGCCCATGTCTTTAATTCCATCAGAGGCAGATGAATCTCTGAGTTAGAGGCCAGCTGGGTCTTTATAGTGAGTCCTAAGTCAGCCAGTGTTACACAGTGAGACCCTACCTTAAATAAATTTAAAAAATATATGTACACATATATACATGTGTGTTTATGTACATAAATATACACACATATGTGTGTGTGTGTGTCAGGTATGGTGGCACGCACCTTTAATCCTAGCACTTGGGAGCAGAGGCAGGTGGACATCTGAGTTTGAGGCCAATCTGGCTTACAGAGCAAATTTCAGGGTGGCCGGTGGTATATATTAGCTTTGTCCTCAAATGTTTCCATATCCTACCCTGCTCTCCAACAGCCCATTGCCTGCTTAGGGTTTGTAGCTTCTCATTGTTTTAGTCAGCCCTCACTGATACTGTTTGGGTCTTGACTGTCCCCTGAACGTTGACACGACCAAAAGCTTGGTCCTAGGGTGGAAATTGATGGAGGATGTACCAGTCACGGCTAATGCTGGGTCTTTAGGTCACTGGGTCAGTGGGGCTCTGGCTCCTCCCTTTCTTCTCTGTTCTGTGAGGTGAATGTTTTTACTCTGTCACTGTCCCTGCCTCTGTGCTGGTTTTTCACAGCCACAGAGCCGTAGCCTCACTTTGGACTGCAACCGCCACATGAGCCAGAACCAAACCTTGTCCCGTCTCAGGCAGTCCCTTGGGTAATTTTTATAGCAGCAGAAAACTGAACAGCACAGTCACTGTCGTGGATGTAAAGTGGCGATTCTCCACTTTGCCGCCTTTCTGCTGTGTCTTGAATGTTCTAGTATTGTGCTATAGGAATGAGGGTAAACCTCCAACCTCAGCGTTTCCCAAGAACTGCACTGTGATGTGAGTATGCTAAGCAGCCCTTGGGATTCTGGAGCCTGAGAGTGAAGTGAATCAGGCTGGAGGCGCCTAGAACTGTGGAGCCACAGTAGAGAAAGGCCATGTGTGTCTGCTGTCCCAGGAGGCCTTCTCAGGCTCAGCCACCTCAGCAGCTGACAGACTCTGGGATCATACACCATTTCTTTCTTTCCTCACACGCTTCCATCCCATAGCCAGGACACAGGCCTAGTAGACTGACAGCATCCTACTGAACTTGGCTCACTTCATTGTTGACACGGAAAGCAGGTGGTGGCCCTGCCCTTCCTTTTCCCTCCCTCCTCTTCTCAACCTTTCCTCCCTTACTCTTCTCTTTCCCTCCTTTTCCTCTCCTTCTTGCTCCTTCTCTCCTTTCTCCCTGTCCTTTCCTTCCCTTCCCTCATGCTTTCTTTACCTCCTTTCTCCCCTTCCTTCCCTTCACTGTTTCTGCTTCCCCCCTTTTCCTGACAAGGAGCCTGTGGCCTTGCGTTCGCCAGGCACATCCTCTGCCAGCACCCATTTGGGCTTCTCTTTTCTGGCATTCAGGAACTTCCTGTGGAATTGATCCAAGACAAGCACTTATGCCTACACTGGAGCTAACGCAGGCATTGCCACAGGACCACCGGGCTCTTTCCCCTCCCTCTCTGGTTCTAAGTTTCTAAGTCTCTTCCCAGCACCAGGAGGAATAGTACAGGGGTCAGGGGTGGGAGGTGGAGGAGGGCGGGGGAGGTTGTTTCAATGCTGGCTCATGAAGTGGAGCTTCAGAAGTCAATTTGCTTGTCTGGAACAACAATCACCTCATCTCTGAAGATTGCCCTGCCCTGGCTCTCATCTAGGCAGCCACCGTGGCTTTGCTAAGCCTGTCCGGAGTCTGACTCTGAGAGCACTGTCTGGAGGAAGACTTACTTGTCCCACTTGACATCGTCCCTCAGCTGTCTTAGGACGTAGTCAGCTCAGCTGTGCTCATTGCAGACCTGGCACACAGTAGGTGCACGGTACAGTCTGTAGAGCCCTTCAGAAGTTCAGAGCTAATTATTCCTTGATGGTTGCCAGTGCTCTCAACAGGATGCTGCTGGTAATAACAGCATGGCATGTGCAGATGAGGAAACCAGGGCCCAGAGTCCCTAAGCTCAAGGCCACCTGGACTAAGGCTGCACTGCCTTTAAGCGGAAGGACTAGAATTCTTAGCTCTCAACTGGGACACTGATTTCCTGCCTTTCCTCATCTCCTGTGTTGGACTTGGACTGAAGCAGTTCCAGGTGCTTTCAGTCTGTCAGTGCTGTGACGTCATTTCATCCCGTTACCTTCGGCTCTCATGTTGCCTGCTGCTCTAACAGGTCTTTCTCCTGCACCTGCTCATATTGACCCGTGTGGGCTTGCATCCTGCTACACACCATCCCTGCTGTTACATTATGGGGACTCTGAAAGTCCATTAACCATCTCTTCAGCTCTGAGGCCTTTGTTCCCAGTACAGGGACTGAAAACATGTGGGCTAGTTAAACATTTCCGAGAATGAGATTGCACCGTGTGAGGGACTTTTAGGGTAGAAGGGGAGGTGACAGGCTCTTTAAGTGACCCTGTACAGAAATCTGTAAATGAAGAACCGGAGTTAAAGCCCAAAATCCGTCCTCTCCCAATCTCAGGCTCTGACTGGTTGTGAGTAGATGACGTTTGGCAGTAGTTATCTTGGATTGAAGAGCTCAGAGAACTGTCCGTCTGGAGCCTTGGACAGTCGCTTCAGCCATCACCAACTGCCAGCTCTGGAACACTGACTAGTGTCAGACACTATCCCAGGTGCTTTACACACGTGTGCTGCCAAGAGTAGTTCTATAAGGTAAATTATCACTTCCTTTTTCCTCAGATGAAATTAAAGTACAGAACTCAAGTGAATGGCTCCTTCACATGCGATGTTAGAATCAGGAGTTGGGATCCACACAGGGTGCACAGTAGAAAAAGGAATGGGTGCCGGCATTAAAACCACCCTAACTTGAGTTTGGGGGCCCCAACGAGGCTTTGCTAAGCCTCACCAGCCACGAGTAGCCTCAGCGTCATCTGCAAGGTTACAGGGAGGATTCTGGGAGGGGGCCACTGTCACTTGAGATCTTTCTGAAAACAGTCATAAGGAAGCAGTGAGTCTCTTGTTACTGTAGAGGGGAGAGTCTACCATTTGACATATATTCCAACCAGTCACATGGCCTGTTAGTGCTGGAGGCAGGGCTAGAAGCCAGTTCTGGCTCATTTTATGACCTGTTCTTGCTTCCTGGAGCAGGAAGCTTGGTGATTTGGTAGGTGCACAGCAAGTCGACTCTGCTCTGTGCCTCTTTTCCTCTAAGACCTCCTAGGGAGTTGGAATTGAAGGAATTAATCTCTTAAGACAGAGAATCAGGAACACCAGGGCAGGTGTTTACTATCCTCCGGACATTTCAAGTGGACTGATGTGTGGTTAAAATACTTCCCACTCACTCCTTCCCTCCCCCCCTTCTCCTTCTACATATGGATTAATTTAAAGAGCACAAGTAGCTCTCACTCAGCACTGCGAAGGCTATCACTGGCACAATGTTAGATTTCATAGCAAACGGCATGCTTCATGCTGAGATACTGTGAAGATTGCTCCAGGTCACTTCTCCTGCATGAGATACAGTCAAATACGATTTTACATGCACAGGGACTAGAGTTTTTAACTGTAGTCCATCAGGAATTATATTATATTCTTTTGTTTTCAGTTTGAAGTTGGGCTGGATAGGAAATAATATTCCAATGAAGTTATTTGAAAAGTTAAAAGCTTAAAAAAGGCCTTTCTCTCTGTCAAGCCTTTGTTGCATATGACAAAATGAATTTATTTGGTTCACAGGCCCATGGCCCTGTCATTAACATCACGTGGTCTCCGGTGCAGATTAAACACTTAACTGAAAACACATGTCTTTCAGAGGTCTCCCAGGCATAGTTTTCCCCACGAAGAGCAGAGACAAAGGCTGGCCGTGGAATTATCCTCTCCAGGGATGTTTTAGAGGAGGATGCACATGTGGGAGTCCATGAGTGCATTTGCAGTGGTCCTTATCCTGGACTCACCATGGGCTGCCTTATTGGAGCCGCAGAAGGCAACAGGAGGAGCCAGCTCCCCTGCAGAATCTTTATAAATTACAGAGGCTCCCCAGCCCTCTGTCCAGCTCCAGGGAGACACCAGAAATCTTCCGAAGGCCTGTACAGCTTTCATAGCTTCCTTTAAAGGAGGTGGGGATGACTGAAGTGTAGCCCAGTAACAACCTGGCTTGGATCAGACAGCATGCGGAGCGGGTCCAGGTACAGTAACGAATGGGTGTGAACACAAAGTTGGCAGAGGCTAAAAGGGCCAGATTAGTCCCAGATGATTTCACAAGCAGAACTTCCTCCATAGCCGTTTTTCTTCATTATTTATTAAACTGGTTAGTTTTATGTCAACTTGACATAAGCTAGAGTTATCCGAGAGGAGGGAACCTCAGCTAGAAGTATGCTTCCCTAAGATCTGGCTGCAGACAAACCTGTAGGGCGTGCTCTTAATTAGTGATTGATGGGGAGGGCTTCACCCCTTGTGGGGCTGGGTGCCCACCCTGGGCTGGTGGTCCTGGGTTCTGTCAAAAAGCTAGCTGAGTGAGCATGGGGATCAGGACAGTAAGCAGCACCCCTCCAGCAGCCTCTGCATCAGTTCAGGCCCCCAGATTGTTGCCTGGTTTGAGTTTCTGCCTCGGCTTCCCTCTATGCATGTGATCAGGATGTATCAGCCAAATACACTCTACTCTTCACAACTTGCTTTGGGTCTTGGCGTTTTACTGCAGCAAGAGTAACCCTGAGCTGTTCGTCTAGAGAGCAAGTTACTCGGTTAATCTGGTAAAAAACCCTGGCTGTCCTGGAACTGGGCTCGGAGACTAGGCTGTCCTTGAACTCATGGAATTCTGCCTGCCTCTGCCTCTCAAGTGCGCCACCACCACCCGGAAATACTTACATATTAGATATGGTCATGAGCCGACAAGAGTAAGAAAAATAATCAAAAGTTGTTGCCGTCCGCACACCCCCATTCTAACTCTTCCCACCCCCGTTTTTCAAACTGCTTCAAACTCCTAATCTGAAGTTCCTTCCTTGGCCTCCTGAGTGACAGGACCATAGGTTAACATTGTTGCAGGCCATTGTACTTTAGAGAAAGGGAAAGAGGCTCCCCCTGACCAAACTGATTATGAACTTAGAAGTGGGAGCCTACACTTGATAAGTCTGATAAACCTGACCTGGCTTCTAAATGTCAGAAGCACAGATCTCTGTATTAAAAAACAAAACAAACAAAACAACCAAACAATCCCAGGCTTAGTTGGGTTGATGTTGGGATCTGATTGGTCTCACTCAGGCTTTTCGTTACACAAAGCTGCAAAGTCCAGCAGAGATGTAGCAGGAATTTGGACCAGCTCACTTCAGCCATACCAGCCATAGGAAGTGGGAGTTCAGTAGCAGACACATATGTCATTGCTAGGGATGGCAGACATATTTAACCCATTAGGACTGCTGGAAAATGACCTTGACAACATCCTCATCAAGTTCAGCCCTCTTCAGAGTTGGATGTCCACACTCCTCCCCTTGCACTGCCTGAGACCCGGCTGCTGCCCTTGGCTTGGAACAGAGAAATCACATTGTCAGGAGACCAGCTGTTGAGAGCACCTGGCTGCCTTCCAGAGGACCCTCAGTTGATTCCCAACATATGAACAGCAGCTTACAATCCTCTCTAACTGCAGTTCCAGGGGATCCAATGCCCTCTTTTGGCCAATATGGGTACTGCTTTCACACAGTTCACACACATACCCACACATACACGCGCGCGCAGACAAAAACCAGATAGATCCAAGCAGTTCTTCACAATGTTTGGAGGTTACTGTGGAAGAGTGTAAAGTTCAATAAACGCCTGATCCTCTCAAGTCAGTCAAATGAACTGGTCCCTTGCCTCTTGAGTGTGACTGGGAAATGCTTTTGAAGCTCCACTGTTTGGACATGGCAGGTGGGAGGGGTAATTTATGACTACACTTTAAAGTGATTTTTATAATTTCCAATGGATTTTTTTATGCATTCTAGTTTATGGCTCCGTGAGTTGAGATTCTGAATGAGGATGACTTGAAGTCTTCCTTTTTACATTTGTGCCGATCTGTTGGCGTCATCAAAGTCTACACGTGGCACATCTGCATATGCCATCATCTGAGGAAAAATGAGGGTTTTCTCACTTTTGCTTGGTCAGGACTGGCAGGAAAGTCACAGCTAGAGGAGGGGTCTTATAGCTCATGACGCCGTATTTCAGTTGGCATGACTCAGTAAGAAAATCAGTTTGATTCCTGGTTCTGATCCAAGGTTAAAAGACCGCAGCTGGTGCTGGCCTTCCTGCCGGCAGAGGATGGAGTTGAGGCAAGGTGACCCATTGCAAGACACATGTAGTGTGCTTAAAAGCTGAGCCCCTTAGGGATGCATGATGGGAAATTCACAGAGAACCAGTAAAAAGTTTAAAACAAAATGAAACAAAAAAGCTGAGCCCCAATCCTTTCTTAAAGGTCCTTCATCCTAATATTGCATAGTGGAGTCAACTTCAACACAGATTTAGGAGACAAATCACATTCAAACTGTGGCAAGAAGCATACCAGAGGGAAGGCTTAACAGGGGATAGCTTACTTTAGTACAGCTCGGTGATGCCATTTACCTCAACCCTCAATTTTAGTGATTTTTTTGGGGGGTTCGTCTTTTTAAAATTATATGTGTATGTGTGCACATGTGCCTGTATGTTTGTGCATCATAACATACATGTGGAAGTTAGAAGGCAGCTGTAGGATTTGGTTTTTTTCCCCCTCTACCACGTGGGTCTTAGAGATCAAACTCGGGTCTGCAAGTTTGGTGGTGAGCGCCATTGTCTACTAAGCCGTCTTGTCACCACCTTCTCTTTTGCCTTTAAAGACATGCTTTCAGCCTTTAGCCCAGGCTGGCATGCAACCCATTGCTTTGCTCAGGATAGCCCCAAGTCATTTTCCTTCAGCCTCTCAACTGCTGTGATTATAGGCATGAGCCATTAAGCCTGGCTCAGTAAGAATCATTTGCTTCTACAGGCTCAGGACCAGTGTAGAGGGAAACTGGTCTGGGGATTCTACTTTGTCTCCCTATGATTCAGGAGTTTCTGTGAATCTACCACACTTTACAGAGATGGAGGATGCGGACAAAGATGAAGGCTGTGGTTGGATACAGAGGCCAGGCCTGGGAACGGCAGTCATAAACATCCATCTTTTCACATTCTATGGACACAAGCTGCTTGCTACCTAATAGCGAGAGACCTGGGGTACAGAGTTGGTGTCGGCCTAGGAAGAAGAGGCCACATAGTGATGCAGCCGTGCTGCCTCTCTCTCTCTCCCTGAAGAGCCAAGGAAGGAAAAGCCGGGTGCTAAAGCTATCAGTGGCGGTGAAACATGCTGACATGCTGATGTGATATGTGCAGCACTAGGCTGTGTTGAACCTGTGTCTGGGGCAGAATACCCTGGGTCTTCCCCCTTTTGCACAAGAGCAGCCCTCTCAGGAATTTAGCCTTTGGGGCAGTATTGGGCACTTAGCAGCTTTGTGCATGCTAGGCGGATGTTCTGCCACCGAGCTGCATCCCCAGCTTCTTCATAGTTTTTATTGTGAGCCATTGCCTCAAGTTTCCTAGGCTAGCTTTGAATTGGCTCAGTAGTCCAGGGAGGCTTTGAACTTGTGATCCCCCTGTCTCAGCTTCTGGAGCATTAACATTTGAACAGCCTCCATCTGTGTCTCAACTCAAGCATCCTACTTGACTCACCTATCTGCTCCTCGTCTTCTCTGGAATTTGCTCTGGACAGGGACAGACTGTTGATTTTTTTTTTTAAGTCCACAGAAAGCCTTTTGTGGCTGTAAAGAAATACATCCATGTGTCTTAAATAATGTCACGCATTCACACATCTACTGCTTGTGGGTTTTTACGTTGTACTTGAATCTCATTGTATTCTCTTTAGAAAATGGAAACTTACAGTAGAGCATGAATAAGGCTTTCCCCTTTGATCAGTGACGATTTAACACACAAGTTAACACTGCAGTTCCTTAGCATAGAGCCATGTGGGAGCCCTTGAGCCATGGGCTTTTAAGACAGTGGCTCTGAAGAACTCGGAAGGACTCCAGCCCCTTCCACAGAGCTGTGTACCACCACAAGAGCCCAAGAGTGCTGACTTACAGATCACATGATGCTTCCCCATTTTCCAAATCCCTTTAACCTCTGGTTTAGTGGGAGTCAGTGCTTTCATATGTCTATGTCCCATTTCAGTCTGTCACAGTAGATGGCTTTGGTTATAGACAGTGTAGACAGCTGGACACGAAGAGATATATAATTAAAGAGTCCCATAGTCATTTCAGTAAATTCTGAGTATTTTTCTTTGACGTACCCAAACTCGATAAGTGCTCATCTTTTAAAGCTGTTTTCAATGTGGGATGTGAGTGAAATTTTCATCTTTGATGTTTTCAAAACCTTTGTCTGTCTTCCACCTTGCTACGGAGGGCTTCAAAACAGCTTATGTCCTCATCTGAAAAATGATTCACTGAATTTTATAAGTCTTACAACACCTTCCAAGGTGTTGGCATATCTCACCTACAAAAGCATTATGTTTGTTTGATGTGAATGGGTGTTTTACCTGTGAATATGTCTGTGCACCAGTCATGTGCCCATGGATGCCTCCACTTAATGACATGGAGGCATTGGGTCTCCTGGGACTAAGGCTACAGGTAGCTGTGAAACACCATTGTGGGTGCTGAGAATTGAACCAAGTTCCTCTGGAGGAACAGCCAGTGCTCTTAACCATTGAGCCATCTCTTGAGTCCCAACACACTTCATTTTAATATATTTATCAGTCATAACAGGCAGCCATGTTAATGGAAGCTTTGCAAAATTCTAATTTTGGCTTCAGAGATCCATTTTATCATTGGTAGCATGCTCTGTCATTGGCTGTTTTGAAACTGCAGTCTATGCTCCTGAAATTTAGGGGAAAAAATTTGTAAGACACCCAAATAAGAGAAAATGGTTTGTCGTTCCATCTCTGAACAATCACCACCACAACAAAATGGTCTTCCATGAAAACATGACTACTTTAGCTTATAGCTGACTACTGGCATAGTGTTTGCGGTTTTTTCTCAAGAGCTTATACCACCACAACGTGTTGTGCACACTCTCCATTTTCTTGTACAGATTCATTAAAAGATCCGGATTCACAGATCCCGGTTGAATAAACGCAATTTCCATGCTTTATGAAGAAAGCTTTCCTGTTGTATGTGCTTTGTATTAAATGGCAATAGTCTGGGACTATTAGCTACTACCACTTGGCTTTGTGCTAAGTCACCAGCCATCATCTGCTATTGTCTCTGCCCCTTTATACAAATGTCAACCTAGCAAAAGGGCAATTACACCTTGTTTCAACCTATTAGTCCTGGCCATGTCCAAACTATACTTGGGGACCTCTGGCTTAGTCCAGTGAGGACCCATTTTTGTGTATGCAGTGAGGCTCTCAGACATTGTTTCATTTCATTTATTTATATTTAATGGATTTTATTTTGAGTGGATATTATAGAGTCAAAACAGCAGTCTCCCACACACTATTTGGCATGGATTACAATGAGGAATAACAATACTGTACACCAGACCTCAGATACCAATTTACTGTCTGATATTAACACCCTAACCCTACCCTCTGAGACTTAAGACTCATCCAGTGAGGGTGCTTGTGGCAATGGGTTACTTACCTAATATTAGACTAAGTAGATGAGAGAGCTGGAGATCCCCTTCCTGACGCCTTTGATGTGCATACATGTGTGTGGAGACTAGGGGAGGTGAGTGAGGCTGTGTGTGTGTTCATGGGTGTGCAATGCCCATGACTGTGCATGCATGGAGGGGGCCAGTGGATAATCTTGGGTACTGTTGTCAGGAACACTGTCCACTTCTTTTGAGACCAGGTCTCCAAATGGGAACAAGGCCTCATCACTTCTGCTATACTACCAAGCCAGCGAGTCCTAGGAATCATGACCGAGATTGCAGCTACATGACAGTATGCCTAGCCTTTCATATGGATACTGGGGGGTCAAACTCAGTCTCCATCCTTGCTTGTATGGCAAGCACTTTACCAGTTGCGCTGTCTCCCTAGCCATTGGACTAATTCTTCAGGTGTTAGGGATAGAGTGTGGGTCTTTGATTATGCTCTGCTCTGCTCTTCTGTGCTACATCCCCTCTAACCTACATCAAGAACCCATAACTTTGTAAACATATTAGACTACATAGATCAACATTAATTTAAACACTTTAATCAATAACAGAACCTTTGTGTGTGTGTGTGTGTGTGTGTGTGTGTGTGTGTGTGTGTTTGTGTGTGTGTGAAATTCTACCAGAAACCTGCGTGACGTTGAATGGCTGCAGGGGAGAGAGACTGAGTTCCCAGGTAGTGGGAAGAAAGGACTCAGCTTGTCAGAATTCCTTGTCCTGTTCCCGCAACATGACCTTTATACCTTGGTTCAGGTCTTAGCTGTGCACTAGACAAAGTTGTCTTTTAAGAAACTCCTATCGAGCTCGTGTTGTTTTTCAGCATGCATGTCAGCACATTGTTGTTTTCCTGGTAGTCTTTTAGTGGTTGGTACAGGTCAGTGAGAAGCAACAAAGCAGCAGTCACAGCACTGAGGTACAGTTGGAGTCTAGGGATGAGGGTAAGGATGAGGGGGTGGGAGTGGGGAATATGAGTGGTAGCAGAGCAGGTGGAGCCCACACGGAATCCCAGAAACCAGACTCAAGATGCAGATCTAACTTTATTGTACAGTATATAAGCCTTTATATGATTGAAGAACCAATCAGACCATCCCATGCTAGCCTCAAGCACCAAAAGCAACCAATCAGGTTGGTGTGGCTATGAGGAAATGGGGCTGGGGGCAGGGTCACCTCAGGAGACTTCCCTAAAGATGGGGGAAACAGTCACCACTCTAGCCTCGGATCCATTTTGAGACTTCACTAGTGTGCTAGAAGTCCTTAGAGCAACACTGTGTGCAGTGGGTCGGGACCATTCAAGGGGTCTTAGGAGCCACTGATGCTTTACTGGTCATCCTCTGTGAGCCTCCGAAAGGCTTATATGACACTCCCCACAGATGAGGGACAGCAAGTGTTGCAATGGGAAGACTTGGCCCTGCCCTGGCCTGGCCTGGTTTTCCCATCAACCACTGGATTCTTTGGCAAGTCTGAACCTCAGCTTCTCAAATCCTGCCTTGAAGGAGCTTCAAAGGAAGCCATGGTTCTTGTCCAGTTTTCATCCAGTGCTTGTCCTTTGAAAATGTCCTCAAATGAGCATGGGTGGAAAAGTAAACCTTTCCCACTGGCCTCCACTGTGTGCCCCAGGCCTCGTCCATACTGTGTACCTATCCTGCCATTGTGCCACACCCCTTCAATAAATAAATACAAAAGAAAAATTAGCAATTTCAGTGTATGTTAGGCTCAATTACTTACCTACCTTAAGAAACACGACTATCATTATAAGGGTGCTATGTCCACCTAAAATAATTTATAAGTACTTAATAGACCTTGTGTATATGTGTTGTATATTTTTACTGAAAAAATAATTTTGCTATTTTGTCATTTTTTTTCTTTATAGATATGATCAGAAAAATCATACAGACGAAGTCTGACCTCTCAGTTCATTCCAAGGAGGTAACCTTTTGTCATTACTTAAAATAACAAATATGAGCTGGGAACAGTGGTGCATATCTGTAATTCCAGCACTCTGGCAGACAGAGGCAGGCATTTTGTTGTGAGTTCTAGGCCAGCCTGGTCTACAAATTGAGTCCAGGACAGCCAAGACTACATTGTTTCAAAAAACAACAAAATAAAACAAAAACAAAAACAAAGCAAGAAAGAAAAAAGAAAAAATATCAAATATTAGAAAAACCATGTGTGGCTTGAACACAGGCCTTTAAACAATCATTATTTTACCTGTAAATTGGTAACTTTCTTCAACGAAGGATTTTTATGGACTATTGTCTTATTTTATAGATCCCATCTGACTGGCAGCAGAAATTTTAAAATTGGTGTTTAAAGAAAAACAAGTTATGGCTCATTATAAAATTACCTGAAAAGAAAGATTAAGGTTTTGTTTGTTTTTGTTTTGTTTTGTTTTTTAGCTAAGAGAGGGAAACTCCCTAAGCAGGATTCTTGAGAATTCTTAGAAGCTAGCATGAGCATCAGGGGAGGTTGTTTTCTAAGTCAGTTTGGTCCAGGGCATCCTCCCATCTGTGTCATTGATGGGTTTGTTGAGGACCTGCTAGGTGGGCACACTTGGTTGAAATGAGAGAAATGACACAGAGAAGGAAGGTCGTTCTTGGACAAGCAGGGGTAGGAGCTCATGGTCCAGGGAAAAGAGCAATAAGGCAACAAGTAGGTATGAAGTTACATACAAGAACAAAACAAAACAAATAAAAACAATAACAACAACAACACTAAGAAAAACAAGGGCTTCTGAGCAGAAGCCCTTACTAGTAGTGACTCTGGCAGACGTGAAGAGGACAGGGAGGTGGGTAGGTAGGGGATGGCTAAGGGAATGCTGGGGACCAGGCGAGCACAGAGGTCAGGTGTGGAAGAGGTAGGTGAGTGAGCAGTAGGCCCGAAGAGGAAGAAAAGTGACCCAGGCCAGGCAATTGAAGGCAAGTGGCCGACGTTTTCAGAACGCATCAAGGAGTCTTGCTGATCTCTGGGCAGCCCACTAGGCACCGCTGACCCGCCCCATTTACTTCTGTGACCCAAACAGAAGAAGGTTTCTTTGGTTTGGGTTCGGTGTAAGTGGAAGACCCAGGAAACACAGACAGATCTCTGTGTGTTGAGTGGAGGGCAATAAAAACCAGGAGAAGGTGTCTGTCCTGTTCTTAGCGCCCCCCCCCCCCCCCCCGCTCCCGTGATGTAAGTAGTGTGTGCTGCTTGCTCTTTCCTACTCTGCTCTGAGGATGGTGTCAAGGGAACAGTGAGGTAGCCAATATGGGTCTGCATGCAAATGTCTGTTGTTTTAAAAGAAATCAAGGGATGGGCTAACAATTGAGATGTAACATGAATAAATTAATAATATATATATACACATATACATACATATATGCATAAAAGAAAATCCCAGATTGTTCTATTTTACCAATAAAGACTCAGGAGCCAGATGCCAGGGGTGAAAACTCTGCTAGCTCAGAGAGGCAGAGAAAGCACCCAGCTGATCTTCTTCCTCAGCCCACATCCCTATGGAAAAGGCCCAAAAGGGTCACTAGCTCAGCTGACAACTCAGGAGGAAAACGCCACAAACAAAAACAAAAACAAAAAAACAGGGCCAAAGGCTTGCTAGCTCAAAGCCCAAAAAGCCAAAGGCCAAGGAGCTGAGGAGCTAAAGAGCAGAAAGCTAAACGCTCCTTCTACATCTTACACACTGTCTTAAATACCATTTAACTCAAAGCCCCTCCTGCTCTTCCATCCCTGTCCTGGTTTCTTGCTCCACCTCTTGACTTTATTAAATCCTGTGTTCAGAAAGTTCTCCGATTAAAGGTGTGTGTTAGGGCTCAAACCAAACAAAACAAAAAACCAGGCTTTTACAGTTCAAAATCTCAGGGATCACAATGGGATCAAAGACAGGTGTTTAGAGTTCACCATCTCAGGCATCACAGTGGGATCAAATATCTTGCAAAAAATGCCCACCCCTCAGTGGCTAATGAGTTGATACCATGTAGTTAGAAACAGCCTTCCCAGGACCTCAGTTTAAGTGATACTAGGAGAATGATGGCCACAGAAGCCAAAGAGAGAAAGTGCTGTGGAAGCCATTTTCATCTGGCAGTTGGGTCCACCGAGGGGCAGCTGAAGAGGGAAACCCGTTGCCTTCTGCTCACTACCTCCTTGGACTCTGGAGAGCATCGCCTTCAATGCTCTCGCACCATTTTATTGCCAAACCATTGTCCAGATTGGCTCACACCTCTGGGCAAAATACTGCGACTGTTGCTTTCCATGTATCTTGAAACACTAGCATGCCTGACTAATCTGATGGCGCAAATGGCAAGGGTGCTTCTGCGGGCAGGTGGAAATGGCACACTTCCTCACTGGATCCAGGTCTGGAGACTCCCGGATGATGGAGTTTTCAAAAACTTGAATGTGAATTTCAGAACTAATCAAAATTACTTAATCTTGATTAACTAATGCTAATTCATTGACCCTAATTAATTCTAAAGTATACACTCAGGGTACATTTTTTTTTCTTATGTTGATCCTTCCATCTTGATTTTTTCCAATGTGGAATATGGCTGTGGTTAATGACTCATGTGACTTTTCTGTTTTATTTTGATGCTGCCTCTGCTACACACAAACTCCTCAACTACTTTGATTTCCACAGCCAGAAAATATAGTCTTGGCTTTGAAGGTAAACCGTGCACCTGCTTTGTTCTGTGTTGCTCTTTGTCTTTAGTCAATGAGTAGTGTTGTCTCTTTTGACATTTTCTGTTCTCCCTGGTGTCACCCCTGCCTGTGACAGTGTTTAAATTTGTTTTGTCTGTGTCTCTGCTGTCGAATTTGATCTTCCCTTCATCTTGTGTCAAGTTAGTTTACAATGTGCTCAGAAGTCATGACCCATGAAAATTAATTTACAAATTGCCGAATCCTGTCTAAACTGTGGTCTAGATATAACTCTGATACATCCTGGGACTAGAGTTCAGTGGCCGAGAACTCAGCCCCTTATGATGCGTGATCACAGCCTTGTATCAGGAGATGCCTTTTAGTCTTGTAGATTTCAAGAACAAAGGCCATTGTTTTGTTTGGCTGTTTTTGCCAGTGGCATATTCCACTGTGGACTGGCTAAAGGGGTGGTGGCCCTGAGCTCTGTTTATGACAGCCAGGCTTTCAGTAATGAAAGAAAACAGACATCATCCCTTCATGGGAAGAAAGTGAAGGGTTACACAGGAAGTTGGGTGTGAGATCTGATCTCAGCGCATGCCTGCAGGACCAAGGCTCATGTCTTGTTTCACTTGTTCATTAGTCATCAAGTGTCCATCTGTGATGTACTTCCCTTGTTAGGTTGGTCGGGCACTTGCCTCGCATTCATGAACGCATGGGTTCTGTCCTCAGTCCCACATACACTAGGCATGGGGACATACATCTGTGATTGAAGGATCTGAGAGGAAGGATCTTTCTTTCCTACTGGGACCAGCCTGGGAAACAGGGAGCTTGGGAAGCAAGCAAAACAAACAAGAGAAATGCGAGTGACTTTGTGCATGGACTGGAATGAGAGTTTGTTTCATCCTCCAGGACATTGTTCCATGTAGTCCAGGAGCAGCCAGCAAGGAGAATGAAAACATATTAAGGTCTGATGATTCTATCTGGAAGTTGTGCTGGCTCCAGGGAACTCAGAACCAATGTGGACACAGGCTGTCAAGCCTCAGACTCACTAGTCTGCCTCAAGGATGGCATAGAAGGCTCCACTCGCTAGTGGCTAATGATTACCTAGGCACTTCCTCTTTAACCAGACACTATCTCTAGTTTTCACAATGACTTGATAAGAGCCATACTATTATTCCCAGTATCTTTACCGAAAAGGGAAATGGCCTTGTGCTTCATTCAGAATGTCTAGACTTTATTCAAAGTTTAGATTCTTTTATAAACAAACATAGAGTTTGTTTCTAACTCATCCCACCCAACATGGCTCAAGATTTTCCTAGTCTCTACTTGTCCTGTCTCCCTGGTGTAAAGCACCCTGTATGTGTATGGCTCACTATGCAGAGCTAGGGTTTTTTTTTTTTTTAAGCCATCTGGAAAACAAAATGCCTTTGAAGTCAAAAGTAAGCCGTTCTAGTAACTCAGTGCCCCACTTCCTTTAGCACAGAGAGCCCTCTAAATGGAAAAGTGCGTAAACGCATGCACACTGAGACACACACAGCAGGGAGCAGCCTGAGGAATGTCCTTCTCGTTTTTTTACGTGATGCGTGCTGTGTCTTTCCTTTGCGTTACAGATCGCCTACTATGAAATCGGAGTTCTTGTCTGCGCCATCCTGGGCCTGCTCTTCATTATCCTCATGCCCCTGGTGGGCTACTTCTTCTGTATGTGCCGTTGCGGTAACAAATGTGGCGGAGAGATGCACCAGCGACAGAAGCACAACCAGGTGTGCAGGAGGCAATGCTTCGCCATGTCCCTCCTGGTGATTTGTCTGCTTATGAGGCAAGTGAAGACTTGGACTGTCAGGGTGTTGCAGGGAGATGGGGCAATCTCTTCTTCATCTTCTTCTTCTTCTTCTTCTTCTTCTTCTTCTTCTTCTTCTTCTTCTTCTTCTTCTTCTTCTTCTTCCCCTCCTCCTCTTCCTTCGTCTTTCTTCTTTTTTCTCCTGTCTGGAGCTGGCTGACTCACTGTATAGACCAATCTGGCTTTGAACTCAAGATCCAGCTGCCTCTGCCTCCCAGAGTGTTGGAAGGAAAGACATGCACCACAATACCCAGCCTCTTCTTCTTTTTTGAGACAAGATCCCACTACCTGGTTTAGGCTGGCCTTGAACTTACATATGGTAAGGACTGCAAACGTTCTGGCTGGACCTGAACTCCTGAAAATGTCTACTCTGACTCCCAAGTCCTGCGATTACAGGCATGGGCCACCACACCCTGAAACAAAACAAAAAAGGGGCAGCAGAAGTGACTCAGGGAGATGCCACTGTCAACTGGCAGTTACCATAGTCTGGAAGTTGCCCTTCCTTCCTCCATAGCCAGCCTACGGCAAGCTAGTCTTTTCTTAAGAAAGCTTTGTGTTGTGTATTTGACTACTTTGACTGCATGTATGTCTGTGTACCGCATGTGGCTCAGAACCAGTACCCACAAAGTGCAGAAGAGGGCATTGGATCCTTTCAGACTGAAGCTACAAATGGTTGTGGGTTTGAAAATGGATCCTGTGGAAGAGCAGACAGTGTTCTTAATCAGAGCCATCTTTCCCGTCCTTGGAAACTAATCATTCTTGCTTTATGAGAATACATGTTAAAATATCAAAAAGATTCTTTATTATACAGATTTCCTTATTTATCCACCTCAATAAATATTTGCATATGTATAATGGGATTTCCATTTCTTTTTAAAGAAATGTGTTTTCTATATTGGATTCCTCTTTTAAGTTAGACTTCCATTTGCATTTCTATAAATTATGAGTGCCCTCATTCTGAATTGACTGAGGCATTTACTGTGCTTAAAATACCAAAATACATAAACAACAAAGCTGCAATGTAAGATATAAACCTAGCTCCTGTGAAGTATATATTAGTTCGGAAATTTGTTTTTTTTTTTTTTTTTTATCTGTTCATTTTCTAGTTTCTTTCACATTTAACTTAAGTTTTTGCCAATGCAAAGAAAACATTCATTTTCAATTCATAATTTCAGATTTCAATATAATTCAGAGTTCATCTACTTTTGAGATGACAAATTTAGAACCAATTTGATTTCACGTTGTAAATTAAATTTACATGTAAAATATTACAGGACTAAATGAGGGTAGTAGAGGAGGTGACTTTTTTCCTTCTTTAAATTCAGACAAGAAATTTAAACTTCTTTGCCTCAATCTACTATAGCTATTTTGGTGTCTCCCACTTGGAAACCCCTATCAGTTTTCATCATGTTTGCATAATTGCTAAGTATTATTTGCAAATAATCAGAAAGGCCAAGGAGATTGAGATCTAGAGAGGAAATGACATGTATGAAAGCGAAAGTGACTAAAAATGTAAGGAAATCTTGTCACCAAAACCAAAGGACTGGGTGAAATGAGAGGGGTAGATGGAAGCCACATTAGGAAGGAGGGAGCAGGAAGGCCATGCTGCAGGCAGAAGGGGGGGCCATGCTGGCAGTCCCCCCCTTTCTCAGCAACCCTTCTAGCTTCTTCTTCAGCAGATGTTACATGCTGTTGATAAATATGATCGCTAGGATTAATATGAATCCTTCCAGCAGCCCTGACCACTCCCACTGGCCATGCATCGGTTCTAAATCATACAGTTCAGTGCAGTTGGTTTTACTATGAATCTTGACCACTTTGCTTTCTATGTTTATTCCTTTTCATTTCAAAGATTTTTTCCCCCCGAGTCTTTTATCATTTTGTTTTTGGCATGTTGAGGAGGAAGATCCCCTAGTGTGTGGGAAACACACGATTTCATGCTTTCCCTGAGCTTTCCCAAAAGGCAGCTAGCGAATGGGAGAGCCTGGGGACCTGGCCATGTGCGTCTGCAGTATGTCCGTCTGCGATGGGCTGCATTCCCACTTCTGCGGCTGATTCCTCAGCAGATGCCAACTGTCCTCTCATCTCCTTTCACTTGCCATCACTACATTTGTCAGAGCTCCCAAAGGGCCATGCAAGAGAAAAGAAGGTGGGAAAGATAGCTTAGTGCTTAAAAGTGCTTGCTGCTTTTGCAGAGGACCCAAGTTCAGTTCCCAGCACCCACACTTGGCAGCTCACACGCCCCTGTAACTCTAGCTGCAGGGATCCAACGCCACCCTTTCCCGGCCTCTGTGAGCACTGTACTCAATGGCACATGCCCATACATAGATGCTCAAACATGCCCATAAGTAAAAATAAAGACGAATCTAGAAGGAAAAGACCACACCCATCCATGCCTTGAATTTTGGGAAGTTTCTGAATATCTCTCGTAAATCCACTTTGGTAACAAGTACCCTGGTGAACTAAAGCCAGTTATCCTCAAAATTGGTCTAAGACAGGATGTGCTTACCCCTCGCTGGCTTGGAGGTTAGAAAAGTCTCAGAAAAACACAGATCAAACTATACTCTGCCTGAAATCTTGAGTCTTTGTTAGTGGGAACGAGAGATCTGGTTGTTTAAAAATTAACTAAGTTACTTTTAAGAAGAAAGACATTAGTTACCCACTAAAAGCATTTATTAGGCTTTCTTCAACTTCATTAAGGATTTAGAAACAGATAGGGAAAAAATTGTTTCAGATTCTAAAGGTTTAGTCTGTAAAAGCTCTTAAGCCATGAGATTATTTTCCACAATGCACAGACAGTTCGTAATGCTGTATATCTATCCTATGAATAAAAACCCTTGTCTTCTGCTTAAAATGTGAAAGCATTTTACTATACTACATTAAAGCACCTATTTGATAGCTTAAAAACACTTATATCAGGTTCCAGGGAAGAGGATCCACTGAGGTTTTGTGGCCTGTTTGCCTTTGGTCACTTTTTTTTTCTCAGTGTCCTCATATCCTAGTCATTGACTGGCAAAAGTCAAAATCCAGAAAGATTAATTTATGTGGCTCTAATGTTGGCTTAAAGACACAATGAGTGACAGAGAGTGTCTAAGTCGTCGGCAAACAGCACCATTCGTTTTCTATTTTGTTTAAATGAAAGGCTTAAAGTAGAGATCATAAATGGAAACTAGCATTGGTCAATATAGTAAAGTTTTTATCAGTTGCTAGTGTTTACACATTGAGAGGTTTTATGTAAGAACTCAGTTTACAAGTGTTTGTAGATACTGGGCAGTTCCTGCAATACTGCCTGCCTTGTTGGTGGCACTTTGGAGAACTACAGAGAAAGTGCTCTGCCAGCCAGCCAACATCTCCCAGGTACCAAGCCATCCTGTTTTCTCTTGTGCTTTCTGCCTGACCATGAGGGTCATTTTAATAACTATTATTATCACAACTATCAATGATGAGATTTGGTATCCTCTTCTGGTGTGCAGGTGCATATGCAGGCAGAACACTGTATACATAATAAATAAATATATAAATTATTGTCTCTATTATTATCTTTGTTTGGGTGTTTGATATTCATGTGTGTCTTTGCCCCTTGTGCATGTTCCAGATCCCCAGGAACTGGACTTACAGAGCAATTATATGGGTGCTGGAATTTGAACCTGGATCCTCTGGAAAAGTAGCTTTGCTAACTGCTGAGCCATCTCTCCATCCCCTGGACTTGCCATTTTTAAATTTAAACATAAACTTTTACACTGAAAATTTGCTTGGAAAAATTTTGAGTTCATTTGCAGAACTCTGTTTAGTGCAGATTTTTTTGATAAAAGTAATTGATAGCATGCCCTTGATCATCTCTAACAGGTCTTTCTAGAACTGTGTTCTTGACAATTGGAAGGTTTAGAAAGAATGCTTTCCAAAAGGTGCTATGGTAGTTCATTGATTTGACTGATGATCTTGTGAGTAAAGCCTCTATATAATAAAGTACAAAGACAGTTTCTGACATCCACACTCGGATCATACAGCCAGTTAACTAAGCAGATTAAATTCAGAAGGAACTAGCAGCCCAGCCCCAAAACTACCTCCTTCAAGCACTCCTGTATGGGGACAGACTGCACTCGCTGACATTACAGGGAGGTTGACACTGCCTCCTTTTAGGAACACTGAACTTAGGTATAAATAACGTCAAATCCCTGTAGGCATTGCGACACTCAACATCAGCGATCCCTACAGAAGTTCTCCTTTCATGGTGTGTGGAAAGGAAAGGGTCAAAGAGTTCAGGTCCACTTCCACTTATTCTGTGCCCACGCAGGTCTGCCACACAGTCGAATGAACCATTGAGATAATTTGTAGATTGCAGGAAGGAAAACTAAGATCCCCTAGGGTGGCTATCAGGTCTGCTTAGGAGTTGGTCCTGACTTGTCACAGCCCTGATATTTGAACCTGGCTTAGCTGAGAGAGAGGGGGGCCGGGAGAGGAGAGAGGGAGGGAGAGAGAGAGGAGAGAGAAGAAGAAGAGAGAAGAGAAGAGGAGAGAGAGAGAGAGAGAGAGAGAGAGAGAGAGAGAGAGAGAGAGAGCCTGCGAGAGAGAGAGAGAGAGAGAGAGAGAGAGAGAGAGAGAGAGAGAGAGAGAGAGAGAGAGAGAGAGAGAGAGAGAGAGACCCTGCCACATTACCATGTTTCAGTTTTTGGTTGTGTGTGTTTGTGCATATGTGTCTTGCTTCTGCATGTAACTCTAAGATCATTGAATCACTAGCTTAGGATGAAGGTGGCTTGCTTGCCAGTGACTATTACTACTGAGGCCCAATGTCTGCTTCATATACAGATGTAAATTTAGGATGGAGAGTAAGTGGATCAAAGGGCAGCCCAAAGGCTACAAAACATCCTGTTTTCTGAGAGTGCCCTAAGACAGAGCTCAAGCTTAAGAACAAACAAGTCCCAGGAAATTTGTGGGCACCCCAAGCCCCTCAATTTGCAGCTCCAGTGGTGCTTATGCAGTCTAGGCCGGATTCCAGCTGGTTTATATCATCAGATCCAAACTGACCCCTGAGATGACTGCTGAAGCTCAGAAAGGAAAAGGGTCTTCCTGGAGTTAGTGCAGGGGAGGGAGTGGGGAGCGACCAAGCCACAGAAGGAATGCTGCTCAATGTCATGTGCCATGTAGGCATGTTAGGGTCAACTTTGGGACCCCTAAGGGACCTCTGCATTACTGCCCCAGGCAGACAAGTTTTAAGAAAGAAGAGATGAAGGAACTAAGCACTCCTATAGCGGCAGCAGTACGTTTTCTTTGTTTAAAGGATTTTTTTTTTAATTGTCTGTGTGTCTGAATGAGTGTGTGTGTGATTGTATGTCATGTGTGTCTGTGTGCAGGCATGTGTGATTTTGTGTGTGTGTGTGTGTGTGTGTGTGTGTGTGTGTGTGTGTGTGTACATGAGTGTAGATGCCCTTTAAAGCCAGAGGCATTGGATGCCCCAGAATTGGAGTTACAGTTGGGGTAACTCCTCCTCCCCTCTCCCTCTCCCCCTGCCACCCCCCCCTCTCTCTCTCTCTCTCACACACACACACACACACACACACACACCATTTTGGAAGAGGGCGAATGGGATGGCTGAGGTCAATGATGGGGAAGGCCTCTTTTGTCCGTATCCTAGGAATGTGTTGATGCATCACCTGTGCAGAATGTGATTTGCAAAGTGCGCAGGAAACTGACTTAAGTGTGTGATGTTCATGAGTCCCAGCATTGGGGAAGAATTCCAGGGAACCCACGAATCTTTGAACAAGATGTGGTCTTCTATGTTGATTATGTCCCCAAAACAAAACAAAAAACTGTGGGTAGCCCCACGGGTTCTAGGTACTGAACTTGGGTTCTCTAGGACAATAGTTAAGTACACTTTCCTAACTGCTGAACCATCTATCTCTCCAGCCCCATGCAGCAGTGCTCTTAAGCAGGGTGACTATCTGTCCTGGGACTCGGGGTTTTGTGAAATGGGTTATTTCAATGTAAAGGGACAGGGTGCCTATTGTGTATGTATATATGTGTGCATAAAACCCAAGAAATTGTTTGGCAACCTGAAGGAAACTTCATCTTGTTTTTTCAAGGCTTGCCTGTTACTTGCAAACCTGTTCTTATACATACTCACATTGTATATTGGGTAGTTAAAAAGTAACCGTTTTTTTTGGGGTCTGTGGGCCATCTAGTGGTCATATCTAAAAGTATTTTGGGTTTTAGCTCCCCCTGACCTTTTGAGGGGTTTGTTTTGTTTTAATCTTGAGACAAAGTCTCTGTGAAGTTCAGGTTGGCCTGGAGCTCTGAGGTCTTCTCGCTTTTCTCTTTCAAGTGTCATGATTACAGATGTGCACCACCAAGCCTGGCTGGACGTCCTACAATCTAAATTTTAATGTTCCGAGGCTCTGCCTCAACAAATGAACCAATTAGTACAATTTAAATCAAGCTCACAACTGTCTGTAACTCCAAGATATGACACCCTCACACCAACGCACATAAATTAAAATTAAATAAAATATTTTTAAAAAATAAATCAAGAGATCGGTAATGGTTAGTAAGCATAAAAGCTTTTAGTGTGATTAAATTTAGCCTTTTGAGATGAGTGAGAAAGAGGGTTTAATGTTCACCTAAGCTAGTCTTTCCTTGAGGATTTTGAAATTTCTTATGCTGTGTATTTCATGGAGAAAAAGAGTATCTTTTTCATAAACACATATTCAAGAATTTCCATGAAGAAAACAACCATGAAAAGATCACTTAGCCCTCACCACAATAACTATGACGTTTTTATCACCATCATTTTGGTTCATTTTATTCTTTCTATAAACAAACAGTGGGTGTGCTGCCCTGTGTGTGTGACATTTAGTTTCATAACTGTCACCTTGACACAACCTAGTATCTATCGTGTTGGAAGGAAATCATGGTGGGCATGTTTTCTCACAGCAACAGGAAATGAAACTAAGCCTTCCTGTTGTGCTTTAATGATTTGAATCAAGAAAATTATTTCATCTCAATGAAATGAAAAGACACTGGAAGGCCAAGTCCCTGTTATCACTTTGCTATTTCCTTCTTCTTTGGAGATAGCACAGGTGCGTGGGATCATCTGTGTGGGTAGGAGGACACACACACACACACAAGGTATACACACACGACCCTGGCACTGCCTGCTCCTGTGTCACTTTCCTTTCAGCATTTGTTGTGGACACTGTTCATTAGTGACGGTCATAATGCAGTACTTCATCCTAAACAGATAGGTTTTTCTTAGTCTTGCCTTGTGTTACCACTTTGGCGGTGTGCTGATGGTAGTCTTTGTGGGCAGGCTGCAGTGGATGGTGGCAGAGGTGGACATTGTTCTGTGGCTCCTGTGGTGCTGAGCACAGTGGCTCTTAGCCAACACTCTTCCTTCTTCTCTTTCCCTGCAGCCTTGGCATCATGTATGGCTTTGTGGCCAACCACCAGATAAGGACCCGGATCAAAAAGACCCAGACACTGGCAGAGAGCAATTATAGAGACTTTCAGATATTCCTGAATGAGACCCCAAAGGTAAAACCTGCAACCTGCACTTTCCATGGTGCTTTGTGTCTGCTCTGAGTCCCTGTGTGGATATATGGGAGCTCAGCCAAACCTTCGAAGATGTCTGACAGATCCACATGGAAAGGCATAGCCCTTACATGATGTAGATGAAGAAACACAACCAGGGAGTTCTCAAAAGCACGAAACCATAGTTTCCATAGCTTTAAGATATACGTGTCTTGTTTTGCTTTATTTATTTAGGCATAGCAAAGTCACATGTCAAAGTACCTAAGAATTTTAAGAGTCTCACTGTGGGTTGTTTTGTTTTATGTTTGATGAAGTTGTTGTTAAGTTGTTGGGTGCTATTTCCTTTCTTTTTGGTGATATAGTTACCCTCTTACCTTTGCATAGTTATTATTAAGATGAAATTCTTTAGCTTTACACACATTTGTTTATTATTATCTGTGTAGGTGTGTCAGAATCCTATGGACGGACTCCCTCTCCCTCCCCCCTCCTTCTCCTCGCCTCTCCCTCCCCTTCCCCTCTTTCTCTCTCTCTCTCTCTGTCTCTCTGCCTCTGTCTCTGTCTCTGTCTCTGTCTCTCTCTCTCTCTGTCTCTCTCTGTCTCTCTCTCTGTCTCTTTCTCTTTCTCTCTCTCTCTCTCTCACACACACACACACACCCCATTTTGGAAGAGGGCGAATGGGATGGCTGAGGTCAATGATGGGGAAGGCCTCTTTTGTCCATATCCTAGGAATGTGTTGATGCATCACCTGTGCAGAATGTGATTTGCAAAGTGAGCAGGAAACTGACTTAAGTGTGTGATGCTCATGGGTACCGGCATTGGGGAAGAATTCCAGGGAACCCATGGATCTTTGAACAGGATGTGGTCTTCTAAGTTGATTATGTCCTCAAAACAAAACCAAAAAACAAAACAAATCTACACACTAAGTGTGTCAAGGAGCTGGAGTGAAAAGAGAACCATATGAAGGCATTTGGAAAGGTGGAGAGCTGCAAACGTAACCCCGCATAGCGTTACAGCCTAGCAGAGGTGGGATTACCTTTTTCCTACTCACATTTTTCATGTAACATCCTGAAGATTCCACAGAAAACTCCCCTTTCCACTCTCCAAATGCCCAAAGTAATAACAGTGGCTCATGAAAACTAGATGGCTTTCATCGTCTTATAAGGACGGTAAGTTCCTGTGACTTTGGAGAAACTGACTTGATTGAGCAGAGACGAAGATCTCTAACAAAGAATTGAACAGGCAACTGATGACAGAGTACAGCTGTCCCGAAACAGAGCAAGATGTCTCACCTCCAGAGAAAAGAAAAATTTAAGGTCTGTTGTGTTTCAACTGAGAAGCTTGGCAACCCTAGAGAATATTCTCCCAGCCTTGCAGAGAAGGGAGGAAGCAGGCCCTCTGAGCCACCAAGAAAATGAAGACAAATACTCCTTTAGACGACCAGTCGGGAGTCATCAATATCATGGACTCGTGTGTCAAAACTTCAGATGCCTGTAAACTCTTGTCCATTGTGTCAGGGGGTAGCTCTGTATCCTTGAGCCTGGGCTGCCTCTGTGACATGTTTGTGGCCAGGAGGACACAGTGGGCATGACCTTGGGCTAGTTTGGAACTTCAGCTTCTAGGATCCTTGCATCAAGTATGTATTAGTCTCTCACTGATGGTGAATCTGGGGTACCTAGTAAAAACACCCAGGCTGGTCACTAAGGAGATACAAGACCATCTAGAGAGAGAGGGACCTACCCCTGCTCATCCCTGCAGTCCTCACCATGATCCATCTAGCCAACCCACAGAGTCCTGAGATGTAAGCTATGACCACAGTTTATAAAAGCACAATGGATATGTTCATGTTAGGCCGGGAAAACCTTGAAGTGTGATAATCAGAGTACCAGATAAAATGAGCAAATACTACCTCCTAGCTATTTATTTTTTCAAAGTGCTATGATAGAGTTAAGTTTTTGTATCTTTTTCCCTATTGCCTTTGTATTACTTTGCACCCCAGAGGGCAGATGCCATGCAATTTTCTTTTCCAGCAAATTGACTATATATTGGCTCAGTACACCAACACCAAGAACAAGGCATTCTCAGACCTGGATGGTAAGTAGCATTGGAAATTAGTTTGTATTTTTGTTTGTTATGTTTCTAAAGATGTCTTAGCTACCTCCTATGAAGTACAGACCAAAATAGGAAGTAATCAAAGGTAGGAAGAAGGCAGGAAAAGCTCTAGAGCTACCAGTGTTTGCCACTTGTCATTGGATGGTTAAAATCCAATGTTTAGGGCCTGGAGAGATGGTTTAGTTGTTAGTAGAACTTTTTCCTCTTGTAGAAGACCTAGGTTCTTTCCCCAGCAAACGCGTGGAGGCTCACAACCATCCAGAACTTCAGTTCCAGGACATCCAATGCCTTTTGCTTCCTCGAGGACACCAAGCATACACATGGTGCACAGACACAGGCAAAACACTCATCCACATAAATAAAATAAATATATTTGGGAAAAAAAAAGCTACTCAACATTTCCAGCTCTACAAGCAGAGGGACTTGGGTTTCTGTTTTAAATTTTTACTTTGCAAGGCCGGGCAGTGGGGTGCACACCTTTAATCCCAGCACTTGGGAGGCAGAGGCAGGCAGATCTTTGTGAGTTCGAAGCCAGCCTCATCTTTCCACGACAGCCAGGGCCAAGCAAAGAAACTCTGTCTCAGAAGCAAACAAACAAATAATGAATAAATAAAGTTTTAGTTTGTTTATTGCCCTGTTCCTTGCTGGACCATGTCTCATTAGTGTTTACGTGAAGCTTGGCTCAATGATTATCAACAAAAGGTGGCATTTGGCATCATTTAGTTAGCACAATTGGGGAGGGGCTGTGGTACTGATAGCTGTTGGCCAAGGCCAAGGATACTGCTCATCATCCTATAGCACACAGGACAGTTCACACCAAGGATGCTGCTCGGTATCCTATAGAGCACAGGACAGTTCACACCAAGGATGCTGCTTGGTATCCTATAATGCCCAGGACAGTTCACCTCCATAAAGAAATATCTGCTCCCAAATGTCAGTGGTAACACAGCAGGGAAAACCCCAGGGTAGACAAAGAGCTGGAGACACCGGTTATATAACACAGCTCAAGATGAGCTGTGGTCTTCACGCAAAGTCTGAAGGTCCACAGGAAATAATTTTTCACTGGAGAATGTGAGTTTGAGGACTCTTGAAGATGATATCTCACACTAGGGCCCACAGCATCAGGAGTGGAGGGTGGGACTTGAAGACTGGGAGAAGGAAGATGGTTTCCAGGTGTAGACCCCTGGGGTGTGAGGAGAATCATGAGAGCTGAGGAGAAGAAGACTTTCCCTCATCTACTCCTTTCCTTTGAGTCTAGGTATCGGTTCCTTGCTGGGAGGCAAAATAAAAGACCAACTAAAACCCAAAGTAGTCCCTGTTCTCGGGGAGATTAAGACCATGGCGACAGGTAAGCATGGTGGCAGGAGTGGCCCATTCCAGATTCCTGGCTTCACAAGCTCACTTTCTTTGACTTGTATTTCTTCAAGAGTGAGTAGCAATGATAAAGACACTCTGGCTTTGCAAACAGGCCTGGCAAAGACACAAGCTGACCATGTATTTGTGTGTGTGTGTGTGTGTGTGTGTGTTTTATAGTTTGTGCTAAACCTACAGTACTGGAAAAAAGCCATTTGAGGTAATAGTGACCCAATTTGATAGGAGTTGGCCACTTGTTTTTGTAAATAAAGTTTTATTGGAACACAGTTCTGTGCCTGTGCTAATCTATGGCTTATGGTTGGTTTTTGTGCTGAAGTGGCAAAGTTCTTGATTTTCGAGACCAGGTCCACAAAGCTTATAGGTCACATACTATCAGCTCTTTGAACAAAAACATCTGTTGAGGTGTTGATTGAGTGTGGTAGCACATCTGTAATCTTGGCATTAGAAAGGTAAGAGAACCATGATTTTTTGAGGCCAGCCTGGGTTATATATAGAATTATGTAAAACCCTGACTCAAAAAAAAGTGTTAATTAATTAATTAAAAGGGAGTAACCTTTCGCAGTCTTCAGATACCAATTCTGTCCACAACCAACCATTTCCTTTCGAGGCTAGAAAACCCAGAAATGTAAACCTTCTTTCTTCTTCCCTTTCTCACCACCTCCCCTTCTCCCATTCTCTTTTGTTTGCTTCTGCTTGTCTCGTTCCAACGTCATTTCCTGTGGTGGAAGTTCATCTCGAGTTTCTCTTCCTTTTCTTTATAAAATTATTTATTGTCATCATGTATGCAAAGATATGTACATATGCTCCACTCATCATGTGTGACAGTCAGAAATCAACCTTGTGGGGTTGGTTCTCTCTCTTTTCCTTTGAGAGAGTCCCAGGAATGGAACTTAGCTTGTGAGGCTTGTGTAGCCAGCACCTTTCCTCCGGAGCTATTGCTCCAGCTGCTCTTGTCAGATAAGGTCTGAAAGCCAACTCCATCACTTCCCAGCCAGATGCTGGCCAGAGACTGAACAGTGCCAACCAGTGACCTACCCTTAAGACTTGTTTCTCTTTTTTTTTTTTTTAATTAAAAATTTTATGTGTATGAATGCTTTTGCCTGCATATATGTAAATGCACCATATGTTTATTTGGTATGTGGAGAGACTAGAAGAGGACATTAGATGAACTGAGTCTGGATTTATAATAAAGCCTCCGTTGTAGGTGCTAGGAACCAAAGCCAAGTCGTCTGCAATGGCAGCTAGTGCTCTTAACGACTGAGCCATTTCTCTAGCCCCCTAACTCCATTTGACTCTACTGGTCCCCATATGATCGTATTGTGGGTTAAGAGTTCCCTGTACTAATTTGAGGCACTGTTCCGTCTATAGGCAGCAGCTGGCTGGGAAGTGATGGAGTTGACTTTCAGACCTTGTCTGACAAAAGCGCATGTACCCAGACCTGCCTTGGTGGATGGTATCTAGAACACTGGGGAGGGTTTGGAAGTAGGGTGTTTCATACCATTCACAGGAAAGCCAAATAGTAAGTCCTTTGGGAAGATGTGGTAATCTTTGTCCAAGCCAGTATGGCTGTAGATGGATTCTAGGTATCCTGCACCCCTGGCCAATACATCTATACAGGCTTTCAAGATCACCCCATCCCCACAGTCTAAAAGACAGAGAAGGCTGCACGAAAGCAAAGGAAAATCACAAGACAGTGTGGTTGGTGTGCACACATTCCACCATACAGTGGTCTAATGGTTTTTAGTGTTTTAAAATGATGTTTTAAAAAAACTTTTTTTAGATTTACATTTGCTTGTCGTGTATGTGTGAGCACACCGGCACATGCCACACCACAGCGGGTGGCAGTTTGTCCTCTCCTTTTACCACGTGGGCTCTAGAGATCAATCCGAGTTGTTGGGATGGGAGGTCTGAGCTCCTACCCACTGAGCCATCTTACCAGCTCCCAATATTTAGTGCTTGAGTTACGTAGTGCATTCTAGATAAAAGGCAAGGTGGCTTGTATTTTTCTTTGTGCTGTACATATTATGAATGTTCTTTTTTTTTTTTTTTTTTTTTTTTTGCTAGCTTGAATAAGTCAGTTTGGTAAGCTTGGTAAGCTTCCATCATGGCCAGAGATGTGCCTTAGAATTTTCTCAATAAGCCATTCCAGCTTTTTATTTTTATTTTTATTTTATTTTTTTTTTTTGCTACAGTGGAAAACAAGCTTCATGTGATTCCCGTATTGTGGGATATCCTGCAGCGAAGACCACTTGATACAGGTTCAAGCCAATAGAAAGTGTTTATTAGCCAGCTGCTGAACCACACTGGGTGTTTGGCACCTGAGTGCGGTCCTGAGCCTTTCCCAGGGTAGGTGAGCATTTAAGTGCAAAAACCACATCCTGGGTTGATGCCTCAGTTAGCAAAAACTGTTAGCTAGAAGTGAAACTACAGAAGCCAAAAGGCATTTAGGGACTTTCCCAGAACTATGGAGTTTGATGGATTAGGCCTTGGTGTTTGTTTCAGCAGCCTACCTGCTGGGTTCCAAAGCCTGAATGGTACTTCCATCACCTCACGGCGGAAGTTGTGCTAAGCTCTGGGAGCCTAATAAGGCCTGGGAGTTTATAGCAAATGGGCTTCGGAGAGAGGAGAAGCATAGCAATCGCCTGAGCGCATTACGTGTTGTGGGCCGCATAAAGGGAATGAGCTTCAGGCTGGCAAATGTTAATCGGCTGAAATAAAGAATTAAGAGTTAAGCCAGGCGTAGTGGTGCACACCTTTAATCCCAGTGGTTGGGGTGCGAGGAAGAGGGGGTGTGGTGGGAGGGGGGCGGTGGGAGGCAGGTGGATTTCTGTGAGTTCCAGGCCCACCTGGTCTGCAGAACAATTCTAGGACAGCCAGGTCTATACAGAGAAACGCTGTATAGAGCCATCTCCCCCACCACCACCACCCCCCCACACACAAATAAAGAATTAAGAGTTGAGCTAAAATTTAGAACCTGAAAGGTCTTTTCTGCTTTCTTCAGATGCATACAGCCTAGGGGCATGGAAGGACTCTGAGTTACAGCCCTGTACAGAATTTAGCAGCATAACATCCTTTCAAGCTTAAAAAAAAAAAAAAAAAAAATTGGGTTCTCCCTGGGACATGGCAGAATGCTACCCATAACCTAGAATGTACCTAGGCGATGACTAAGCAAGCCTGTGTTTCCTGGGCTGTCAGCTTACTTCATCACTTGCCTTTCTTCATTCTTATTGCTTCTTGAACTAAAATAACTGAAATCAAAGGACAGGACAGTGAGTCAAATCTCAGGCACAGGAGCCTGTGTGTGTGGTCTCTCGTCATCCTCTTGCCTCTGCCCTGTCTGTTTCTTCCTATGTTCTTTGTCCTTTTCTTGGGTGAGTGAGTTGACTGAGTGTCTGTAAGTGAGGAGGTACAGTAAAGAAACTGCCAAGATGGCCACTCCATATTAGAGGAAAATTTTTATTGTAGGTAAGAGAGAGAGAAAATATCCAGAGGCATCTGGAAGAGTCCAGAGCAGAGAGAAAAAGTAGACTGGACATGGCCAACAGACTGGGCACGACCAGGGCTCTTTCCAAGGGAAGCGAGGGGGAGCAGGGGTGGGGGCAGTGGGAGCGTGTGTGGGAAAAATCATGTGCGTTATAAGGCGTGTGAGTAGCTGTGGGGAGGGAAGCCCATGAACCGGGCAGGCCTGGGAGCTACAGGGTAGAGGAGGAGGAAAGAAGGCCCTGGATTTTTTGTAGGGACTTTGGAATGAACAAGTAAGTACTTGTGAGTAGGGACTGAGGGAGCCTGAAGGCAGGCATGGCCATTGATAAGGTGACAGGTATAAGTCAGTGCAGAGTCACATATGCCTCCAGAGCTAAGGGAAGTGACTACTCTCTTGGGGGTGGGGGGTGGAAGCCTGTTTCACAAGTTCCTGAGGATTGCTGACTTTTTTCTAGCTGCCAGGAATCCTCCTATAGTCCAGTTTGGGCTCATTTCTCGATATGTGTACTTTCCAGACCTAACAGCCTCAGGGTAGGTGGGAGCAGTGGACAGTTGGCTTCCAGGATGCTCTTTGACAGGTGAAATTATTGTTGAGGTATGATTGGAACAAAGTCAAGAGCAAAGATTAAGGCAGATTTCAAAATGTCTCTACAGGGTCAGGTGGTGGGATTGGAGACCTGGGGTTTACAGCCCAGCTCTGGAAGCCTCCTCCACGTTCTGAGCAGATTCTCAAAGCTAAGCAGTAGCACCGCGTCAGGCTAGTTAGAATCTCTTGGGAGCTGAGGCCTACCTAACAACCTGGGAGAACACTGCCCAAAACAACGAACTCTTGGTATCAGGGTGACCCACCTCCCTAATTCATAGCTAGGTAAACTGAGGCCCTTAAGAGATAGAATTTGCCACAGATGCTATTGGTAGGTTGAGGTAAAACTGTGACCCCAGGCTGCTTTCAACAAGATCCCCATGACAAAAGAACATTAATGCCTCTGAGTGTGTGGGGCGGGGTGGGGTGTGTGTGTCTATGCATCTGTGTCTTTCTGTGTGTGTGTGTGTGCATGTATACAATGTTAACACTCACATTTACCTGCTTGGTAAGGAAGGATGGAGCCACCAATTTTTTAAAGGGAATTCGCCCATTTCCTGTCACCACTCATTTGCACCCTGATGCTCTCATCTCTGTTTGTGCACCACAGAACAAATACCTAATCGAAAAGATTTCCTTGCCCAGAAAAACAACAACAGCGTCAGGTTAAAATCCTTGCCAGTTGTTTGTGTAGAAACGAGATTTTATCACCTCCTTGGTCTCCAGCTGTGGCTCCACCCGCTCAACAAATAAGGATAGCAAAAAAATAAGATTGTGTTCTGGGCCGTGGGGCTCACAAAAATAAAGCCCAGACTCATCCGCCTTTAAGGCTGTTTCAGTTTGCTCTGATCCTCGTGTCCCCTCTTGCTGGCAGCCCCAGCATTTTAACACCAGAAACTGACACAAAGACTTTCAGTGTATCTATTTCCAATGACACGGGAAACAGGGAAGCTGGGGTCTCCATTTAAACGTGGCTGAATCTAAAACCGCGCCTTCAGCTGCTGCTCTAGCTTCTGCTGTGTTGTCTTGCTGTTTCATTCACTTATATAGAAATAGCAGATCAGTTACTTTTCATACAGACACTCAGTCAACTCACTCACCCAAGAAAAAGACAAAGAACATAGGAAGAAACAGATAGGGCAGAAGGCAAGAGGATCACGAGAGACCACACACACAGGCTTCTGTGCCTGAGATTTGACTCACTGTCCTGTCCTTTGATTTCAGTTATTTTAGTTCAAGAAGCAATAAGAACGAAGAAAGACAAGTGATGAAGTAAGCTGACGGCCCAGGAAACACAGGCTTGCTTAGTCATCGCCTAGGTACATTCTAGGTTATGGGTAGCATTCTGCCATGTCCCAGGGAGAAGCCAATATATTTTTTTAAAGCTTGAAAGGATGTTATGCCCCGACAATCTGTACAGAGCTGTAACTCAGAGTCCTTCCATGACCCCAGGCTGTATGCATCTGAAGAAAGCAGAAAAGACCTTTCAGGTTCTAAATTTTAGCTCAACTCTTAATTATTTGGTGGGGGGAGTGGGGGATGGTAGCAAGGCAGGGTAACTGCAACCAAATCTCTTAAGGAAGAGATCATTTGGGCATTCAGTTGCAGAGATAACTGCGAGGAGCATATGAGGGCAGAGAGGTCACATCTCAACCACCCAGAGGAAACAGAGAATCAGGGATGAGCCACGGACTCCCAGCACCCACCTCAGTGCTGTACTTCCTACAGCAGGGCGCTGCGTCCTTAAAGTCCCAAAGCTTTCCCAAACAGCACCCTTCACTAACCAGCAACCAACCAAGTTTTCAAAGGCCTGGAATGGATGGGGACCATTTCTCACCCAAATCATCACATTCCACTCTTTGGCCTCCACAAGCTCATGGCTACATCACACTGCAAAATGCATTTAGTCCAACTTCAAAAGGTCCCCTACATTTGAGTCTGAACATTGTCCGGAAGCCTCAAGTGTCTTCTGATACTCAAAGCAATTCTTAACTGTGACCTCCCGCCCCCCTCCCCGTCCCCGCTGGGACAATTAAGGGAAAAAAAAAAACTCCAACAAAAAAAATTCATGCTTTGAATATATAATGGCACAGAATATTATTCTCATTCCAAAAAGATGGAGTGGGGGCATAGCAAGGAAACAGTGGACCAAAGCAAGACTGAAACCCAGCAAGGCCAACTCCAAATTCTGCATCTCCGTGTCCTGTGTCCAGGACGTCATCACATGGAGCTTGGATAGCTTCACCCCCACCCCTGAGATTTCCATACCAGCATGTACTGCTTTATGAACTTTTTGTTGAAAGCTTGACAGCTAGTATAAAAACAATGGTGTTCCTTATGCCACGTGTTCATTTTTACACGTATATACTTACTTCTGTGTGTATGTGTTTATTCTGTGTGTGGCTGGTTGGGAGGTACAAATGTTAGACTTCAGAGGACAGAGTGAGAGTTGGTCCTCTTCTACCACGTGAATCCTGGGGACCGAACTCAACCTGTCAGGCTTGGCAGCAAGCACTTTTACTCCATGAGCCATCTTGCTAATCTTCATTACAGCTTTTTCCTAAGTATATGTCCCTGTACCCCATTCTCATTAGTTGACCTCCCCCAGTCCCCTCCCCTCCCCACCTGTCCATTTCTGGCTGGTAAATCTCTTACTACTCACAGCTCGTGTATGGGTGCAATTGATTCTTACATGGATTAAACGGCTTTGTTGACCAGATAGTGTCACCTGAGGTGTCCCCGTGAAGTCCCTGAGTTTGCGCTCAACTTGTGCTTAATGAAAAAGGGCCTGTGGAGGCGAGAGGAGCTGGGTGAAGGGGCTGACAAGGTGCTTTCATTCCTCCTGTGTGTCCTGTCCCACTGCCCTTTGCAGCTGTCTGAGCTCATCTCCAGGTTGGTTGTTTTTGCTTTCTGAGGCACTCTGGTGGCCTGCTCTGATTCTGTCTGTGTTCCTGCAGTCATCAAACAGACCAAGGATGCCCTGCAGAACATGAGCAGCAGTCTCAAGAGTCTGCATGACGGAAGCGCACAGCTCAATACCAACCTGACCGCTGCGAGAGAGAACATCGAGAGCTCCCTCAACAGCGGAGACTGCGCTTCAGAGCCAGCCAGCAAGATCTGCGATAGCATCAGACCAGAGCTAAGTGATCTGAAGAGCAACCACGATCCACTTCAGGTGAGTGGATGTGAGCATGCCATAGTCAGGAGAACTAAAGGAGACTGAGAAGGCCTAAGATGGGATGTACCTGGCTGATGTTCACAGTGGCTTGGGCTGGATAGGACATCTAGTCACTGTACTAGAATGAACGCAACCAAAGTTTAAAAAAAAAAAAATGAAGGGGAGGAGCTTTTGAGAAGCTGAGATTTATCAAAGAAAATGCAGGTTGAAAAAGAAGAGAGGAATACATACTAATCTTCAGGTCACTTTGACAGCTAGGAGTATTGGGATGCAGGAGGAGGCTCTGCAGTTTAAGAGCACTTGCTGCTCATGCAAAGGACTTGATTCCAATGCCCTCTCCTGGCCTCCATGTGCACTGCACTAACGTGTGTACATACTTCGATATAGACATACAATACACATATGTAAAACAAAATACTAAAAACATCCCAAAACTAAGCATATTAGACAATACCATTATTTTCTAAAATTTACCCTCTCATTTGAGATGTAGAAAATTTCTTTAAAATATATTAATTATAATTAATATGTTAATTTAGTTATATATACCACTTACATTCTACATAAAATATTTTAACACACCCTTTCTCAGCTTCATATTTTATGAGCCAGTCTTTTTTAAAGACTTCACAGGTGCAATCATTGTCTGGATATCTAGTGAATTATTTTTTGGAGTCATCTAATAGACTTTTAGAGGTCAGTTCTATTTTTTCTATTTGAAATGCATCCTTTGAGAGGGTGGTGTTTTATGCTTTGTTCTTGCTGTTTGCCTTTTTGAGAAAGGGTCTCACAATAGCCCCACACTTGCCTAGAACTTGTTAAACAATCCAGGCAGACCTCACACTTCACCGTCCTGCCTTCACCTTCCTAATGCTGGGAAGGCAGGCATGCACCACCTTACCTGGAACTATTGCTTTTTAGTGTGAGTTTTGCATATGTGGGACAGTTGTAAATACAAATCACTCCTTTCCTGCCCTTGGACACCTTTTCTAAGTGTTCTCCTTTGCTATCTGCTGTTGGGATTCAACACTGTGATCAAAAGCAACTCGGGAGAAAAAGGTTTCCTTGGCTTACATCCTTAGGGAGAGTCGAGGCAGGAATTCGAAGCAGAAACCATGGAAAAAAGTTACTTGCAGGCCTGCTGAAAGGTTTACACTTATCTAGGTTTCTCCCTGGACCACCTGCCTGGGGAATGGTGCTACCTGCAGTGGGCTGGGCCCTCTCTCCCACATCTGTTACAGTGACCCCACAGACATGCTACAGTCACTCTGATCTGGGAAACCCCCAATTGAGGTTTCCTTCTCAGATGACTGATTCTTGTGTCAAGCTGACAGTTAAACCTAACGAGGACACCAGCGTTCATCATTTTGCCCCACTTATTTTATGTTTCTTCATATTTTTATATTCATTGCACAGAGTTCTTAAAAGCTGTGTGCTAAGTTGCTGACCTGTTCCTTTTATACCTGAATAGTTTAATATGTTTCTAAACATGCATTATCCTCACGTGCACATCACAGGACACAAAACACAGGATCCCTACTGACATCCACTCTCCACGTTCTCTTCGGATGTTGTCACGTTTTTAACAAAAATGCACTTACAAATGTCTTCTCTCTTTGCAGCTCAGGGTCTTTCATTGACAGAAGTATTGGGTCTTTCTTTCCCCTTTTGTGTGCAGCTGATGCTTAGTCTTTTTTGTTGTGACATTGGCATTTTTGAATACACCATTTTTGGGGGGGAGTGGCTGTTATTTAGGTTTTTGTGTGATCTCTCATGATGACGCTTGAGCTCTCCACATTCACCAAGCGCCTATTTCAAAGTAGTGCTGTGTCCCTTGATGTGTGTCATGTTGAAAGGCCCGGGGCATGGGTCCCAGGTGCCAAGAGCTATTTATTGTACTTGGAAACCATATACAGTTCTGTACCTGGAAGACTGGTTCCAAACTTCTAACCACTGCAAGCACCAGCTGCATTATTTAATTCTAGTATTATTTGTTTACGTATTTGCTTAGTTTACTCTTGAGGAGCCAACTCAAGGCCTGACGCATGTTTCACTTCATTTAGACTATAGTCTAAATTCCTTTTACTTTTAAAAGTGATTTTTTAACAAGTTGGTCTATGACTTCATGAAATATGTTTAGCACTAGCAATTGTGTGGCCACACATACTTTATTTGTCCCTCATTTATTTGTACTACAGCAAACCCACAAACTTTAGAAAATCAGTTCTCATACATGTCACTCCAAATAGAATGTGATTTTCCCAGACCTTTTTCTGTTTTCAAAAGGAAATGAAGTTAGGCCTTGCAATGTCAACACCCTGGGACCCGCATATAAGATGACTCTGTGTGTGTGTGTGCCTGTGTGTGTGTGTGTGTGTGTGTGTGTGTGTGTGTGTGTGTATGAAGTTTAGCCAAATTTTCTTACTACTTATTTCATAAATTTCCAGCTCCCATCTGTGGATAGAGAACTCAACACTGTCAATGACATTGACAAAACTGATCTGGAGAGCCTCGTCAAAATGGTATGCCCCTTGTCAAAATGGTATGCCCCTTGGAACAACTCAAGTAGCTGACTTCGTATAAGGGCTCTCTAGTGCGTAAGAACATAGGAAACACCCTGTAAGAACATAGGTGTCACCCATGACAACCTTAACCTCGGCCTCCTCGGTTTCTTGTGGCTGCAGTGTAGACATCACCTTATTCTGAGCACAGAGTGCTGTCCGCCCCACACAGGAGCTGCTTCAGCACCCATTTGTTTTTATCTCCTTGCTAATCTTAAGCTTTTTCATACACCTTGCCTCAGCGGTGGCACTCACTTTTTTCTCTCTACTCCTTTATCTAGTGACTTAGTATTTTTTAGCCTTCATACATCACTTTCTCTTTTACTTTAAAAAAAAAAACAAATCACCAAACTAATTTTATTGTATATATTCCCCCTTGAATGTGTTTGCTCGACATCTTTATTATCCCAATGACTCGTGGCTCTTATTTCCTTAGTGCCAGCATGGCTTTATCGCTCTTTGAGTTTTCTACACATGGTCTAAAGGACTTTCTTCTAGGGTGAAAAGTCTTTAAGATGATCTCTGATTTATCCAGCTTAAGCATACACAGCTCAGTGACACAGAGCTCTTGCCTTGAGCGTGCAAAGCCCAACACAAAGAAGCAGCACCTTTTTCTAAAGGGGATTTATTTTTAGGCCAATGCTAGTCATATTAAGATAATTTAAACCTTAAGATAATGTTACATTTTAATTTTACTTCTTTACTTGATATAAAATGGAGTTTAGGCCAACTGATCTTCAGTTTGTTTTACAATATTTTCAGGGGTATACGTCGCTCGATGAAATACCGGATAAGGTCCGAAACCAAACCGAGGTTGTCATCTCAGGTGAGAGTCATAGTTCAAAGTCATTCTGCTATGATCGGTCGTTATGAAGGAAGAGCTTGTTATGCATTTTCTTGTTCTTTTCTAGTTTAAAAAAAAAAAAGTCCATCACTAAACCCTATGGAGTGAGCGTTAGATGTGCTGATTATGTCATCTTTCGTCAGTGGGGATGTAGCTGAGGGAAAGAAAACAAACTTCATGTTTAATGTTTGTTGCTGTATGGCAGGGTATCACCATCCTAAGCCTTCTAGGACTTAACACCAGTTGCAATTTGGAAGGTCATGTTCTAATTATCTTCACTCCGAGGGGAACCCCCCCCCCCAGATTATTATATTTTTTTAGATGAGCTTTAAATGACTCTTACTTACTTTTAGGAAAACAGTATAGAAGAATTTGTTTGTCTTTGGGGAAGTGTTTTCTTTCTGTCCACCGTCCTAATGCGATGGTCCTTTAAGCTCTAAGACTGCTTTAGAGACTGCAGGGATCTTGAAGTTTGAAACTGCCGAACTGTGCTACGTTCAGGCTGGGGTGCTTGGGAATGAGTGTGCAGAGTGACGAGAGATGAGCAGCTTTTCATGCCAAGAAGCAGTGACCTTGGGCTCATCTGCCTGAAACTGAGCAAGAGTGTAACCTCTCTTTAAAGATCGCCTTTCCAGTGCTTCTTTTACTCATTTACCACATGATTTTTAAAACAAAAACAAAACAAAACATTGTGTTATATATTAGAACCTGGAGAGATGGTTCATCGGTTCAGATCACTGGCTGCTCTTCCAGAGGACAACGGTTCAGTTCTCAGCACCCACATAGAAGCTCACAACCGTCTGTAATTCCAATTCCAGGGCATCTGATGCCTTTCTTCTGGCTCCTTTTGGGCACTGCATACATGTGGAGGCAGACATACATCCAGGCAGAACACCTATACACATACAACAAAACAAACAAAACTTTATAAAAAAGATACTAAAGGCAAGATCATCCTTTCCTTAGGTAACACCCGAAGGCTACTTACTGCATGCTGGATGTCTGATAAGTGGCCTGCTTACTAACCTCTGTGTTTGCTTTCTTGTTTCTCCTCTCTGGACCTCTTCTACCCCTACGAGCAGCCCTCTGTTGTAAGTGTGATGCATGCATGAGCAAAGCCCAACATTTCTGGTGTCAAGCTTAAGCACAAGTCAGCATTATCCAAGGGCAAGACAAGTGCCCATCTGCCAGTCAGGATGTTATTTTATTTTTTAATATATTTATTAATTTATTCATATTACATCTCAATTGTTATCCCATCCCTTGTATCCTCCCATTCCTCCCTCCCTCTCATTTTCCCCTTACTCCCCTCCCCTATGACTGTAACTGAGGGGGATCTCCTCCCCCTGTATATGCTCATAGGGTATCAAGTCTCTTCTTGGTAACCTGCTATCCTTCCTCTGAGTGCCACCAGGCCTCCCCATCCAGGGGACATAGTTAAATATGGGGCACCAGAGTTCGTGTGAAAGTCAGTCCCCCTTAGCTTCGTTGAGCCTTCAGTGCTAGCCTGAATATTTTTAAAGTGCCTACTTTGTGCCATGCTCTTACAAGTCTTGGGGCAGTGAGAAGCATTAGGCATGCCCGCCTACTACCTTTCCGCCAGTCGTACACACAGATCACACTGTGATAACACAGCCGAGTATGTGCAAGTTAGCTACAGTGGGGGAGACGGGGCAGGAGCCTTCCTCAACAAGTTGCCTTGCACACTGAGGATTAAAGAATGTATTTGACTGCAAAGAGGTGCAGCCACCTGCCAGTCACCAAAGCTGACAAGGCTGTGCCTTGTCTCATGTGAGGGTGAGAGAAAGACCCACCTACAGGGAGCTGCTCAAAGCAGGCCAGGTCTTCATCTCACTTCCATCATTGTGGCCCGTGGAGATCTCACAGTTAAGAACCTTCAAAAGTTTTTGCACAAGAGTCATTTGGAGAGGCAATGAGAGGGCCACAGTTCTTCAGACATTTTGAATCCAGCCGCTGTCTGTTTCTAGATTTCAAATTCATGTGAAAATCATGTTTGGAAAGATTCCCACCAATTTTTTTTATAGTCACATTTTGAACCAAGCATCAATAATCGCCACTTACTCCAAGTCCAGCAGAGCCCTGAGATCAATTTGGAGAGCTTCAAGTCCCCGTTTCCCCCTGCCATTACCACGGTAGTCTCTCAGCCAGCTGGGATCAGTAGACTTAACCACTGTTTGTTCTTAGCACATCTGGGTCAGGACCTAGCCTCTAGACTTGTGGGAGTGCTGGTCCAGGTGACACAGTGTGAGCAGGTAGCTGTGATCCAGGACCTGTTGGGACAGACTGACACATTCTAGAAAAGTGGTGTTCCCCTTGAACTTCCTCCACTCTGGAAAGCTATTATGGATCTGAGTAGAAACTGGTCACAGGAATTGTGTTGTCCTTGGAGCCACAGGTGGATTCTGCAATGTCTCCAATTGGATAAGCCAAGTAATTTTTAAGTAAACATCAACTAGGTCATTTTTTTTTTCAAGAATCAATGCAAGGCAGTTTGCCCCTGGATGCCATCTTTTATTTGTTGTCTACTCTCCCCCTCCACTACCTTCTCCTGTTCCTCTCCTTTCTCTCTTACTCTCCTTCCATCTCCCTACTCCCCTCTCCACTCACCCCCCCCCTTTTTTTTTTTTTGACAAGGGATCTCCCTATGTGGACCAGGTTGTTCTTAAATTCGCTGCAAGCTTCCCGCTTCTGCCTTCCAAGTGCTTGGATTACAGCATACACGGCCCCTGCCAGGCTGTCTCTCTAGGCCATTTCTTTTTCTGTGGGATTTTTATTCTCTCTATTCCAGAAATCATATAATAGGACTTCCTTAAACCAAACAAAGAACAATACTGGGTACTTTACTAAGGAAAACCATGGGTGAATTACTCAACCTAGGTGAGCCTTGGGGCCACACGAGAGTGAGATTTAAGGCAGGGATTGCATTGATGAGGAAGCAAGTTTAATATTGAGAGAAGTGCTTGGCACATGGTAGGCACACTTGCATTTTAGTCACCCCCAACCTTTTTTTTTTCCAAGTATTCTAGGAGGGAGACTGGATGAACTTCAGTACCACTTAGATTCACTGTTTCTTTTGTCTGTTGCTTGTAGATGGCCTTGGCTTTATTGGCTCTTACTGTAGAATCTTACTTTGTTAGAAACCCACACAGAACATGAGAAAAACTTAAGTGGCTTTTCTTTGTCCCCAAACAAGGTCTCTTCCTTCTATGTTTAAAGTGAGTAACTGTGATTTGCCCCCCCCTCCCACCTTTTTTTTTTTTTCAGATGTCAAAAAGACATTAGACTCCATCAGCTCTGTCATTAAGAATGTGAGCCAAAGTATTCCTATTGAGGGGGTGCTGTCTGAGGCCTCCCGTTACCTTAATGACAGCAACAGTTACTTCCACAAGGAGCTGCCCAAACTAGAAGAATATGACTCATACTGGTGAGTGCCTCCTTGGAGGTGGGCAAATGAGCACAGAGGTCGCTTTGTAAGGGTATAAAAACATGGTGTGATTGCAGGGTAACCTTATGAAACCAAATGGGATGAGGAGGCTGTGGCCTGTGGTGTTCCTTCATGAAAGTCGAGAAGGGTTGGGGACATGGCATTGCAGTGAATTGCATGGGTGCAAGTGTGAGGACCAGAGTTTGGATCCCCAGCACTCATGTTAAAAATAAATTCAGGGAAGAGGGTGGGGGACTGCAGGGCGGGGTGGGGGGAGTGGGGGGGTTGTATTGGTGGAGCCCTGGGGCCTGCAAGCCAGCCAGTCTAGGGCCAGCCAATTGATGAGCTCTGGCTTCAGTGAGACCCCCCCTGACTCAAAAACTAAAGTGGGGAGTGATTGAGGAAGATGCCTGACATCAACTTCTGCCCTACACAAGCATGCTCATCTATTTGCCATGTACCCTGCACACACACACACACAGCCTAAGTGCTCGCTAAGGCAGCTCACAGAATAAAATCAGAACGATACAGAAATGGTTAGTATGGCTTCGGAGTAGCAGTGACATGCATATTCATAAGACATTCCTTGCTTAAGAGCAAACACTGGGGGACTGGAGATCCTTGAGCTGCATATTCAACAGTTTAGGATTTTTGATGTTAATTGTTTCTCGAATCTTCTTTATAGTTAGTAAGCCAAATGTGTATTGGAAGCACAAAAATAAGCAGGAAGGATATTTAGGAAAATGTCCTCTTTGACTTGTGAAACGAATGCAGAGGTTGGTATTTTCTGAAGGAATGGTAGCTTTCTTAGCTGTGTCGTGAGACCATTAGGTTGGTGTCTGACCTGGAGGAATGGGGCTGCACCCAGGTCATAAATAATGCAAGTTGTGGGGTTGGCTCTAGAGGGTGAGTATGAACATTCCAGAAAGAGCATGAACAGGAAGGACTGTTCCATGAGGTTCCAGAAGGTTCCATCCTTCTTATCTAAGCAGTGCCCCCTTAGAGGCTTTTAGATGCTCTCTCTCACCCAGATTGTAGCCTTAGAGGAAGAGGTGCAGCCTGTTCACCAAGCTTCTTATGCATGATGTTTCCGAGAGTACCCCTGACATCTGCTGGTCACGTTCTGCGCATGACTGTTTGTGTAAGCAAGGACCTTGGGGCTCAGAAAAGGGAAAAAACTCCCTTATGGCTACACCATCTGGCTGTGCCATAGCTGATGGCAATGGATAAGCTTCCAGGGGCTCCTGTCACATTTCCTGGTGGGGCTAGAACACCTGGGCAGACACTGGGACAGGCGGAAGACAGAGCGTCCCTTAGAGACCTTACAAACTCAATAGAGACAGTGTAGTCCATTTATCTGTCTGCCTCTTGCAGCTACTCTCCCTCCCTTCTTCCATTCTTGCCTGGAGACCACAAAGCTTTTGTTTTTTGAAAAATATCTTAACTAATCATTTGGCTCATTAACTCAGAAAATTCTCTGAAGCCAGGCTCTGTGTTCATTTAATTTGGCCTTCCCGATACTTAGGATGAACGTTCCCCCAGAATGGCTGCTGGTAGCTATTCCTGTAATTACCAACATTGCTTTTAATTGAATGAGAAGCTTTAGTGGGTGTTTCCATCAGGAGGCCCCAAGATGAACAGATACTGTTAATTTTTTTAGTGTCTTAAATGTTGGGATGCTTTCTTGGCCTTGAGTGCAGGGAAAGTTGCTGCACATCCCAGGAATGCAGGTAAGACCTAATTGAGGCTCCACAGTTCCTCAATGTCTCCTGGGACCATTACAAAATTAAAGCTTTGCATTCTGTAAATGTTTGATGTAGGATGCTCATAAATTTGTAAATGCCTCATGCATCAGCCACCTAGTGCATTTCAGTAAGGAACACGATGGCCAAGAATACTCCTATAATCCCCAAAGAGTTGTGAGAAAGGGAGAGGAAATTGCTTTTTTTCATTTGTCGCCTACTCAGACCCTTGATGCAGCTTCCAACACTAAGACATCTGGCAGGATTTAAATGTCTTAGGTGTGTCCTGATCAGAGCCCTGAGCAAGATGAGGCCTGTGTCAGCCCTGTGGGATACATGGACTTGCTCACCCCTACTGCAGAGTGGGCACTCCAATGCCAAGAGGCTAATGTACTGGCTGCTGTGGTTAAGAGGCAGAGGCAGAAAGGGCTCTTGCCATGAAGTCTTGCCCTCTGGTGTTAGATGAGCAAGTCTGCTCCAGCCTTAGCCCATGCTCAGCCAATACAGCTATTGGCTGGAGAGAGGGCCCTCCCATTAGGAACTACACTCACAACCAAAGGGGGCTTGATAACACTGTACTTTTCTCCCCCCCAGGTGGCTGGCTGGCTTGATTGTCTGCTTCCTGCTGACCCTCATTGTGACTTTCTTTTACCTGGGCTTGTTCTGTGGGGTATATGGCTATGACAAGCATGCCACCCCAACCAGAAGAGGCTGCATATCCAACACTGGAGGCATCTTCCTCATGGCGTGAGTGTTTGCTCCATTCTGTCACATGGAGGTAGAAAATAGGAGGAAGTCGGTGCTACTGTGGTATTGTGGAACGTGGAGCCTCTCTGTCTCACATTGGAGCCTCTGAGTTCACAGTGTTTACACATCGTGGGCTCCTTTTTAAAGTGGCTTTCCTGAAAGTCATTTCCAAGCTGCGTAATATCCGTTGTTGCTTCATTATCTCCATTCACTCATTCATTCAGTCATTCATTCGCTTATTCATTCATTCGCTCATTCATTCATTCACTCCCTCACTGCTCACTCACTCATGAGAAACAGACTACTGTTCTCTACTAACTGAAGTACAGCTAACTCAAAAATCCAGGAACCCGGCTTAAAGCAGGATTTTGCCAACTCAGCACCATTGGTATTTAGACATGAAACCTGAATTCAGGACATGAGTAGGTCTTTAGGTACCTGACAGTGGGGAGCCTCTGGCAGATGGGAGTGATTATCTCTGTTTTAAAGACATCCATATGTAAGTTCATATCTTTGAGAATCCTTACTCTAGGAGATTGAAACAAAGCCTAGCAGGCAACAGCAGTGTGCACTTGATGGCACCAGAACCCTAAACTAGGATACAGTTGTAGTGGCAATAAATGTGCCACTGAGGAAGGTGGTGGCCTTCAATCCTTCAAGTTCTTTCATTGAAAATAGTGCTAGGTTAATGGCTTTGTTGGTCGTATTGTGGAGTTCTTGTCCCCTCTGGGTCCTTCTGTCCTTTTCCCTAGTCTTCCATAATACTCCTCAAGCTCTGCCTAATGTTTGGCCCTGGGTCTCAGCATCTGTTTTGATCCGCTGCTGGGTGGAGCCTCTCAGAAGTTATCCTAGGCTCCTGTCTGCAGGCATAGCAGAGTGTCATTAACAGTGTCATGGTTTGGCTCCCTCCTATGGGATGGGTCTCAGGTTGGGCTAGTCATTGGTTGGCCGTTCCCTCAATCTCTGTTCCATCTTTATCCATGCACATCTTGTAGGCAGGATAAATTTTTAAGCTCTGTTTCTTAACAATTAAACTTTATTATACAACCCAACTAGCTTACACAAAAGGGAAAAAAGAGTGAACCTTCCGGTACCCATTCCCCGGGATGGGTCCCTAGGTGTCTCTGGCTTGTGTGTTGGTACGGCCTGTTCGCTGATCCTCCTTCCGATCCATGTGTGCTCAAGCCTTGTCTGAACCTGCTGCTGCTCTCTCCTCTCCGCCTGCCTGTGTCACATGCGAAGGGCGGTCTCCTTCTCCCATTGAGGGTCGATTAGAAAAACAATAGACCAGGTGGAGTCCCCAGGTCTGCTTCCTGAATTCCAGGCCCAGGATGGCTCCACCCAGTCTATCTCAAGGTATCCATGGTGTGTCCAAGAGTAAAGCCCACCAAGATTGCTTTCACCTGTGACAAAGCTTACAGCCCTTCCCACATAAATTCTTGGTCAAAGGTTTTGTGGGTGGGTTGGTGTGCTCCTCCCTCCACTGGAAGCTTTGCCTGGCTATGAGGTGGACACTTCAGGCTTCATGTTCCCTGCTGTTAGGAGTCTCAGCTAGAGCCACCCCTATATCCTCCCAGGATCATACCCTGTAGCCCGTCTCCAGCTTGACCCAGAGATTCCCTGTCCCTCAATTTCCCTTCTCTCACCCAGCCCCCTCACCTCTCACACCCACCATCTCCACATCTGATCCCCACCCTCATTCCCCTCCCCACACCTTCTCCTCCCTGCACTTCTTCCACTTTCAATGTCTATTCTATTTCTCCTTCTGAGTGGGAGGGGCCATCCTTGTTAACTTAGCTTCTTTGGGTCTGTGGCTTAAAGTATGATTATTCTGTACTATATGGCTAAAATCCACTTACAAGTGAGTACATACCATGTGTCTCTTTCTGGGCTAGGCCATGGAGGGTGAAGCACAGAGACTGAAGCACCAACCAAAGAGCACACATGGATTGCACCTAGGCCCCTGACACACATGTAACTAATGGGCAGCTTGGTATTCATGTTGGTCCCCTAGCAAGTGGAATATGGGCTATCTCTGATATGTATACTCTGTTGCCTGATTGTAGACCACTTGCCCCGAGCTGGGCTGCCTTGTCTGGCCTCAGTGGGAGAAGATGCACTTAGTCTTGATGTGAAGGGATGTGCCAGGGTGGGTTGGTTGGGGTAGGTCTCTGCCTTTCTGAGGAGAAAGGGAGAGGAAGAGGGGGAAGAGGAAGGGAGGGTGATACCGGGAGGAGAGGAGGGAGGGGGCTGCGTTCGGGATGTAAAGTGAATAAATAAACAAATGTAACTAATAAAAAGAAAATAGTGCTAGGGTATGTAAGCAGGCTCAAGGGGAAGTGAGGATTGGAAACCTCTCCCTTGGGAGGTGGAGAACAAAAACATCAGGCATGTGCTTTCATTGTCAGTGGTATGAGGAGGAAGTTGGAGAGCAGGCGCCACGCATTGATCTGCATCTTTAAACACGGAGTCATGATCATAATCAGGTTCCTTGAGCTCTGTGTGTCTAAGTTCTTTCCCCCGAACAGGCTCTAGCATCATGAACTTCTATGAACATTAATGTAGACATGTCTAACAACATCCTTAATGTAAATGGCCTGGGGACTTCCGGTACTTGCTGAAGTGCTACACAAGAGGAGCCCATTTGCTCACACACATAGGTTTAAACCATTCTACAACAGGACTGTGGGAGAGGCTTAGAGGGAGAGGTGGCCTAGCATGTGCAAGGCTCTGGACGAAAAATAAAGGGTTGGAGGGAGAGAGGGAAGGAGGGAGGGGAAGGATCACGAAATGAAAGTACCTCTCAACAGGAAAAAAAATAACAAATTATACCAATAAGGATTTATTTTGCCTTTTTGTCCAATTAAACATTTATATAGGTAGATTAATGTCAAGACTCCCACACACCTGTCCATACCACTGATGTATATGTACACACCTGTCCACATCACTCATCTCTGTGCTCACACCTGTCCACACCACTGGTCTCTGTGCCCACACCTGTCTACATCACTCATCATCTATGTGCTCACACCTGTCTACCCCACTGGTCTATGTGCCCACACCTGTCTACATCACTCATTTATGTGCTCACACCTGTCCACACCACTGGTCTCTGTGCCCACACCTGTCTACATCACTCATCATCTATGTGCTCACACCTGTCTACCCCACTGGTCTATGTGCCCACACCTGTCTACATCACTCATTTATGTGCTCACACCTGTCCACACCACTGGTCTATGTGCCCACACCTGTCTACATCACTCATCATCTATGTGCTCACAGCTGTCCACACCACTGGTCTATGTGCCCACACCTGTCCATATCACTCATCATCTATGTGCTCACACCTGTTCACACCACTGGTCTATGTGCCCACACCTGTCCACATCACTCATCATCTATGTGCTCACACCTGTCCACACCACTGGTCTATGTGCCCACACCTGTCCACATCATTCATCATCTATGTGCTCACACCTGTCCACACCACTGGTCTATGTGCCCACACCTGTCCATATCACTCATCATCTATGTGCTCACACCTGTCCACACCACTGGTCTATGTGCCCACACCTGTCCACATCACTCATCATCTACGTGCTCACACCTGTCCACACCACTGGTCTATGTGCTCACACCTGTTTACATCACTCATCATCTATGTGCTCACACCTGTCCACACCCCTGGTCTATGTGCCCACACCTGTCCACATCACTCATCATCTATGTGCTCACACCTGTTCGCACCACTGGTCTATGTGCCCACACCTGTCCACATCACTCATCATCTATGTGCTCACACCTGTCCACACCACTGGTCTATGTGCTCACACCTGTTTACATCACTCATCATCTATGTGCTCACACCTGTCCACACCACTGGTCTATGTGCCCACACCTGTCCACATCACTCATTTATGTGCTCACACCTGTCCACACCATTGGTCTATGTGCCCACACCTGTCCACATCACTCATCATCTATGTGCTCACAAGTGTCCACACCACTGGTCTATGTGCTCACACCTGTCCACACCACTGGTCTATGTGCCCACATACTTGGAAAACAGAGGCTGGCAACTACTCTTTCCTTCCCCCTCTGAACAGAAGGCATGCCCACCAGTGCTGCCCCTCCAGCACTCTTCTCCACACAGCAGCTTCCTCAGCAGCATGCTCTGCTTCCTGCCCCTCATCCGCCCACAGCTCCCAGGCCCACCCCAACTTATTTTATTCCCCCATCATCCCACCTTTCTCAAGTCCTGCTTTCCAGGACAGTGGGGACAGCGGTGTTTGCAAGGCTGAGCACTAGGGAGTCGTGCAGATGTCTCCTCCTTGTGCAAAGCCCTCACTCCCAGCTCACAACTTCACACCTACATAATTTCCTTTCTGCTTCTCTGGCTATCCTTTCATACCTGTCTTCAAGGCTGAAGTCCTTCAGGTCAGCCCAGGGCTATTTGTCTCTTTGATCCATCCCCAGAGTAAAAGGACCATTTCTAAGCTACCACTGCTAATGCCTCTTCTAATGCCATTCACATGCTCCACAAACATGGAACTCCTCCACCACCATGTCACACTGCAGTGTCTCACTGATAGCGTGACCAAGGCTCATTCCATCTTCTCTTCTTGCACAGAGCATCACTGTCCCTGCTACCTCCCTCTTCCTCTCATCCCATTGCCTCCCATGTTGTATTTCACTCACCCGCTGGCTTCTTTCCACCAACAACAGCCTCATGAGGCCACTGTCCTGAGACATAACAGCCTCTACAGTTGTGTCCCACCATGTTGACAACTGCCCAACTCATCCTTCATATGCCAAACGTTTTTTCCTTCAGGAAGAAATTGCTTGTGTTCACCTGTGCTTTAGCCCTTAACAGCTATCTCTCCTGTTGTTTGTGTTTTTCCCAGAGGCGTTGGCTTCAGCTTCCTTTTTTGCTGGATACTGATGATCCTTGTGGTTCTTACTTTTGTTGTTGGGACAAACGTGGAAAAGTTGCTCTGTGAACCTTATGCCAACAAGAAATTATTACAGGTAAATGTGGTTTTCTCCTTATAGGGGAGGCCTGGGCAGGTACTTGGGTCTCACCATTATCTTGTGGGTTGCATCAGCTGAAAAACTAAAGGCGCTTTGCTCTCATTCAACAAGTTAAAATTCTGCTTGGAATAGCTAGTGCAAACACATACACATCCATGGTAATGGGCTCAGCCTGGTAGATGTTGAGGAGGCACAGTGAAGAGTTAAACTTCAGGTTTGCGTTCCCCAAGGCCAACTCACAAAGACTCTAGGACTTGGTCTACACGTTCACTTTTTTCAGTAATATAGAGGTTGGTGTCCTAGTATTTTTCTATATATTCTGATTTGTGGGGTGTGTGTGTGCTGTTTGTGCCCTCTCTCTCTCTCTCTCTCTCTCTCTCTCTCTCTCTCTCTCTGTGTGTGTGTGTGTGTGTGTGTAGTATTATCTCTGTGTGTGTGTGTGTGTGTGTGTGTGTGTGTTTGTGTGTAGTATTATGTACGCATGTATGGAGGTCAAAGGTCAATGTCCCATGTCTTTTTCTATTCCACTTTTCCACTTTACTTTTTGAGATAGGGTCTCCCTCTGGATCTGGAGCTCGCCGATTGGCTGTCCTGCCTGGCCAGGGGGCCTCCAGGATCGCCTCTTCTCTGCCCTCTGAGGCTGAGGTTACACACCAGCGCTCATCCTTCACACGGCTGCTAGGGTCAGAACTCAGGTCCTCAGGCTTGCACTGCAAGCACTTTACCCACAGAGCCACCCTTACGACTTTTGAAATACATTTAAACGCCCCTCTTTTATTGTATATATGTTTTCCACCTGACATCTGTTATAAACGATTGCACAGCTGTTTCTTGCTGTGGCTTTTGTTAGTCATGGGAAACTTAATTGAGAACATCAACCGACCCCATCATCCCTATTCAGCTTCCTTAGAAAGAAAGAAAGAAAGAAAGAAAGAAGAAAGAAAAACATTACCTTCCAGTTATGTGGATAAGAAAATAATTAAGCATAGATGAACTTCATTCACATTTGGTCTTGAGTCCTATACCTTAGATGTCTCTTTATGTGAGTGAATATTTTAACATCAGAAAAAAAATTCAAAATCAGCAACACTTGATTCTAAGCTGAACTTCTCTTAAATATGTGTGGTACAGAGACGGAAAGTGAGGTTTGTTTTCTTTGGTTTGCTTTGTTTTTTTGTTTTGATTTCCTCCTCCTCCTCCACTACTTCTTCTTCTTTTTCTTCCTTTCTCTTTCTTTCTTTCTTTCTTTCTTTCTTTCTTTCTTTCTTTCTTTCTTTCTTTCTTTCTTTTTTTGGTTTTCTGTGTAGCCTTGGCTGTCCTAGACTTTGTAGACCAGGCTGGCTTCGAACTCACAGAGATCTGCCTGTCTCTGCCTCCCAGAGTGCTGGTATTATAGGCACCCACCATCACGCCTGGCTTCTTTGTTTTGTTTTTAAGACATTTAGGTAGCCCTGGCTGCCCTGCAACTCAGAGAGGGGTCTGCCTGCATCTGTTTCCAGAATGCAAGGATTAAAGGCTTGTACCCCCATGCCCAACTGGAAAATGAGTTTTAATTCACATTGCCCTGAGGGTCTGAGTCTATTGCTTTTTCTGGCTTTCTATCAATTCTTCTAAACCAAATAGTCTAGTCTTTCTTAATACATCAAACTTTCTCTAAAAACGCAATTTCAATTAATTGATTGATACTACTTAGTGTTCATCCTACCTATTCTAATTGTACTGTTGTCTTTTGACTTTGAGTTTGAAATGAAAAAGAAATCACAATATAAAATATCTCAACATATCTAACTAATGCTACATACTATTTGTGAGTCAGTGTACAACTGTCTTTAAACAACCTTTGTGTTTGTTGCAGGTTTTGGACACTCCCTACCTGCTCAGGGAAGAATGGCAGTTCTATCTCTCTGGCTTGTTATTCAATAACCCAAATATCAACCTGACGTTTGAGCAAGTTTACAGGTATTAATTCTTACTGTAGACATTCTCCTGCAGAAAGTGCTTTTGTCATTGTTAAGAATGAAAATTTCACCTTCCATGTTTTTTTTAAAAAACTTAATGTTAAGAAGTTTGGATTTCAAAACCAAGCTGATTTCTAGTCTTAACAAAATATCATAGAAAAGAATCCCTCCCTCAAATGTCATCTTTTCAGAACTTTATGAGCTGGTCCTGGTGGTTTCTCAGTCCCTTTGTCTAGATATTCCCTAAGATTCCACGGCTAAGGTGACAATAAGATACATTGGCAGGACCCTTTAAGACCTGGGAGTGTGACACATATCACAGACCTCATAATAGTGAGATAGTGTTAGGGCTAGCCTGTGCACTGTGCAGTCAGAGCACCTGGAATCCAATCTAGTTCCCACGGCTCTGGACAATTTAATTCCTCACCATTTAGTATGGTGCACAATAGGCATCTCCTTTTGGAGTTCTTCGAGTGGATGAGATGCATGTGTTTGCAGTAATGACTGCCACACTTTAGACCTAATGAAAGCTGGGAAGTGGTGGCACACTCTTTTAATCCCAGTGCTTGGGAGGCAGAGGCTGGTGAATTTCTATGAGTTCGAGGCCAGCCTAGTCTACTGAGTTCCAGGACAGCCAGGGCTACACAGAGAAACTCTATCTCAAAAAACAAAAACAAACAAAAAACTAACAATACACAGATTTCTCTAACCTTTTATAACCTTAAATCTCCAAGTCCTGCAGCAGTGATGTAACACAGACTCTCCTTGTGTGTAACAGATCCTTCACTTTTAAACTTTTCTTTCTTTGGCCCTCTGCTCACTAGCAAGTTGGGTGAGAAGATGTTCAGGCAGTCAGCAGCCTTTCCCTGGAAGCATCTTCTTCCCTAATGTGCCCTCTTGGGTGGAAGACCACGTCACTTTCATGGTCTCCTTTGCATCTTTCCACTTTGATTAATAAGTGTCTTTTGATGTTCAATCACCACATGGGTGCACACGTGAAAGTGCCAGGTGACTTCTGGGGGTCTTGCTTCAGCACTTCTGCTGCATCGCCTGACAAGATACAGAAAGGGCCTGCCCTCAGCCCTGAGGAACCGAGGGACCTCCATTGTTAAAGGTCACTCAAAGAAAAAATTTTTCCCTCTGCTTTTAGTTCAGCTTTTACAAAAGCCTCTAAATAGTGTGTGATGTTCCCTTCCATCTAAACCTGGGGTAACTGACCCTCTGTGCACTTCCCATCATGCACCTTTGCCAGCCAGAGAAATGGTCCTACTGGCCTGATGAGTGGCAATCTCTCTCCTCATCGTTACTGATTGCTAAGGATTGCCATGCCGCTACTCTGGTCATGCTTTCTCTCTTTCTTCCCACAGGGACTGCAAAAGGGGTCGAGGTGTGTATGCTACTTTTCAGCTTGACAACGTCTACAACATCAGTGAGAATTTTGACATCAATAAGGTGAGTCATTAGAGCCAGTCATAAACTTGACCTTGTTTTACTAAACCCAGGTGCACTTCGTCTTCCCTGGTTAAGGCTGATCTGGAGTCCACGGAAGGTAAAACCCACCATTCCAAAGTGACCACAGAGTTTACAGTGAGTCCCAAACTCATATAAACCTTTCCAAATAGACTCTTCACAGTAGAATGCTGTTGAACCATCACAGCCCTCTTAGTTCCTCTCATAACCTTCTGTGATGCCAAATAAACAAGATGTTGGCCATGGCCTTCTCCTTTGGTCCTGTGTGGGATCTACTCTTTCTGGTAGCTGTTTGCAATCCCAAACACTTTCTCGCCTTCAACCAGTTTTCTGTCTTCTTCACAGTTTTCCTAATAGGCTATGCAAGACCATCCAAAGAGGTCTTCCGTGAGAGACTTCTAGGGGGAACCATTAGTCTCATGGAGTGAACACGCTCTGTAGTAATGAGCCTACTCACTTCTCAAGGATGTTGGTCATTGAAAACCAGTTCCTCTAGTCTGCCAGTGCCTAGACTTGGGAACCAGGCATAGAAAAGTATGGCTGTCACTCTCTTCATTCCTTACGACTGCCACCCTGGGACTCCTGGTGGGTTATGTGAGCCCTGCACATCTGTGTCCAGAAGCAGAAAAGATACATCAAAAGGATGAGAATGACCCTCTTACCTGTGCATCAGCCTTGTCATGTCTTGAGATGCCAAGGAAAGGCCATCCCAGAGCACACTGGATGAAAGACAGAGCAATAGTTTCTGCCCAACATCTAGAGAGCAATTAGTTTAGATGTCCAAACCTCCCCACTACGAGGCCTCATTTGCTCTTCTCAGCTTCCATAATGAGTAGATGGATCCAATCAAGACTAAGGGAGAAGATCCTGGCCCGCATCCTGCTCACTTTGGCATCATGGAAGGCCATTAGAAGACCACGATGGTGTTACAGCTTAACATTGTGAAGACCCTTTGTTTGAAAGGTTTATGTGTGTTTTGTATCCAGCATCTCCCCTAAATATCCCCGTAAATAAAACATCATCTTGTGATTAAGTGCTAAGCGTTTCTTGCACTCCTTTGGCCATCATGCCATGGGCTGTTTTCCCTGTTCCACACCATGTAACAGTTGAGAATGGTAGCCAGGCACTGCATGATGAGGCAAACTACCGGCTGGCTGCTAGGACAGCCCCATATCAGCAACCACATTGCCAGGATCTTTGTCTTCCAGAAGATATTTCCCAGGGCCTTGCTGGTCCACCAGCATACTCTATCCTTTCAGCCACTCTATTTGTTGTGGCAAGATGCTTAGGAGTCCTTTCTTCTCTACGGTCTATATCCACTGAGTCTTCTCAGCCTGGCCTTCCGATGGAGCGCATGTGTCATGTGTCCCCCTTCTTATGACTCAGCACCTTCCTTCTGAGGTCTTTCAGGGCGGAGATGCACTTCACTTTAAATTCCACCTCCAGAGGGTGGTGCTTATGGAGGCAGAGACAGAAGTAATACCAATCATAATATATGCACCTTTTGATGTAGTGTGGTCTCAGGCCTCTTGAAGTCATTGAGTATGTGACCTTCTTGGAGGATAAAAGAATGCTTTTTTTTTTTTTCTTCACACAGCATACTGGAAACATAATCAATGAGTTGGAAAACCTGAATGTGAACATCGGTAGCTTTGAACTGTTGGACAAAGCAGGAAGGAAAAGCCTTGAGGACTTTGCACACTCTGGGATAGATGCAATCGATTATTCCTTGTACTTGAAGGAGGTATGAGCCAGATACAGATGCATGGTTTGGGGGAGAAATTAGAGCATGCGTGTATTTCTTTTATTTTTGTTTATCTCAATAGCGGATTAACACAGTATAAAGGTCAGCATCTTTAAGGCCAGCAGTTTAGTGGCATTTAGTATATTAGATACCACCTCCGGTCCCCACATAGTTTCATCACCCACACAAAACATTCCTCCGACAAGCAGTTGTTCCCCAACTCCAAATTCCTGGCTGCCACACATCTGTGCTCTATTGTGTAGAATCCATGTAAGTAGGAGCATACACTTTGTGACTTACATTTCTAAATTATTCCACTGAGCATGCTCTTAAGATCCATGAATGCTACAGTGCATATTAGTAACATTCTTATTTATGGGTGAGTGAAAATAACACATATACATAGAAGTGGAAATGTTGACACTTAGGTAAGAGTACTTAGCTTTGTTTTGTTTCCTGTTGGCTGTGGCCCCAGGTGCAAAATGTGACCTTTTGATGGTGTTCAGGTTTCAAAACCTCATGCCTATAAGATTTTTTTTTTTTCATTTCCTCCCTGGTAGGCTGAGAAACCTCCTACCAAAGTGGATCTTCTGACATTTGCCTCTTCTTTGGAAGCAAAAGCAAACCAGTTGGTGAGTTCCAGTAGTCTGGTTAAATGCTGTCATAGCTGGAAGAGCAAATGTCAATACCATTGTTTGGAAAGCCACAAAAACTTGCCAGTCACCATGGCTTAACTGTGTCTCACAGCGCTTCACAAATGGATTAGTGTCCCCACTGGCAACTGTCCCTATGTGGACCAGAAGGCTGAAGAGCTTTACCTTTGCATATGCTTTCACAGATCATCATCTACACTTCAAACACAAAAACACATTCACATACTTAACATGCATATATATAGACACACACACACATACATACATACACACAGATAAACACATACCCAAACACACACAGACATGCACATATGGAAACACAGAGAGATATGCACATATACACACACAGCATGCATGCATACATACATACATACACGCACACAGATATATAGACACATGCACACATTATACATACAGATATGCATATGCACACACACACACACACACACACACTTATCTTGCATTGCAATGAGTGGTAACTGAATTGCGTCTAGCATCACTAACAGTAAGCATATAAGATTGGGTAAAGGCACCATCACAGCTGATAGACTTTCCCACCATCAGCTCTTCTGCATGCATGGTCCAACTGGTCCCCACTGACAAGTAGCAGACTGTGATGACAAGGAAGCTGGGCTCCAGAGAAAGGCCCGAGTTTAAATCCTGACTCAGTCTCTTTCTAATGCTAGTTGCTAGAGCAAGGTGTTTTACTCACCTGTGCCTTACTTTCCCCATCTGTGAAATGGAGGCAGAAATTATACCTGCCTTACAGGACTGTTGTAGTTCATATACTGACCATCATTTAAATGTGAATTAACTTGAGTAATCCTCTAGTGAGCCTTAGTTTTTCCCAACTGTAAAGCAGGGAGTTGAGCGGCTGTCCCATGTGGCGGCAGAGAAGAAACCACAGAATCTTGCCTTTAGGAAATACTTACAAATGTGAGGTGTTGCTGAAGCCGTTTATCTAGGTGTTGCGGCTCCTGGCTAGCCCAGTGTTTGCCCATGTCATGATTGTCTAGGGATCCTGTGGTTATGTAGTGTCTTCCAGTGTCCTTTATGGTTAAAAACCCTGCTTTGTGGTGTTGATCCTTATATGTTTTCTTTGTAGCCTGAAGGGAATTTGAAACAGGCCTTGAAAACGGATGCAAAGAACATTAAAGCCATTCACCAGCAGCAAGTCCTTCCTCTGCAGCAATCACTGGTAACACTCAACATCCCGTGGCCTTTTGTGGAGGCCCGAGCAAAGTCCAGCACCTAGTTAGCTGGTTAGCTTACAGGTAGCCTAAAGCCACACCCTCATCTGAGGGAGGGCCCACCCACTCATCAGACAGATACGGAGCTGGGCTTTAGAAAACACAACCTAAAGTCATGCCTTCCTTCGCTCTGCATCCTTCTCTTCCTCCCACGAGAGTGTGAGCAGTGAGATCCGCCCCCCACGCCTTGCCCCCAGCACCTCGCTCTAGCTTGCACTCCTGCTAGTAGGGCCTCCTGGGCTGTGTGATTGTGCTGTGGGCTCATGCTGACATGTTCTCCGATTCTTTTCTCCAAACTCTGCTTAGAAATACATGAAAGTGAGGGTAAGTATTTGGGTTTCCCTTGCTCTGTTGGCTTCCTCCATGGCTGGTCTCTCTTTCTCCTCTGTTCTACCCCCAACTTTCTGTTCCCTTGCTTCTAATGTAACAGAGGGAGCTTGCAGTTTGGAATCAACACAGACCTGGTTTCGAACCACTCTTGTATCCCATCTAAAACACAATGGTTTCCCGGTGTCCTCATCAAACATTGGAGTTTCAAATAGCAGAAGCAAGGAGAGTGATGGGATTGTGGGGTGGCTACTATGTTACCATCACTTGGTTCATGGACATGGATGACTTCTAAACTCCAGAACTCAGAAACCAGAGGAATCAATGACATTCTTGCTCCTGGGCCTGTTTGCAGATGACGAAGGGAGAACTGTGTGGAAACTGGGCCCCTAGGTCAGCTGCTCACATTTGCAGATGTACACAAGTCCATCCTCTCCAACCTAGACACTTGTGGATCTAGTTTTTACTCTGGTTATCTCTCTGTCTTCTCCTTCTTACTTCCTGCTTGGCTAGAGCTCCACAGAGTTCTCCCATTGGGTTCCTATAATCAGTGTACGGGCTTGTTACAATCTCATCCTTGGCGTACTAGAACAAGCTTGTTAACATAGTAAGCGTGCTCATGTGGTTGTGTTTACTTCCAATACTGGTCTTTTCAGAGCTAGAGCAACCTGGCTGTAGATCTATCATCTAAGCCAGGGGCTGCAAACTGGCCCTTATCAACCACAGCCTGACCCAATCCAGTCTACTGCTAGTTTTTTTTAAAAATAAAGTTTTATTGAGGCATAGCCATTGCCACTGATTAGAAAACCATCTATGACTGCTATAGGCCATAAAAATAGAATAGGCCCTTGGAGTATTTGAAGTGTGGCCTTAGCCTAAACCATTTTAAATGTTTTAAATAACAGTGTTCCCAATGAGTAAACCCATATTGAAGGAGTTATTGCACTCTGTGTGTAATATGCAGCTCCTAAAGGCTTTGAATGTGATCCTGATTTTTATTCCTATGGGTTTTCTTACACACGAATAGTGCATAAGGTCCATGTTGTTGCTCATGTCTGCTGTACTTTCTAGAATGCAGCCGTTACACTGTATAGTCAGATTTGATGTCTGTCTTGGGAGAGGGCTGACATAAGGCCTGTGGTCTTGATGCTTTGGATAAGAATTTTGATTTTTTTTTTTTTTCTTTCTCCACCAGAATACTTTAAAACGAAGTGTCTCAACACTTACACACACGAGCGATAAGTTGCTGGTAAGGGTTTTGATTTTCTTTCTTAAGATTTTGTTGTCAAATACCACACCTAGAATTTCAGTGGCATTGATTTTCATAAATACTTTTAAGTTAAGTAGAGGTGCTTGGAGTATTTTGAGTACCCATTTTAAATACCAAACTTGGTATTCCCATTGCTTCCCTTTTCTCATGTGCTTCTGTTAATGCAAGCTTCAGGAGTCTGGTCTTGCTGTGTTGGAGGCTACCTTAAGCATGGTTACTTTTATAAAGATTGTGCTGCGTATTAGTGGCAGTCTCGGCACTGTTAACCGCACCTGTTCACCATCACTGCTGTGCATGCCACAGGCATATCTACTCGCCTACCTCCTAAAAGACTCAGCCTGAAAGAGTGGCCTCTTGTCACACCTTGTGGGGAGCATGTCAGGTGGATAGGCATGGCACTGGAGAAGTTGATGAGAGCTTACATCTGACCCACAAGATGCAGAGAAGAGGGGGCTGAGAGGGAAAGACAGAGCAAGAAAGAGATAGCAAGCAAGCTAACTGGGAATGACATGGCTTTTTAAACCTCCCACCACCAGTGACACACCTCCTTCAACAAGGCCACACCTCCTAATCCTTCCCAAATAGTTCCATCAACGTGAGACCACATCTTTTTAAATATATGAGCCTATGGGGGGGGGGGGGGCATTCTCATTCAATCTACCATAAGATGACCCCCACAGACAGGTTTACTGTTTGCAGCTTTGAGAGGGCTCATTTCAGTTAACAAATAATAACAGGAGGACATAAGCTTGGGGTGTGAACAAAAGCTTGGATTGTCTTTAAGCCGCTGCTCAGGATACAGCCACCTGTCTTGCATTACTTTAGTTGAAACAAGTCACTTGGCCACAACCATTGTTCTTATCATGAGATGGAGAAGTATCCTTCTGCCTCAGCATGGGGATGGGGGTGGCTTCCAAGACACCCCACGAATGTTCAAGTCCCTTACATCAATTGCACAGTATGTGTATTTTATGTTCTGAAACCATCTCTAGGTTACTCACACCCAATGTGGTAGAAATAGGATGTAAGTAGCTGTTGTCCTGTATTGTTTAGGGAACGTTGATCAGAAAAACCTTTACACGTTCAGCAAGCATCTCTCTTCCCTGTCTTGTTATTAACCATACAGTGTTGTATGTCAGCTCCTGACACAGCAGGCACATTGTTCTAGACACTAATGTGCACACGCAGGTTACACAGATTGTATGACAATGTCGCTCCACTTCATAGAGAGGAAGCCAGGACCAGCAGATTTTGAGCAATGGAAGTGGGGATCCAGGAATCAGCCTCCCTGGGGACTCTAACTGATTTGCAGGTTGCCTAATTAACTCTCTCATTCCTCTCCCAATTATCATGTTTTCCAGGAGAAAGTGAACAAAACCCTTGGGTCTTTGGATTCTGCTCAGCATTTCGTCAACAGTAACATTTCCTCCATTGTGATTGGAGTAAGTTTTCTTTTCTTTTCTCCCCCGTGCCCCCGAAACAGGGTTTCTCTGTGTAGTCTTAGCTATCCTGGACTTGCTTTGTAGCCCAGGCTGGCCTTGAACTCAGTGATCCACCTGCCTCTGCTTCCCAAGTGCTGGGATTAAAGGTGTGTGCCACACCACTCAGCTTTTCTGTTTTGTTTTGTTGTTGTTGTTGTTGTTGTTTTCTTTTTTCAAGACAGGGTTTCTTTGTGTAGCCTTGGCCATCCTGATCTCACTTTGTAGACCAGGCTGGCCTTGAACTCACAGAGATCCACCTGCCTCTGCCACCCAAGTACTGGGATTAAAGATGTGCGCCGCCACTGCCCAGCAAGTTTTCTTTTCATAAGCAAGTATGTAAATAAAGTGCCCTGTGTGTATTCCAGGATAAAGCGGCTCCATCCATTAAGTATGTGCTAGTGCATTGGTTCTCAGCCTTTCTAATGCTGCTGCCTTTTACTACAGTTCCTCAAAGTGTGGTAACTCCCAACCATAAAATTATTTCATTGTGACTGAGCGTGGTGGTGCATGCCTTTAATCCCAGCACTTGGGAGGCAAGAGGCAGGTGGATTGCTGTGAGTTCGAGGCCAGCCTGGTCTACAAAGTGAGTCCAGGACAGCCAGGGCTACACAGAGAGACCCTGTCTCGAAAAAAAAATTTGTATTTCATTGCAACTTCATAATTATAAATTTTGCTACTGCTGTGATTTGTAACTTATGTATATCTGATATGTGAACACCCCAAAGATATCATGTCCTACAGGTTGAGAACCACTTCTCGAGTAGTTTTAATAACAGTCTTAACCTTTGATTTATTTGTAGGAAACGAAGACATTTGGGAAAACGATAATAGGCTACTTTGAACATTATCTGCAGTGGGTCTTATACGCAGTGAGTAGCTTTTTCTTTTATGAACATAAAGGGCTCCACCTTTCAGGAGAGTCATGTTATAGTATAAACTGAAGCATATTAAAAATCCCAGTAATTTTGGTTGGAGAGAAATGAAAATGTCTGTCTAGACCTGGTGTTCCAGGTCCACCACATCTTCTACAAAGAAACACGGGAGCGAACAGCAAAGTAGCGGTATGGTGAGAGAGAGCACAAAAGAGAGCTGCTTCAAGGAAGCAGCAGGCTGTCTGGGATAGGATGTTCCAGCTCAGCTGGTGACTGGTTGAGGCTTCCTTGGATGGGGTCCTCAGAAGGAAGGGTTAGTTGCAAGGGGTAGGCTGGGCATGGTTTTCTGTTGATTGAAGGCATGGGTTATGTAAGACTTCATTGACGTCACATGTCCTTCACATGGTGTCTGACTTCAATCATATACGTGCCCAACTATACGTATGCCTACGAAGGGAAGTAAGGGTTTTCCCTAAGTGTTCACTCAGAGACCACAGTTTGCTGTACTGTGCGTACACCCCAAATCAGCCCAAGGTGTATTTCCATTTCTCCACACTCCCCCGAGTCCCAGGGTCTAGGACATTTTTGAATGAATATAGGGAGTTACATGGAGGTTTTAATGGTGGAATGACATATTGTGGTTTGGGGGAGGGCAGGGTGTGTGTGTGCTACTACTCAGCTTGATGCTGTGGTGGGGGTGGGTGTCCCAGGTGGCTAAATGCATGGTTAGGAAAGGGGTGAGAGCAGGGTACCATGGCATACGCCTTTACTCCCAGCACTCAGGGAAGCAGAGGCAGGTGGATCTCTGTGGGTCCGCGGCCAGCCAGGACAGCTACACCAAAAAACTCTGTTTTTACAAAGAAAAGAAAAGACGTGGGTGTACAGCTCAAGCCAAGTGGAGTCCTATATTGTCAACATTTCTTATACTGGATCTGGAAATAAGGGGAGCCAAGACCTTTGTGGGGCGGTCTCCCCATGACAGAGAATGCCCCACCCTCCAATCCCCTCACTCTTTTGCTCACCTTTGCTGTATGGCTTCTTGTAGTTTTAAGTCAAGGGTCATTCAGTCAAGTTTACCACCAAGTTCCGTTCCACTTGTTAATAAAAACATGGCTAAGAGTTAGTCACCAGTGAATAGTTTATATTATGACTTACAAAGAAAGTGTTTTTTAAAACTCCAGATAGTGATGAAAGAGCTAAGAAAAAAAACTGTCCTGACTCACAGATGTTTGGCCTAATGAGAGACCATTGACCTTTGATAAAGAGGGCATATGTACTGATACCAATCTTATGACTTATGAATGATTATTCAAGATGGATGACAACATTATTACTGCATCCTGTAGTTTGAGTTGTAGGGGAAAAAAAATATAACCACAAAAAAAATCCCCATTTCAAAATGTGTATAAGACCCTGACTCGTTTGCCTGCAAAATACACTCAGATGAAAACACTCCCCTAGGTTTGTCTCTGTTTGTCACTCACCTACCTTTTGCCTGATGACACTTCGAGAACCCCCGTTCCCAAGGACCTATACCTGACTGAGACGGTCCGTGACAGCTTCTTTCATTTGTTGCCCACTCCTTCATCAGATAACAGTCCACTGCAGCACTAGGCTGGACATGTGTGTTTCCTGGTTCTCCCGGCAGTTCTGTAGGAGGAAGCTTAGTATTCTAACAACAAAGGAGAACTGTGACTCAGGGGAATCAGGGTCTTGCTATAAACATAAGCAATTGCACCAGCTGTACAATTCCTCAGTGCTCAGCAGCCATCAGCTCCATGGCTTCCGTGATTTGGGGATGCTCTTGTGAATCCAGCCAGGGGTCATGACTTATGACGTGAAGTAGTGTGAGTCTGGCTCAGTGAACGTTTGCCTGTGTTTCTCATCCCACAGATCACAGAGAAGATGACATCCTGCAAACCCGTGGCCACCGCAATGGACTCTGCTGTTAACGGCATTCTGTGTGGCTACGTTGCTGACCCTCTGGTGAGAACTTTATCTTACAAAAAAGAGAAGACCTATTAAGTAAATGTAATGCCCCGCCCCGATATTGTTATTAGTAGTTCCCTATAGTTTCAATCTTGTTCAGAGTGTTTCACAGCTTTATAACAAAACTATTCCTTTTCTGAATATTAGGGGACAGAGAGATGCCACTGTTATCCTCCCGTTTCCTACACCATCACTCTGATCACCTTTCCCAGCCAGTTTTTTTCTTTTAGTTTTTCGAGACAGGGTTTCTCTCTGTAGCCTTGGCCATCCTGGACTCACTTTGTAGACCAGGCTGGCCTCGAACTCACAGCTATCCACCTGCCTCTGCTGGGATTAAAGGCGTGTGCCACCACGCCCGGCTTCCCAGACAGTTTTTGTTTGTTTGTTTGTTTGGTTGGTTGGTTTGGTTTTTTTTTTTTTTTTTTTTGACCTAATGGTTTCCATTAGGGTTGTTTACTGGAAAATGGGCTAAGGGTTAGTTAGAGCAGTGCGGGTACCCTTCCTAGTGGTATACCACCAAAGAATTTGTTTTCTTCTCCCATCAACCATGAACTGCCTATAAATTCCCAGGGAGGCCTAACCTTCATGAGCCCTTCTCTCTCTATGACAGGATGCTGATAGACCCAACCTTGTGCATGCCCTGTGCAGGGAAACGCAGCAGCTATATGTTCAAGAGTGCAACAGCCATGCCGTGCATGAAAGCACACCACAAACATTAGCTCTTCCATTCTTTATATACCTTCCTCTGTGATATTTCCTGACCCTTGCCAGGGGCAATGTAGATGCAGCATTTGTAATCAGACATTCAAAAGTCACATTGTGATTCTGACCAATTACGACGATCTGCAGTTACCACTCTTCCCTTATAAAGAAGCCTCTCTGACAAAAACTGACAGCAGTGACAATGAGCATAAATGTAATTATTTGGAAGGTAATTTCATGAGCACACCATGTTCATTCACCGCAACTACAGCAGTTGCTTCCTCATTAGGGCCTACAATCTCCTAGGCACAGTCTTTGACTAAATTTACAGTGCCAGATAGGAATAATCTCCTGCAAAGCCAACTTTAATTCCAGTTAGAAATAGGTTAGTTACCCCTACCACAGAGTTGCCTCCACTGCACTTATTGGGTGCATCTTTCCTGGCCCTCAGATAATGCTGCACATGAGCCGTGGCAGCCTACACAGCATCTTCTGGCACTATGAGAGTTAGTTAGCAGAGAGGAAGCTTCTAGTCTGGTTCCAACCTGATTTCTCTGTGTCCTATAAGAAGGGTACGTGGTATCTTCAGTCATGGAGTCTTACCATTGGTCTGGTTTGCACACAGTAGTATTGTCTTAGAGGTCTCAGGAACTCTCTGACTAACAGCTCACAGGGAGGTAGACTAGCTCTGGCACTGAAATGTAATTGGTAACTTATGGATTTTGAGAGTAGCTTTATCTACCCATGCAGGGAACTTCCACTTCAAACCCTTAAAAATATTTTTTTGAATTTGAATGACCAAATAAATATGAGGTTTTCTTGTGGTTTTTTTCACACGTCTTTGGTTTCGATTGGCCCTTCTCCCCAGCTCCCCCCCCACCCCCCATTTCCAAGAAGGCATACTCCAGGATTAAGTGTGAGACCTCATTTATAAATATTGGCAATAAGCTTTAAAAAAAAAAAAAAACAGCATGTAGACTTTGCTTTTTGAGAAAACATGGTTAAATTTAGCCTGTTTTCAGGGATTAGAGATTGTACATTTTTTTCAAGACCCTGGTATATGACGAGTAGATCCTCCAGGTTATAGGATAAGGATGACATTATTATCTTTTTTGTTTGTTTGTTTGTTTTTGAGACAGGGTTCCTCTGTGTAGTCCTGACTGTCCTAGACTCGCTTTGTAGACCAGGCTGGCCTCAAACTCACAGATATCCTCCTGCCTCTGCTCCCCGAGTGCTGGGATTACAGGCATGCACCATTACCTTAACTAATCAGATGTAGAACAAAATCAGAAAAGCCACCTAGCCATTTTAGCATTGAACTATGCAGAAAGGCACTTGGCCTTCGGGCTGACAGTTGTCTTGGTTAGACAGCCTGTCCACCAAAGTTACACCATGTGGTGTGGTGTGTGAGATTGATTGGGGGCTTTTTGGCAGTCTTAGACCAAACCTTAGTGCCACCGCTAGATGCTTCTGTTCCTCTTTTACAGAATACACACAATCTTAGGATCTGCTCGGCTGTGAGACAGGTTCGCTGGGTTGCAATAATGTACTGCACACTACGTGGTGGCTGCTTCCTGTTGTGTTCACAATTCATTCTGCGAACAAAATAAAAACTTTTAAAAAATTGCACAAAGAATGACCCCACGGGCAAATGTTATTTCCTATTATCTAACTTTATGCATTTAATTCTCCTGACCTCTTGTTGTTGTTGTTTCAAAATCCCCAGAATTTGTTCTGGTTCGGCATCGGAAAAGCCACGGCGCTCTTACTTCCTGCTGTAATCATTGCTGTCAAGCTCGCCAAGTACTATCGCAGGATGGAGTCAGAGGACATATATGATGAGTGAGTGTGGGGCTTCTGGAGGGCTGGGCATTTCTGTGTGACACCGTCCTTGTAGAGCCACCAAGGTCAAGTTCTTGAGAGAACAAACTTACCTCTGCTTAAGTACTGGATTGTCCCTTTTCAACTGTATTTTGTTGTTGTGGCTGTTGGTTTTCTTTCTGGTGCACTTGGTTTTGTTTGTTTTTATCCAATCTTATGGTTCTTTTTCTTCTTCTTTAGTCTCAGCTTCCTTAACCAGTCTTCTTCTTGTTCCAGCTCGTCTGTCTCGGGGATGTGGCATTTCACTTTGTGACAACTGTCCTTTACTACTTTTCGCTGGCTCTGCCACTGCCTTTTGTTCTATGTCTGGTGAACGTGCATGTTTCTTTTTCACTTGTCATCTTCTCTTGTTATCTCTGGAGTCGGAACTGTCAGCACTCACTGCTGCAGTGAAAACACTGGGAGGGGACTGTAGATCGTGGGCCTTAGTAGTGGCGAAAAAAGTAAATAACCCTATCTCCCCTTTTTATATTTTGTAGTGTTGAGACTGTACCCATGAAAAAGTAAGCCCTTTTTACAAAACTACCTTCACAGGTGGGATGGGGGAGGTTTCTATTACATGGTAGACCTTTCACATTATTAATGTGACATAAGAGCAACAGATAAATCTGGGGAGAGAGGAATCACGACACCTCTTAGAAAGAGGGTTGGTGCAAAGAAGGTGCTTATAACCAGCTTGTTGAGTGAATGGGTGTTTTATATATTACATGCTTTGATCTATAAAGCCATGGTTTCCCTCTGTGGTTTTGAAAGAGGGAAGATGTAAACTGAATACTCCCTCAAACCTTCTTTGCAGACTTAACAATTTGCCACGTGCGTTTTGTAGCCTTTGCATTGTCTTTGTGATCTGTAACGTAAATAATCTCATCCTAGGGGTAACTTGGTGTTTTTGGTGTATTTATTTTTGTTGCAGTTTGGAAAACGGTAGTAATGGTTATCATAAAGATCATTTATATGGTGTTCACAACCCTGTTATGACAAGGTAAAACAAAGCCTGAGGTGCATGCCTAGCCTGTGGTGAGCCTTTCTGTCTCTCCTAGACCTGACACCAAGTCTTCTGCATGCTCTTGATGCCCCTTTCTTCTCTCTGCACGAGCTGCGCTGTCACTAGCTAGCTCTAGTCACGCTCTGCATAGCATTCCATGATGCCATGTGTATAAAATTTCAGTGGATTTCTCAGCAACAGAACTGAGTAGCATCTAGATTGAATGCCATCGTAAAATGCTATGAGAGACTCTAGATCTTAACGGGTTACAAGCATGTGTGCACCTTAGCCTTCCTCTGCCTCCTTTTCCTCCTCCTTCCCTCCCTCCCTTCCTCCATTCTTCCCTTCCTTTCTTCTTTCTCTCTAGCAAATTATCTGTAATCAACCAGAAAATGAACTCAAACTTTTTTCTCCCAAACCCTTGCCCTTTTATATTCCCTGGAGTTAAGGGGCTTCCTGTGGGTCTGGATTCGCCAGATAAGTCTGAGTATTACCTGCCAAGTGAATTCCGTTGCATTGCACTAAAATTTCCGACAGATATGTCATCCATCACGGGCAGCTTTTCTGCGGAGAAATGTGGTCCTCCCCATGTCTACACAGTTGGCTCCAAGCCATGCTCAGCTCCCCAGGGGATGCTGTCCCCATCCCAGTTGCAAAGCAGTGAGTGGAACATGGGTGCATGGGGAAACCTGCTTGTCAAAGACGCCCCATGCTCCACAGGGGACATTTCCTCTTAAAAGGACTGGTCCCACATTCAGGGAAGTGCCCATTGTGGGCTTCTCACCGGATGCTTCCACACAGGACTCCACCTTCTAGTCATGGGCATCCTTATCTTAAGCAGTGTTGCCTGGGAACAGCAGATGTCCCATCCGTGTCAGATTTCAAGAGGAACAGAACAAGGAAGTTAGTAAAATGTCTCCTTTCAGAAGGGAAAAGGGTCCCCCGTCCCTAGCTTACCACTTGGGACATTCTAAAAAGCTTCAGAACCTCCCTTTTTTTTCAATTGCCATATACTGGGAGAGGTATCATTTTAATGGCTGCATTGCTATAACAAGACAGTATGATCAGTGCAGCTTATAAAGAGCAGAAATTTCCTTCCCATGGGTCTGTAGGCTAGGGAATGGGAGGTCAAGATGCCCCCTAGATACTGTATCTGTTACAGCAGAGTTCTCATACATGGCGCCTCTTCAACTATGTCTTCACATTGTGATGGTCTGTGAGTTCTTTGGAGTTCACATCCTAATCACTTCCCCAAAGTGTCTCCCTTTCTCTTCCCCACCAGACCCCACTTTCTGGTACCATCTTCCGGGCGATTGGAATGTCTATTGATGAAACTGGAGTTACACAGATGTTCAGGCCATAAAGAAGTGATGATGGGGGGAGGGGAGCAGTAAGGTTCTGAAGAGGGAGGGGATAAAAATCCATTTTTTTTTTTTCTGATAATGTGCTGAACTCGGCTGTGTTGTGAGTTACTTTAAGACAAGTATCAGCTTACCAGGTTTGGTCCAGAGCACGCAGGCAGTGCTAGGTATGCCCGGAACTCCATGCTAGCCTCCCTCTTCCTGTCATGGCAAGCTTGGAGAGGGTCTCACATTTCTCAACTGAGATTTTCCAGGTCAGAGGCGAGCTCTTTACTACCAACGACACTCCAACATCAGGACTTTCTGGGTGTGTAAAACTGACTTCTGGTGCTCGTCTCCTGGTTGGGACATCTCCGGATGCCCGCTCTTGAGCAGGACTGGCTGCTTAGAGGGTGCTGGAGAGAGGCGTGCTTGGCCAGTTGGGTCTCTGACAGAGATGCTGAGATGGAATTTGGGGCTCAAGGTGTCTATGAGAATCTGTAGTTGTGAAAGGAAGAAGAGGTCCAGGAGGGCCTGACATAGCCTCATCTCGGCTGTGGGGAGCTCTGGAGCAAGCATGGCCTGTTAGAAGTCACCCTCATGAGCCAAATGCAGCCTTGGGAACTCACCTCCCTCAGTTGTGAGATCTGGTCAGGCCTCTCAGGTGGAGTAGCTTGGCAAAAAGCTATGCTGTGGGGGCTCTGGTGGAAGGGCCTTCTGCAGATAGCCCCACAGCTGGTGACCGGCCCATCTTAGAAGAGGGTATAGGGGTGCAGTGCAGGGAGTGTGGGAGTTCTTCATAGGGTTCATTCTGCCTCCTAAGCAGTCGGCACCAAGAAGAGGTCATTTCCTCTGGGGAAGTTTATTTGTTCTAACAAACTACATGACAAAAGTAACTTACAGACGGGAGGACTTATTTGGTCTCAAAATTCCAAGGTATGGTTGGTCAGTGATGGTGGTAAGCCGTGGTGGCAGGAACATGAGACTTCTGGCCACACTGTGGAAAGTAGTGTGGGATCTGCTTCCACAGTGAGGAAGCAGACAACACGAATGCTAGCGTTTGGCTGCTTTCTCCTTTTTTTATTTAGCCAGGGGACCCCTAGCCTGTGCCAAGGTGGCATCTGCACTTAGGGCGGGTCTTCCCACCTCAATTAACCTGATCTAGAAAATCCATCAGGCACGTGTACATAGGTTATTTTTTTTTACCAACTCTAAATCCCATCAAATCACCGTCACAGGAAGTGCTCAGCTGGAATCGGCAGTTTGTATCCTGTCTTAACAGGCTCACATTCTGTACCCCAGACTGGCCTGGGATGCATGCAATTGTTCCATGTCAGGTTCCCAAGGTCTGGATTATGGACAGTAGCCACTACACCCTGCTTGGTGTTTTCCCTTCTATTGCTAACAAATATACTGTACTGTTTCTGTGAAATGTGTCTTCAAACTTATGCCTTGTCATTGAACTGAAGAGGGCATCCTTTGTGCAGTGTGCTTGCAGATGCTTTGGGAAAAGCAGGAAGGGCCCACCTGTCCATGTTTCTCCTGCCCAAAGAAAAGCACATTTGATACGGGGGAAGTGCTAGTCCAGCTACCGTGTCCCAGCCTGCACCAGCTCCATCTGCGCAGGTCGTACAGAAGGCCCTTCTGGAGGCCCTTCTGCTGTGTGATGATCTGGGTGGTCTCTGCCTCCTGGTCCTAGCGTCAAGCTTCAGAAAGCCATCGGTGGCCAACCTGCCACCATCTGGTCTCTGCTACTCCAATGTGCTACACGCATGTTGGTGGTGACCCTTACCACACACATGTTCCTAGTGTCTCACTCCTTTCAAATGCAGTACAGATAGATGCTAGAAGAATCTGCTTTATTGGCATTCTTCTTCCTTGGTAAACTTTCTGGGGTTTTGTCTGTGTTCATCTGGGACTATAGTCACATCCAGCAGAGGTGATGGGTCGGCTGCCCCAACCCAGAGTGCTACAGTTCTCTGTTGTGTTTTTGTTTTTAGCCCATCTCGATACTGACAACTGAGTTTGAAACTGCTTGAGGTAAGTTTGGTGCTTTCATATAAATGAGTTTATAGGACTATTGTTTTTAGTTTTTTAAAACATCGGAACACGGGTAATTCTAACATATTAAGTGAAAAATCTAAATAAGTATATAGGTTTTATAACATACTTTGAATTACATGAGATGCAGTTACACTACATGATTAGATAATATGTGCGTGTAGATATATGTGGATACACATGCATGCACAATGATTATATCTGGATGTATAAGGTGTAAAATTTGATGGTTTTAGGGGATTTTTTTTCTTTTCTTCTTTTTTTTTTTTTTTTTTTTGGTTTTTTCAAGACAAGGTTTCTCTGTATGTAGTCCTGGCTGTCCTGAAACTTACACTGTAGACCAGGCTAGCCTTGAATTCACAGAGATACACCTGCCTCTGCCTTCCAAATGCTTGAAATAAAGGTGATACTACATCCAGCTAAAATTAGAGGGTTTTTTTTTTTAATGTAGTAAAAATAACCTATGTTAGAAACTAAATTCCAAAGTATGAATTGCTACACACAAGGCATTCCGCCTGCCTCTTGAATATATTTATATTTTCTGTAGTTCCTGAGCCCTTGACAGAACCTTTTAGGATTCTGTATTCTTGCTTTCATTTGTAACTCAAAACCAGTTTCTAAAATTGCGTTTGATTTCCATTTCAGCATCTAGACAGTCAAAGCGATGGAAGGCATCCCAGACCTCGGATAGTTTCTGAGTCTTCTAGAAATTTCCAAGTGCAGAAGGAACCATGGTGGCAAATGTGGAGACTCGGGCGGTCACTGAGGACACGGCACCAGTGGTCTTGGGGTAGTGCTTTGTCAGGAATGAACACTCATGCTTATAATCCACGTGTGCATCGCTGTTCAAGAGTGATTCTCCCCAGTTCTGTTTTTAACTTTTTTTTTACACTGAATTTCTATTTAGACACTAAAACATATGGGCGAGCTTGTTCCCCCTGGGATGCATTTATCTATGAGCCAGCTATTAAGATGTCACAGCTGGGTACCTAACTTACTTCCATATGTGGAGTGTGCTAAACACAAACCAGTTTACAGAAACGATGTATTTTGTATATATATAAATTGTATATATAACCTTTTACCACAGTCAGTTTTTTAAACAAATGAGTACTCTAGATTTTTTTTCTTCTAAATGAGGCTGCTGCTGGGGTCGGGTTGGCTTAGTGGTGCTGCAGAAAGGAATGGGCATGCACTAAAATGTGTAACCCTGCGGCAGGCATGCCCTTCCCCGTGGACTTCCGCCTGCCTCCTGCAGATCTGCCCCTTGACGCCACTAGCAAATTTGGAAAAGAGGGACTTTGAGAGAAGGAAACATGGCTCAGCCGGAAGTGGAATCATCTCCGCAGACACCAGTCCTGGTTCACAGTTTAGTGAGTGGCACCCTCTGATTTGTAAGGATGGGCACTAAGTTCAGTGTCATCTGATTCCCTGTGCGAATCTAAAGTGATGTACAGGAGGAGCTCCTGTCATGACTCTGAGATTTGAAATAAAGTGTGGAAGAATGGAGCCTTTGCCGGTTGGTCCTTTAAAATACACGGAAGGGTAAAGTCAGTTTGCACTTGTGGTGGGTTAATATTGTTGGCTGTGATGCTTCCAAAAGTGAGCAGTGAGGAAAAGCTGGTCAGGTCAAAGTGAGCATGTCCTGCAGTTAGAAGGAGTGGTTTTACAGCAGGCCTTCCATTGAGATTGCAGCCCGGATTCATTTCAAGCTTGGAAAGTGTGGCCCGAGTGTGGCACTGTACCCGTGATGAAGCTCTTATTACGCATTTATCCCACAACTCTCCAGGCTTAAAGCACCCACCATTCGAGAGCTGATAGAGCGCCGGCACCCTGCTTCCTCACTCAGCACCTTAGGTCAAGAATGACTTGGCTTTCCTTTTACTAAGTGGGACTCCCCCCATGAAAGTTTAGACATTTAGGCGCTGATTGACTTCCAGGTTAGCCTTCTGAGCAGGAGTGTTGTCACCCTTAGTCGCACAGGAACACAGGCTTGTTAGAGAAAGCCCTGGAAGGAGCAGTGGACAGAAGGCAATGGATGTGGAAGCGTGGCAGCTTGGTCTGGAACGCGAATGTGCACCTGTAATCTCAGCACTGGGGCGGGGGGCCGGCGGGGGCAAAGGCAGAAGGTTCACTGTACATGGGAACCAGCTTGGTCTACATAGGGAGTTCCAGGGAAGGAAGGGAAGGAGGGAAGGATCGGTGGAGGTAGTGAAAGGTGGAGGGAGGAAGGAAGAAAGAAGGGAGGAAGAGGTGAAAGGAGGAGGAAGGGAGAGAAGAATGCGGGAGAAAGGGAGGAGAGAGGAAGTCAGGAAGCGAGAGGAGGAAAGCAGGGAGAACACGTGCTACCCGAACGCCACAGCTATCCATTAAGTTACAGCATTGTTTTCTTTTTTTTTTTTTTTTTTTTTTGGTTTTTCGAGACAGGGTTTCTCTGTGTAGCCTTGGCCATCCTGGACTCACTTTGTAGACCAGGCTGGTCTTGAACTCACAGCGATCCGCCTGCCTCTGCCTCCCGAGTGCTGGGATTAAAGGCGTGCGCCACCACGCCCGGCTAGCATTGTTTTCTTAAACTTGCCTTAATGAACTGTACAAGCAGGTGGCTTCAAACAGCAAAACGTGTTCTCTTCCAGCCCTGCAGGCAAGAGGTCCAAACTCCAGGTGCCACAGGGATAGCTCCTCCCGAATACCCAACAAAGCACCCGTGTGTAGGCTTTGAACTTTTTCAGACTTACTTGGTTTTGGGGTTTTTAAATACCTATACCTCTCTTCCAACCCACCTACCCTAGATAGGAGAGAAAAGAGGTTAATGGGAACAGGAGAAGTAGACCTTTTTAGACTCAGTTACTAGCGTAGTCAGCAGGATTCCAGCAGACCCGTTAAACAGCAGTCCCAGCAATTCTATGAAAGTGAGTGCAACTGCAATTTCTGGAACCCGGAGCAGCAGCCAGAACCCAGAACCCCAAAGTGTTCACTAGAGAGGTTCCCTCTAGAAACATCTCGAAGTGGAGTGATGAACAGCCAAGACCAAAAAGCCCTGCCTCTTGTTTTGGGCTCATATATATCTCCTCTCAGAGTCCCTACTAGGATGTTTATCAGTTGGCAAAGACCATGCCCCTGAAAGAGGCGGTTCCTTTTTCAGTGGAGAAACATCACCTGTTCTCTCACAAGTCTGTTTACAGCAGAAAAAAAAAAAAAAAAAAAAAAAAACCACACACCCTTACATAAGTCTGTTTTACATCCCACACTAGAGATCAAAACAAAAACATCTTTACATCCACTACACCCCTGTGTCATTTCCTTCCCAGTTTCTTGACACTGACAGGCTTTGGTGGTTTGAGTTTCTAGACACATCATTCTGTGGTGCTGTCTCGATTCTCAAATGGAGTTTTTCTCTGCATGCCCAAATTTTCCTCTTATAAGAAGTCTAATTACTGGAATAAGGCCCATCCTAATCATAATGACTCTACTTTAATTTCATTCCACATGTAAACACACCGTTTTCAAAGTCACCTTCCCAGGAGCTGGGCAGACATGAATGTTGCATATTCAACCCAGCACAGTCACCATACCAAAGTAGCACATGGCCAAAACAGTAGAGGTGCAAGTTTAGAGGGAACAGATCTCTATGCCCAAAATAAGATTAATAAAATTAGAAAGGACAAAAAATTAAATGTTACTCATCATCAACAAAAATATGACTCATTCCCCTGAGTTTGGTTTTGTCTTAGTCTAAGAACGCATAGCAATTCGTTACTCTAAACTTGAATATCTCTAGCTAACCCAAAAAGCCTGAGCCCAATGTCACTAGGCAAGTGCTTAGGGAGAATTTCCCCTAAGCCTGGACTGCATCTTGGGCTCCACCACAGACATTAGAATGTGATTGGTCAGGGATGGGTCCTGAGCAGGTAGAATCTGAATCCCCACCAGTGATTTTCATACAGTCAAGGCTGAGAAACAGCCCCCAGATTCTAAAACTTTATATTCCAAAGGGCACTGATGTGACACAGCAAAAATACAACTACTTTTGAATTGTCTACCTGGTAATGCAAGAATATCTTCAATTTCTTAAACTTAGCAACGAAACTACCAGATTCAAAAATTAAGCAAGTTCTTGGAAATCTGTTTCTCCAAAGAAGGTCTACAAATGGGAAATAGGCAAATAACAAGTATTCAACAAACAACAACTGGGGAAGTACAGATCAAAACTACTACGACAGGATTAAAAGAAGAGAAAATGACAAATGTCTAACTCAGGGTACAGTAAGTGCCACACCAGCCTGTGCTAGCAGTCTCTCAGAGCTGGCAATCTCAAAGAACTTGTCTTTCTGGAAAGTTCCATTGCTATGTAATATGAGAAATCTGCTGACATTTCCTGCCCTGTCTTTAACATCTGATGGCCCAACATGGGATGGAGATGTCTGGGTGAAAAGATAACTAGAGGTCCACTGGAGACTCTCTGCATCTGTGAGTGCCCAGCTGTGCCCCAGCAGGTTTCCTGGGCTGGCTGTGCTCCAAGGCAGAAAAGTAACCCTCAATGGGCAACTGAAGGCAGCTGCTGTACTAGGGCCAGAGGCTCCACTCACTACAGTTGTTGCACAGACCTGAAATTCACATGGATCCTCAGAGTCTGTGACACCCAAGGGGAAGACTGAGGAGTATGGTGAGAAGTTTGGTGTCCTATAAAAACCCAGTTATGTTATGTAAACATGTTCTTTTAATCCCAGCTGTGGGATATGAGGCTGCTTCAGATTGTTCATAGCAGCTGACTGTTTGCCTAATATGTGCTCTGGCCGGGGTGTGATGGTGCCAGATGAATGTAGTTTAATTCTGGGGGACTGTAGGTCAGGAGAGATGGCTTAGTGGTTAAGAGCACTGTCTGCTCTTCCAGAGGACCCTGGTTCAATTCCCAGCACCCACAGGGCAGCTCACAACTGTGTGTAGTTCCAGTTCCAGGGGGTCTGACATCTTCACCCAAACATTCATGCAGACAAACACCAATCCATATAAAATAAAAATAAATATCTGTTTTTTTTTTTAAATTATGGGGACTCTAGAGAGGGTATGAAAAGACCAGAGCCCCAAGAGGAGGCACAGCTGTTTCTCCTGTTGCTATTACTGCTGGTTTTGGTGGTTATCAAGAGAAAAGAGATGATAAGGAATTGGAGATATTCTGATGGGGCAAAGTTTGGACTAGCCCCAAAGAACTCAATACCCCTAATCAGTAGGAATTCTGATCTCAACATCTCCTCTCCCCACTAATCTTCTGATGTTGGAGTGTTGGAAGGGTTTGGGGTGGATAAGGGTGGTAGAAATAAGAGCCCAATAAAATAGATTTTTAAAAAAATGCCAACAGAGGAGAGGCCTGTTGAACTGTATCTAATTCGTCCATTGCCAGGCCCTCAGATAAATTAGGCTGATTTTGTAGCTAATTTAGTGCCAGAGATCAAAACAGTATCTGCCCAAGGTGTGTCTTCTTATCTCTTCTTCCTGATTAGTCTGAACAAGTTCAAGGCTTCCTGTATTGGAAGTGGCTCTTTCAGTGAACTGCACCCTTGACTCTCTCAGGAACCAATCTCCGATTCTCCGTCCAAGGGCATTATGCATTCCCAAATGTCTGGGTCCTCTATGACGTCACCTGTGTGCTTTTGTTTAAGACAACCATTACTCTGAGGAGTCTGATGCCTGTCCTTTAGTGGAGCTTAGGAGCAGGGTAACACTCAGTAGAATGGCTGCTGCATTTCTTCACCCATCCTTCCGTAATAAATAGGAATGCTTCAATGTTTGGGGAAAAGGATGATTAGACAGGTTTGGGAGGCACACGGAGAATGACCTTTGATCCTCAATGGCATAACCAAGCTGTGCAAATAAACCCAATCATTGTCATAAACTCCTGTTAGTTGCTACTGACAACAGATGTGTTTGGCGAAGGTTCACTGTCTTCTTGAGTTAGGAACATTCATTTTGGAGTCCATGTGAGATGGAAGCTTTTAGTCTGTTAAGCCCCCAGAACGTGGGGTTTCTTCATTTATCACATTAACTGATATGACTTTACAATCCACTCTGTCACTTCACAGGTGGAAGGGTTTGTCACATAACCCACACCTGTCTGGGCATGTGTAAGCACTCAGTAAATATTTGTTGGTGTGCTAGAATTTGGGCATTTAAGTACCTCCTTCTCCTGTTAAGCAATTCAATTTCTATTTAAACTTTTGCTTAGGCACTTGGACAGCTGTTGATATTTTAAATATATATAGTTATTTATTATGCATATAGTATTCTACCTGCATGCTGCAAGAGGCTAGCAGATCTCATTATAGATGGTTGTGACTCACCGTATGGTTTCTGGGAATTGAACTCAGGACCTTAGGAAGGACCCCAGTGCTCTGAGCCATCTCTCCAGCCCCACTATTGACTTTCTTAACAACTATTGTTCTGTCTAAAGGAAGGTTCGAGGCACTGGAGGTAAAGAGCATCAACTGTGGTTTGACTTTGGCTGCTTTGCATGAAAGAGCTAAGCGGAGCACAAGCATGAAAGGCTTTGCAGTGTGTCCATTGCAAATATATTCAGATCTATGGTCCCCAGAATGCTTACAGTTGATTGACAAAAAGCATCCTTTTGAATGGCCCTTTCCACCTGTACATCTTACGTCTGACATCATCCTGGGGCATGCAAGAGGTCAGGTGGCTGCTCCTCCAACATTTGATTTGAGGGTTTCTCTGAAGCTGTTATGTCTCTATTTCCACCTTAGAAATTAGAGTTTGAAAATATCAAGAACTAAGGCTGGAGAGATGGCTCAGAGGATAAGAGCACTGTCTGTTCTTCCGAAGGTCCTCAGCATCTGACACTCACAGAAAACAACTTTGAGCCTGTTCCACATACACACCCATATTCCAGTCATAGCCACCAGATGGCAGCAGAGCACCAACTGTTCTATTTTCCAGGCATAAGGAGCAAGTCAAGGGGTCCTTACCCACCATCAGTCTTGAAAGGATATTTCAGTCTCCAGTGCAAAGCACCGGAAGCTCATTTTTGGACTCATTGTGTTAGTGGACAGATTGCTATACTTAGTCTAATAGGGATGCACTGACCCTAATCCATATTATTCCACTTACCAGATGCACTCCGCTCCCATGGGTATCCTTAAAGGATTCCAGGCTCAAGGGCAGCTGTCTGAAGTTGGCAAGTGTGGTGGTTCATTTTGATTGTCAACTTCACACAGTGTACATCACCCCTGGGAATGGCGTCTCAGCGAGGAATTGTCTCGGTTGGGTTGGCCTGTGGGGATGCCCAGGAGAGATTTCCTTAGCTGTGTTATAACTGATGTGAAAATAGTTACCCTGAATATGAGGGCACCGTTGAATGGGCTGGGGTCCTGGACTGTGCAAAACAGGAAAAACCAAGTGGAGCATGGCACGCCTGAGGAGTACAGGCACGCACGTACGCATGCACGCATTCTTGGCTCTCTGTTGCTGATTATGGGTGTGATATGACCAGCTCCCCTGAGTTTCTGCCACTGTGAATTACCCACTGTGGTAGACTATATCCCCTCTCTCTTGGGCTGTATTTTGTCTTGGTATTTTGCCACAGCAGCACAAATGAAACCAAGAGTCGAAACGGGAATAATTGGATCTTGGGGAAATAGAGGCCAGCAGGCAGCACCCAGTCATTGAAGGCAAGGCGGAAGGCGAGACCACAAAGGACAGTAGAAGGAACTCAACTGTCGGAAGCAGCTGACCCCATGACCTACGGTGTTGACTAGTTCATGGTGACTTTAGAAGGGAAAAGGAATGGGAAAGCCACCAAATTCTTTATCTATATAATCAACAAAGCTCAGGTCAAATGAACAGAAGTGTAATTTTAAGAATAAAAAAGCATACGATTGTGGATACTGTAACTGACTCCCAGGCATGTGACAAGTTATAGTCAGAGTCTTTGAGTGAAGGGGAGGCTGGGTCTGTCTCCATCAGGCAGTATAAATACACACGTGGGTGTACTTGGTACTCCAGCCAACCTACCAAGTGATCTGAAGAGTCACTGGCTTTGCCTGGGACCCAGAGCAGAAGCTCGTGGACGTTTATACTGTTGCTCTTTCTTTCTTTTTTTAAAAAAAAAATTTATTTATTTATTCATTCATATTACATCTCAATTGTTATCCATCCCTTCTGTCTTCCCATTCCTCCCTCCCTCCCACTTTCATCCTATTCCCCTCCCCTATGACTGTGACTGTGACTGTTGCTCTTTCTTCCATTCATACCCAAGGGAACTTACAGGCTTTTACAGAGTAACTGCATGTAGGAAAAGGACATATATAACCAGTCCTCTCAGAGACCGCTAGGCACAGGCTCTGAGCTGACAGTGATCCAGAACATTCCAAATGCCCCTGTGCCCCACCACCACCACCACCTCCCAGAGCAGATGCTAACAGAGGTCAAGTGATCAATGGAGTTTTAGTTCACACCCACCTTACAGTACACCCCTGAGTCCTCCTGTAGTCACGTCACAGGCTCCAGGTGTGTCCTAGAAGTGCCCACTCAGCTGCTGCCTAAACCAGCAGGAGGGTAGGAACCAGTAGCCTGAATTGATTAAAGCCTTGAGTGCTTCGATGACCCCTTAGCTTTCACCTGCACTGTATGGGGTGAGTGTGCTGCGATGACCCCTTAGCATTCACCTGTACTAACTGAGGTGAGCGTGCTGTGATGACCCCTTAGCACTTAACCTGGACTGAATGGGGTGAGTGTGCTGTGATGACCCCTAAGCACTTATCTGGACTGACTGGGGTGCTGATACTATGAGAGTGTTGGGAAGAAGCCCAGGTGATCTCTCACATGCTCTCTCACATGTTCTCTCACACAGCTGTGTGACAGGCAGGCCCGTGAACCCCATGGATCCTCCTGTCCCCTGCTCGGGTGACAAGTGTTTTCTTGGGATTACACTCAGGTCTTCAAGCTTGCCTGGCAAGCACTTTTACTAGCTAATCCTTTTCCCCAGCCTAATATGTTTTGATTTTTTTTTTTTTTTAATTCACATGATGCTATCTCTGGGGGGACTTATTGAGCCTGTCTCTTCCGGGGCCAGCTAATTCCTGCAGATAAGCACCACACTTGGGATAACATCTCTCTGGTACAAACCAGGCACTCTTTCCAACCCTCACAATTTAAGCCAATTTCCTCCTCCTCAATCATCCCAGGGACAGCTAGGTCCCAAGGCTAAAGTCTACTTTGGTCCATTCAACAACAGGTACATCTCACCAACTTTGATTTTTTTTTCCCCCCTGAAAATAACTAAAGCTGTGGGTCAGCATTCCTCCTCATCTTCTTCATCCCCACTCCTTCCTCCTGTCATCATCAAGGCATTATAAAAATTACTGTAGCCCTGGAAGTATGTCAGACCACCTCTCATTGAAGCCATGTTTTCATGGTATTAGCCTCTCTGTGGTATCACTCGGTCAACCTCACAAAATACTGCAGGCACACTGAGATGACTGTTGGCCACCAGGGTGGCTCCGTGTTCCAGGGCCAGCTTCTAGCAGCTCTTGCTTGTCACTTTATCCATCTGCAAGTTCTCCCTGGGGAGTGTGTCTGGGACATGGACAGACAGCAACTGCTTCATCTCCCCCTTGTTGGCCCCAAGAGGACTGCTAATTCTTGTCTCGCACGGGCAATACTTTGGGGAGTGAGTCCCACAGATGGTTGAGAAGGCATCCTGTTGGATGTGAGGTGAAGAGGTTTCTAGGGCTAACTGGCAAGCATTGGCAAGGAGTGGTTCCTCTCAATGTGCTTTGAGGACACCAACAGAGGTCCCATAGAAGGCTCCGGAGCTGCTTATCTGGCCTGGAGCAGAATTCTCTATTTGAACAACTCTCCCCTTACTCTGCCTAGCCAATAGTCTTTGGCAAATGAGGGTCTTCTTTCCGCAGTCACTGGGGGCCCCTGACGCTCCTACCCTCTGGAGACATTCCCTATTTCATTCCTTGTTGGATGGGAGCCTGCCTTAGGACCCTCCCCACAGAAAGATGTGACTTCTAACCTTACAGATAGCTCCAAGGGTGCTTCTTTTTGTTACCTCATGCCTTGATGCTGCTGCTGCCATTGGTCCGTTACCCAGGAGGCCTCACATCCTTAGGTAAGCACCCCAGAGCCTCACAACAAAAGCAATTGAGAAAGCAGTGTTTCTCCTGCTCTCTCTGATGCACCCAGAGAGCATTTCCGGTTTGGAATAGGCTGTTGATCTCCTGGCCAACACTCCTGGAGCCTCCTGAGTCACAGTTTATCAGCATGGCAAACTTCATTGTTTCTAAATCAGAATGCTGCAAAGTTTGCCCACTTGGGGCAGACCTCAGCCATTGGGGCAACCAGGAGCTTAGCAGGTAAATGGTCCAAAGGAAAAGTGGTATAGAAAGGAGACAAAGTGGGGACTACATCTGAAATGGACTCTGGTGCCCAAGATTTGATCACTGCTTCTTGGTGAGGCAGCCTTGTGGGCACACAGAGGACAGGGATGCAGGCTATCCTGATGAGACCTGACAGGTTGTGGTTAGATGTGGGGCAGGAGGGTCCCCCCACTGTCAGAGGTCTAGGGGAGAGGAAGAGGGTGGAAGAGGGAGGGAGGGAGGGTGGGAACAGGAAGATAAGAGCAAAAGCAAGGGGATAACATTTGGAATATTATCTGAATAAAGTATAATAAATAAGCAACCTTTTTAAAGAAGGAAGAGAGAAGGAAGGGAAAGAGGGAAGGATGGAGGGGGGAGGAAGAAAGAAGGCAAAAAGGGAAAAAGAGAAGTGAGGGGAAAGGGAAGAAGAAGGAAGGAAAAATAAAGGAAAGAAGGAAGGAAAAGAAGGAGGAAGGAAAAGAGAAGGAAGAAGGAGGGATAAGGGAGGAAGGGATAGAAAGAGGGAGAAAGGAAAAGAAAAGAAGGCAGGAAGAGGAAAGGAGAGGGAGGAAAGGGAAAGAGAAGTGAGGGAAAAGGGAAGGAAGAAAGAAAAAAAAAGGACGGAAGGAAGGAAAGAAGAGAGAAAGAAAAAGAGGGAGAAGGGATGAATGGAAAGAGGGAGGAAGTGAAAAAGAGGAAAGAAGGAAGGAAGAAAGAAAGAAAGAAAAAGGTTCACCACCACCATCTAAAATACTTTTCAAACAAACAAACAAAAAAAAAACAAACAACAACAACAACAACAAAAAAAACAGAACAAGAACTGAAGCGAGTCTGGTGGGGCTGCCCTTGGAAGGCTGTATGTGCCGCTCCTTCCCCTGCGCCTGCCCGGCCTTTCTAAAATCCAGTCAACTCTGGAAGATTTGGTCAATGTGTTCTTCTCAGTGCCATTGGCTTCTGCCTCCAGGGATACAACATGACACTCCAGCCACCACAGGGTCCTCACCAGCTTAGTCATTGTATATTACCTTAAACTGTCTTAACTGTTTCCATCTTTCTCTAGGTCAGCCTCTTAATAACATCCTCCTCCATGGAGGTTTATGGACATACTCATTATAAACATATAAACAGGATATTTATTGATGCCTGTGCTTTTTTTTTTTTTTTTTTTTTTTTTTTTTTGAGGCAAATGGATCTCTGTGAGTTTTAGGCGAGCCTCAGGACAGCTAAGGCTACACAGAGAAACCCTGTCTCAAAGAACAAACAAACAACAATGACAATAAAAACAGAGAGAGAGAGAGAGAGAGAGGAGACAACCTGCAAAATAGGAGAAAATCTTTGCCACCGACTCATCTCACAAGGGATTAAAATCCAAAATATGTAAATATAAGGAACTCAAAAGTATAAACACCAAGAAATAAATAATCTAATCAATAAGTGTGCAAACATACCGACTAGACCCTTTACAAATGATAAGATAGACATGGATTCTAAAGGGTTCTCCTGTGCAGAGCCCCTCAGAGGACACTGTACTCACTCAGATGCTCATCACTCAAGATGACAGCCGCAGACTGTATGGCCCCAGGACTTTCCAGTGTGACATGAAAACTATCAGAACCCAAGAGCCAGGTCTGGGTCAAACCTGTCAGATCAAATCAATCTTGCGTTGGCATTGCCTTGAGAACCTAATATTTCAGCTTGCCTGGGATAGTTTCTACACAACAAAAACCACTTCCACCCACAGGCCCCACTTGTCTCTGCAGGCTCCTGAGAAATTATGAAATTCTTCTCTGCTTTGGCTAGGAGAGCTGTCCCCACCTGGAGAACCCCAGGCATCCCTCCAACCTGGCAATTAACCTCTGTACTGTCATCTGATGGGCACCTACCCCCGTATTGCCCACCACCTTCCTTGAGGGCAAAGACTATGGTAGCCTTGGATTACATTTCCTGTTAGCTCATAGATAGCAGGCATTTCTTAAGTGGTCTTTAAACAAATGAAGGAATTATTTAAATATAAATCATTTAAACAATTACAGAGTGGTCTTACAAGAATCTGGGCCTATTGTTCCTCTCCTGTCCCACATGTGGCATTCTACACGTGGCATTCTACACATGGCATTCTACACGTGGCATCCTACACAGGAGTGTCTTGGCTCTGTGGATCCTTATGCCCTTACTGGCCTTTTCAGAGTTGTTTCTGGGCATCTCACCCAAACATCTCCGGTGTTTATGTAAAGGAGCGTGGTCACATGCCAACCCACACAGTGACAGTCTCGCCACAGACAGGACCACTTATCTTCTCCCTTCCTACCTTTCCAGACCAGCAGCCAGAGATTTTGGTAGCACGTACCTGAGAGGCTAAAACTTCAAACAAGAGACTCTCCAGAAACATCTTTCATGCTAAGAAAACAAGGTGGCATGTTGTACATGTGTGTTTCTGTGTGTTTTATGCCATGAGATCATGTGTGCACATATGTGCACATAAGTAGATGTAGGCGTAGGCTGTGAAAAAGTATTAAAACATGCAGACTCCTTTAAGGAACCTTGGCTGTTAAAAATAATTTACTTTAAAAAAATTCTAAGACGGTTAAAAAGCTTAATTTGAGCCGAAATTGATCATAAAAGAGCAAAAACTAACAAACAATCCACACCACCATCTCCACCACCATCACCTCCCCAACTACCTCCACTACCACAAAAACTTTTCTAGAAAGAAGTGTTGGAAATAACTATTACATAAGAAGAAAAAAGCTAAGTTGTCTCATTTAAAATTAGTATCCTGGTATTGTAACCTTAAAAAAAAAATCCTAATATATTCTTGATTTGGTCTAAAATAAAGCAAGAGTTTTTTGTTTTTTGTTTTTTGTTTTTTTAGATTGATTCCAAATCTGAAACAATTGAACAGGCCTAACAGAAAGAGTTAAAACTAAACGCTTTGAAAAGTTCCTTCTCCTACAAGCAGAGGAATGTAAGAGCTTCTCGGTATGCTTTCTCACTCACAGCTGTAGCAGCAATGCGCTCTCTCTCCCTCTCTCTCTCTCTCTCTCTCTCTCTCTGCTCTTAAAACAAAAAAAAGGCGAACTTTAGCAGCAGGTGTCTTCCGATTTGCTAAATAGAGACTCAGAAACCTGAGAATTAAACCTTGGAGTGCACATTCTCCTCAGAGCTCCAAGCTGAGTACCTGTTCGCTGTGCCCACTGGATTCTACTGTTTGTATAGCTTCCCTCCTTTTTCCATGGACACTGGGGAAGGTTTCAGCTTATGTATCCGACCAACAGAATGATTTTGCTTTAATGCAGCAACTCAGCATCTTCTTTTTCTGTTCATGAGGACACTTTGGAAGAAGTGGGTTGATTTTGGGGCTAGCATGCCTTGATACTGTTGCCCTTAAATAAAACTCACCTTGAAGCCCAAACACAGCCAGCCACTCATACAATCTCTGGTGGGTGCACCAGCGGGACAAGCACCGCCTGTCAAGGAATTATGCGTAGCATGCATGTGAATAAAACCAGCTTTGAACTTGCTATCCTCTCGCGGTGACCAGCCTGAATGAGAGAGACATTCAGTGCCCAGCCTTCACCGGCATGCAACTACCATCCATCAGTGAGATTCTCTGTGTTCATTGCTCAACTCTCCCAAAAGCCTCACTGCATTTGTTACTTAAACTCTCTGACAAAGAGCTTAATCAATAATGGATCTCCAATCTCATGTGAAACACCACGTCTGCTCTCAAAATGCCTACTGTGTGATAACACAAATGTCTGTCTTCAAAGAAAAGGGCTTAAGACTCGCATTAGGAAATCTAAGCAGCTCGGCTCCAGGAAAGACTCCAGTGGGCTGCCTGCAGTGGGCTGCTGACGTTACGCACACAGCGTGCACCACGTGGACAAGTAGGAAGTGGAGAAGGAGATTGGAGAGGTCAGAGAGTCGCACAGTTCAGTGCACCCCGTGGCCAAGATTCCGTACCTAGATACAGCTGGAATGATAGGCTGCCTCTAACTAACAAGATGATCACCTGCGTGAGCTCCCTCTCATGACCTGAAGGCAAATCATTTTTTTAATGAAATTCCATTTATGGAGGATTATCTCTTCCCCAGCCCCTTGGGGCCCACAGATTCATCTTCCTACACAGTAAATCCGACTTGTTCCGAGCAGCCAGGAACTCAACAACTTCAGTCACTCATTCTCCAATTATTTACTGGGGGCAGCCAGGTGGGAAGAGATCAAATTGCAGATGTTGCGAGTCCCGGGTTTAAATTTGAGATCCACCTTTATGAGTTCTGTGAGCCCCCCTCCCCCCTCACCGAACCAATTTTCCTGTTGCCAAGTGCCAATTTCTCCATCTATCAAATGGGAAGCGACACTGGAGAAACTGTGAAAAAGGCACTAGAGGAAATGGGCTCAGGGCTTGGCAGCTACAATGAAATGGCATGGTCCTTTTCCTCTGCCTGGGACCTTTGCCTCATCTTTGCGTTTCCATCACGTCCACTAGGTGGAAGAGGAAGAGCTTCCTAGGCAGAGGGTTCATGGCAAATGCAAAGCCCTGCTACCTGGATTCCAACCAGCACTTTCCCTCCAGGAACTGGCTCACTCTGAGGGGTGTGGCTGGGAGGAGTATGAATAAAGCTCTGCAGGTATGTGAGTTGTAAAAAACCCAGCCAGCTTGGGCTCCTGTATAAATAGCCCAGCCTGCACCCCAGCTGTGAAGACTGAACCTGCACTACTGGACACACCTGGATCTGCATAGTCACAGAAAGGTGAGCCTGGTTCTCTTAAACATTTCACATATATATAATTGTTATTACTATTATTGTTGTATTGTGATTTCAGGGGTGGCGGCTTATCTGCTGAGGGCAGAGGATAACACACAGAAGCTGGTTCTCAAGCCTCTGCCCTTTACACACAGGTTCCGGGCACTGAACTCAGGTCAACATGCCTAAATGGCAAGTTCCTCTATCCTCAGAGCCATGCTTTCAAGAGTTGCTTTACCCATCCTACTTCTGAGTCCCTGGGTCTCTTTGGGTCTGGAGCACATTATGGGAACATGAAAGCTACATGACCATGCCATGAGAAACAGACCTCTCCCTGCCTTATCTAGCCTCCTGTCTCAGCCAAGCTTTAGCCCAAATTCTCTGAGGTCCTTTTTTCCTCTCCAGCCATACAGGTAGGCAGAAATGAGTTTGTGGCCATTTCCTGGGCTTTTCCTACTTTTCAGACAAAAATTCTCTATATTTTTAAAGCATAGATTATATGAACTGTCTAATCATCATGTTTGATGTATACCAAACCTTCTACAATTCATTGCTTTATTATTTTCTTCCTTCCATTCTCGTTCTTTCTTCTTTCTTTCTTTCTTTCTTTCTCCTTTCTTCCTTCCTTTCTTTATTCACTTTATATCCCATTTGTAGCCGCCTCCCTGCTCCTGTCCCAGTCCCACCCTCTTCCCCCTCTCCCCTACTCCTCTATCCTTTTTTAATTGCTATTTTCTGAAGAGCAGAATAAAGGTGAAAAGCAAGAAGGGAGCCATAAAGACAAATAGGGAGACACACTCTGGTTTCCCACATCACCCAGGGGCAACTTGCTTAGCATCTGAACCCTGGCAGTCCCAGTGCTTACCTGGGGGTGTTAGGTTAAAGGCTCTGTGTAAGATTCTTTTGTGGATTAAGAGGGGGGAGTGTGAATCAAATGCACTGCTCAACACCTAGTAGAAGGCAAATAATCTCGGGCTTCTCCTCTGTCTTTACCTGGAGTTTGCTTTCCTATTTCATAAAAACCATGTTGGTTAATACACCATTGAAAGTCGTCTTATTTTTGTTTGAAAAAAAAAAAAAAAAAAAAGCATTGAGTAAATATTTCCTGTATGCCTGGCCCTGCGCCCCTGCACTCAGCCATGATCCTTACTTCAGTCTTGCCGTCTGCACAGTCTGAGACTCTTCTCTGCCCTGTTTCACTTGACCCCATCAGGTTCAATGGCCTCCCTCACCTTCTTGTCTTCCCAGGGCTCTTCCTCATGAATTTCCTTCTCAATTCCCACAGCCACACCCAACCCAGTTATGTCAAACCCTGTGCATGTTCAGTTCTGAGTCAACATATCTTTTCATGACACCTCCATGTCATGAAACAGGTGATCATTGGTCCCCACGTAGATTGTGTGGTACAAGCCCAGCTCTCTCTGGAGCTAGAAAAGGGGTCAGTGGTTATTTTATTCAACAATTTATAGAGGGGAAGAGTGGCCATTCCAAGATTAAACTGAGGGCTGACAGGGGAGAAAGTCCCTAGTTGGTACTATTGAAAGTCCTCTGATTGTGTCTCGTAAACTCTAGTAAGCCCGAGACTTTTTCACTCACTGTGGTAATGTTCAGGACTTCTCTGTGTTGTGGGTACGCAGTGCTTGTTGTGTGAATAGACGAAAGGCTGAGAAAGTGAGAAACGGAATGAATGAAGGAGGTCTGTGGGCTTATGCAGCGGGGAAGGAAAGGAGTTGTAACTTTCAGTGGAAATGAGAGCAAGCAGGCGGCTCGGCAGACCTTCAAGTGGGCAAGCCAGTGTCAGCATGGAGGGAGGCAGCCTGCAGCCTGCAGCCGCGCACCATTGGATGCTGCCACTCACTCACCTGCCTTTGTCAAACAGGTGTCCACCCAGCTGACGCCATGAGAATCCACAGCCTTTTCCTGCTCTCCTTCCTTCTCCTGGCTGCTCAGGTGCTCTCAGAAAAGGTCAGAAAGAGAGCCAAGCATGCACCACATAGCACAGCAGAGGAAGGGATGTCTGCGTCCTCGAGTAAGGCCCAGAATAAGCAGAGAAGTAGGACATCCAAATCTGTGACCCATGGCAAGTTTGTCACCAAAGACCAAGCCACCTGCAAATGGGCCGTGTCTGAGGAGGAGCTCGGCATCCACCTGAAGGTACAGTGCACTCAGGCCAGCCAGGAGTTTTCCTGTGTTTATGCTGGTGATCCAACTGGCTGCCTTAAACACAACAGAGACCAGATTTACTGGAAACAAATTGCCCGCACACTGCGCAAACAGAAGGGTATCTGTGGGAACTCCAGGAGTGTTCTGAAGACCAGGGTGTGTAGAGAGAAATTTCCAGAGTCTAATCTCAAGCTGGTAAACCCCAATGCACATGGGAACCTGCAGCCCAGGAAGGAGAAAGAAGAGGAGCACAGCAAGGTCCAGGAGGCTTCCTCCATGGGGCCAAACAAGATCAAGGAGGACATGACCCCCCATCCAGCTGTGACCCAGGCCGTAGCCATCAAAGATCCAGAGTGTCTGGAGGACCCAGATATGCTCATGCAGAGGAAGACCGCCCTGGACTTCTGCGGGGAATCTTGGAGCTCCCTCTGCACTTTCTTCCTCAACATGTTACAGGCTACATCATGCTAATGAAGTCGGGGGGTGGGCAGCCTGAGACAGGTGGTGTCAGAGCCCCACTGTCGGCTGGATACTCCCTGAGTCTCTCTCAAGATACAAACATTTATGCTAAGGCAACAAAGCTAACTATTTAAACAGATTTTGTAAGTTTCAGTTTTGTGTTTTAGAATTTGCTTTGTTTCTTCACATCCTCAGATGTGCTTTTCGGAGACTCTTGACCTCAGCATATTCTTCTGTGGACCACAAACCTAGGTGCATAAAGTGGATAAGTGCAAGTGATAATTTCCATGCATGGAATTTTTGGCTGTATTTACCAAGATAATAAAGTTCTACGCATTCTCAGAAATACCGCAAACCACTGTTTGCTTTCTATACTTCTTGTTCTGAAAAGGATTGTAGTTCCATTGTTAACAACCTTCCAGATGTGAATAGGTGAAATATGTAAGGTTCCCCCACCCAAAGTCCTCTCCTGAGATAGTCCATCCCATATTTTCTCAGTATCTATTGTCCTGTATTGTTTGATGTTCATTGAAATATTACCATCAGGATATGTTTTCAGGTGGGACACCATGGTGTCGTGGTGACTTGCCAAGGTGTCACAGATGGTGAGAGAGGCAGTAATTCCTTGGAACCAAGGATATTCTAAGTATTTTAAATGAATTTTGTTATTGTTGTTAGTGTGTGTGTGTGTGTGTGTGTGTGTGTGTGTGTGAGTGTCAGAGAACACCTAATATGGCTGTTTTCACCTTTGCACAAGTCCCAAAGGCAAAACACAGTCCTGTTGCCCTGGGAACCAACCTTTTTTTCCCCCCACTAAGCCATCTCACTAACGTCAGGAACCAGGAAGTAGAGCTACTAAGAACAAGGCTGGAGGAGTCAAGTCAGATTTCTCCATGCCTATCGCCATATGTAGAACTGTCCTTAAGGAGCCCACTGGGGACAGAGGCCAGGTAAGCAGTGTCCTGTGACAACAACTGTGACAGAAGGAGGTGAGTACAGCATGGAAAACCAGAGAGATGTGGGACACGTGGGTTGAGCTTCACAGGGAAGCAACAGTAGAGCTGGGCTCTGGAGAAAGCATGTCTGATACTGAGATGGAAGGGCTGGAGAGATGGCTCAGCACCCAAGACCATGGCAGCTCTTCCAGAGGTCCTAGGCTAGATCTCCAGCACCCATGTGGCAGTTTAGAACCATCTGTTACTCCCAGGGCACCCAACAACCTCTTCTGATCCACAGACATACATGGAGGGGAAAAAAAACCCACCCACACTTACAAAACAATAAAAATAATATTAATACATTTTTAAAATAGAATGCAATGAACTAAAGTATGATCCATTCAACATGACACCACATGTTAGAGTGAAGCTATGAAGTTATGTGGAAGTGCCGTAACCTGGGAGTGGCCAGGGGTTGGTTGAGATAGTGAAGACAGCTCTTAATTGCATATGGGTTAGAAAAGAGCTGACGTTATCTTTTGAGTCTAGTGTTGAGCAGAAATGTCTACTCCCAATGCCCTCTCATATTCCACCATGTGGGAAAAGAGTCAAAGTTAATAAGATCCCCACCATTAGCATTTCTGATGGTGGCAGAGAGGAAGGGCAGGTATAATGCCAACAGGGTCTTTTGTTATTGTCACCCTCCCAGGACAAGTGTTGAGGGATGCAGGAGGCCTCATAGTGACATTAAGAGGGCATCAGCAACTTTGTTAAGGCTAACAAGAGTTATATGAGCTCACACTGCTTGTGATAACAGGAATAATACTTGAACAAGCTTAAGGCAGACAAAATCCCAGTGTAGTGAGGGGAGGAAGGGAGGCAGGCAGTCCCAGCCTGAGCTATCATCAGTTGACAGCTGCAGGGAGGGGGAGTTCTCTCTAAGTGGGTGTGGCCCTTGGTAGGTCAATCACATTCCAGTGGAAGGTTATGCATCTAAGAGTGTAAGGGCAGCACAAATTAGGATAGATAAGCTTGGGGCAGGGGGGATGAGGGGAACAGAATTGGGTGGATAAGGAAGTGGAGTCTATCCAGGAGTCTATCCAGGAGGGGACTAAATATGATCAAAATAGATCATACAAAATTCTTGAAGAATCAGTTTAAAAAATAAAATAAAATAAAACAATAAAACAAACAAAAGTCACTCACGTGCTATGGGCCTGTGTCTTTGCCAAGACTCTCTCATAATTATGTCCCTTCACTCACTGTGTCATTCATTCAAATGTGCTTTATGGGGCTTGGGCTCCTCCTAAGTGTGTTCTAGGTTCTGGGCAGGTACCAATGTACCACAGGTGGCTGCTCTGCTGTTGTGGGGAGACTGGGGATAAACACAACTCCACAAAGTCAGAGAAAGAAAGCGAAGCTGGGAGGGGCTCAGGGCAGAAGTGAACCATGGTAAGGAGTTTTTACATAGCTGATCAGGGACCTCTCTCTAGAGGTGAAATTTGAAAATAGATCTAAGCAGAGGGAGCTAGCCAGGTGATGTTCAGGATTAAGAATGTTCCAGAAGAAATTGTCAAAGCAAATGGTCTGACATCATGGGTAATTTCTTTGTTCTCTGTTAAGTTTACATTATTTTCCAGGTCCCCCTCCGGAAAAGAAATAACATCTGGGATATAGAAACTGTATCTTTATGTATCATCTTTACGATGTACTCCCATGACAGGGAGCATGTTCCACAGGCTAGTGCTATGTTAAAGACTGGAGTGCCATCACAAGATGGAGCCCTGGACATGGCTTGAGAACCTAACCATCAACCTTAGGAATTGAACTAACCTCTCAGGCTCTTCCTGCTATAGCTTAGGTCTGGACTCTCCCCCAAAAGCCCCGAGGGTGAGTCTCTGTTGGGAGGTGGCAGAACTTTTAAGAACTGGCCTTAGTGTGAGTAAGTTCGGTCATCATTGGTGTGTCCTTCAAGGAGACATCGGAAAGCCAGTCTCTTCTCTCTGTTTGCTTTCTGGCTGGTATCTGATCCACTGTGGTGTGCTGTACCATCACGGAGCTTAAAGGACAGGGTCAAGGGCTCCTAGACCAGAGCCAGGAGCTAAAATAAACCTTTTCTTCTTATTGCAGAGCACTTGCTTAGTACTTGTGTGTCTCTGGGTTCAATCTCCAGGACTAAAGTATATAATAAAAAAAAAAAAATACCCACTACTCCCTCACCTTTATATAGTGGGTGTCCATCATAGGTATCCATTAGAGTCTGTACTGTAAGACCGGGTTGTAAAGGGAAGAAACAGCTTTTGTAATGAGTACTCTTTGGTGGTGGGAGTTGGTCTTCTTCTTGATTTCAGTTTGACTTTAGTCTTGTTGTTGTTGTTGTTGTTGTTGTGTGCTGTTAACTATTGTCTGAGATCTGGTCTCAATACGTAGCCCAGGCTACCCATCAACTCTGTCTGTGGCTCAGACTGGTTTCAATCATAATCCTACTGCCTCAACCTCCCCAGTATTGAGACTAGTCAGTGGCCAAGTGTCTCTTATTTAACTCCTCAATAAGCCTGCCTGACAGGATTGGTCAGGCTCATGTCCTAAATGAAGGGACTGGGACCCAGGAAAGCTGAGGTGCCACTAAGGCAGAGCCTGAGAATACCGGCTTCGGAGCTCGTGTGTCCTTCTAACTTTGGGGGCCTGAGACGGACAGTTATGGTATTCAGACCTGAGCCAGACTTGGATAAGAACAGGATCCATCCCCCATATGAAGCCCCTTCCAACTTTTACAAACAGAAAATTCTAGAAACTAACACTCGCATTTGTGTTCAGCTTTCCATCCTAACCACACCTCCAATGAAAGGTTTTAAAACATAGGTTTAAAAAAATAGGCGGCAGGTGGGGAAAGGCTGGAGAGATGGCTCAATGGTTAAGAGCAGTGTCTGCTCTTCCAGAGGTCATGAGTTTGACTCTCAGCAACCACATGGTGGCTTACAACCATCTATAATGTGATCTGGGGTCCTCGTCTGTCATGCACGTGTACATGCAGATAGAGTACTCACATACATAAAATAAATACATCTTTTTTTAAAAATAGGCAAAATATAATGTTGGATTACCTAAGTTACCACTATGTAGTTTCGCTGAGAACTTTCTGGATATAAAATAGAGTTCCCCGCCTCCATGTCTGTCTCTCTGTCTCTCTGTTTCTCTGTCCCTCTGTGTGTGTGTGAGAGAGAGAGAGAGAGGGCGGGGGGGGGGGGGAGAGAAACAGAGGCACAGAGAGAAATAGTGAGCTTAAGATACAGATTCCCTTGATTGAAGCTCTTAGGCGTGCTGACTGGAGCCATGTCTGCATCCTCTAAAGCCACTAGAAGTGGTAACACCTACCTGCCTTGTAGTTCAACAGTGTGTGTGTGTGTGTGTGTGTGTGTGTGTGTGTGTGTGTGTGTGTGTGTATGTGTGTCAGGGGTGGTGGTGGTGGATGGGGGTGGGGTGGTTCCTTCCAGCAACCAGCTCTTCGCAGAAACTCACAGCAGCACTAGTGCAAACTTGAAGGGCTGGAATCAGGCACATCTCACCTGGCCTCCTTCCCATCCACCTCCTTTCATAACCTCCCTCCTAAACTGCTTTTGGCAGAATAAACAAGAGATACAAAGTGTGGGGGCCTAGAACTCCCACACGGGTATACATTCCACCATCCTCCCATGTCTTGGTTTTCATAATGTCTTTGTGCACACCTTGAACTGTCTTCCTCAATCAATGTGTCATACAACAAACACATTCAAGAAGATGCTCATTAAGCTCCATTTTTTTAAAAAAATAGGACTCAGGAAGGGTGGGGGATTCCCCAAAAAGGCTGATTTGAGACCTGGACAGTTGGATCTAGGCCACCCAGGGCAAGTATTCATACTGTTCTTGGAAATGTGTGTAATAATGCAGACCTCAAGCCTGTCTTCTGGCCCACCGGCATAGTACACTCCATACAGGGCCCGTCACAGGGTGTGTCTTCCACAAATATTGGCTGAGTGAATGAGAGAAGAGATCACAGCAAGGACAAAGATAGACTTCAACATGAAAGAAACCTGGACTTGAGTTTCTGACGGTGCCAGCCAAGACAGGTTACCCCATCCCACGTCCCCATCCATAAAATGAGTACAAGGGATGCATCTGATAAGAACGAGAAGTGATGAATATTAAGAGCATTAGTAGTGCTCACAGGGATTCTCAGTAGGAAAGAGCTTGCTGTGGGTGAGCACGTAGTTGAGAGAAGGGCTGTTCTAGGAAAACGGAGCTCAGGGACCGCTTGCCTCTGAGTGGAGTCTGGCTGGCCCGAGTCACTGATGAGTATTCTGGACCTCACACTCCTCAGCAGTCCCTCAACACCTGCCAGGGACAGAATCACTGTCCCTGTTTAGGAGCAAGGTGGTGATAAATCTGGCTTACGAAGGCAACCCTTGAGACATCTGTCTGTGCCTTCCTGTCCACAGTCTATCAGTCCTTCCTCCTCCTCCTAAGCCAGAGTGGACAGTCTGAGCTGATGGCACCCCGAGCTCATCTCTTCAGGGATCCATTGGTTTCTCTGTTGTCTGCACTCAGGCAACGTTCGCACTTCTAATTCGAGCCGGACCCTGCCCCTGTCCAGCTCATGGTGACATGACCTTCCAAAGTCTGGTGGGGACGCTTCAGGGTCATATTAAATCCTTCTCAACCTTGATATTCAATTCACCGTCATGTCCTGTCCTCTCTACCGTCACGCTATGCCTCACGATCAGAGCCGCGGCCCTTTGCCAGCACAGCCTTGTCAACGCCCAGTCTCCTTCATCTGGATTACTGCAATGGTGTCCTGATGGGTCTCCATGCTTTCGGTTTTATCTCTTGCAGTTCACTTTAGCATCGTGGGGGAAATGAATCCTTCCCATTTTGTCATATAACTTTTTTTTTTTTTTTTTGGCTAAAATCCTTTTAATGGCTCCTTGTCTCATTCAGAATAAACACCAAAAATATACTCCTGTTACTTTCCAAAGCTATGTGACCTGGCTTCCCTCACTGGTCACTGGTTGCCAGCATCACTCCCTGTGAACTCTGGGGTTGCGCTGCTCCGTGCTGCTCCTGCCACTCATCCAGCATGTCCCTGGGCACCTTCTGGCCACTGCACCAGGATAGATCTCTCACCTTTTCAGATCTCAGCTCCAAAGCCACCTTAGTTCCTAACCCTCCTCTGATTTTTCTCATCCCAATCACCACTACAGGGCTTGAATTAAAGTAACGGGTTGGCAAAAGGCAATGGTGGCCCTAGCTAGCAGAACTGTCAGCAGAGAGTCAAGGGCTGTATGGCAGAGAGACGCTTGCCTTAAATCAAAGGGAACGGGACTGTTTTCTCAGAAGGAAGGAGACAGAAGATTCTGATCTTCCTAGCAGGCTAAGAGCTCCATCATGTACTTGGCACGTATCCCTCAGGTCAGTCACAAAGACTGAGGAGGGCAAGAACGGCCATGGATTAGGAGGAGTGGCAGGCAGTGGTTTGGCCTCCAACAACAAAGGTATGAATTCAGATGCTGGCTCAGCTGTGTACCAGCCTCACGAACCCTGGACATATTCCTTACCATCTTCAAGACTCAGCTTTATTCCCTCAGCTAACATGACTGAGTGTTTGAACACATGTGGGTAGGTGACTGGTGAAGACAAACATAGCAAAAACATCCAGAGTTCATGGGCCCAGCTCCCTAGAGACCCTGGGAAGGGAGCCTGCTACACTTACTCTGTGTTGCATAGAGCAGTGGCTTTGCTCTATAAAGCCACAGTCTTGGTATGAGTGGCACCATTTTGAGTGCAAGTACCAAGAAAGCATGACTCTGCACATTATTTTACACAACTAAGCACCCATCGCTGGCCAGCATACTCAGAAACCCGTGTGGAGAAATGATTCGTATCATGCCCGTAAAGCTGATGCTGTGAATAATAAACCGATCACCTCAGAGACGTGGGAGAAGAAAAGGAAGGGGCATCTGAGTCACATTGGATGGAATCTCTTCCCTTGAGGCTATAAAAGAAAAAGCACCTGAGACTGAGATGTGTGAGTTGTCCTGACCCATTACTTCGTGTTTGTCACGAGCTTCATCCAGAAACATATGCCCAGCGCAGGACCTCTGCCTCTGTCCTCGGGTTCCACCTTGAGGGCAATTCCTCCTGCCATGACACTTGCCCCACTTCAAACTGACACTGTCAATGGCCAGCCACTGAGACATACATGGGCCACTCTGGATCTTGAGCAGCTTTGTACCTAGGCCTGGGAAGGCTTTTTTTTTTTTTTTTTTTTTTTTTTTTTTTTTTTTTTTTCATCTGTATCAGCTCTCTGTAGTCAATTAATCATTTCTTAGTCGTTCTGCAACCTGAAGTATGTAAGTTTATGTAAAGTAAAATGTAGCTGACAGTTAAGAATAGTAATTCAGGTTGAAATGAAAGAACCTGTGATTGCCAATGTCTCTCAAGCAAAATCAAAATGCTTGACAAATGGCTGCCAACGTAACCTGGCATACCTTGTCAATTTCTAGTTAATAGATTTTGACATCATAGGAAAACACGGGGCCATCCATCTATGTTTCTGACACAGCACACACAAGATAATTACCCTGGCCCCATAATAAAACCGAAGCTGAGAAAAACAGGAAACTCCCCACTGTCACAGTTTATTAAGTACTGAAGTGGAAGGGAAAATCCAGGCTTTGCAGTCTTAAAGGCCTTGCTTGCTGCTGACCACCATGGCACTGTCAGAAAGCTTAGGCCCGCCTGGGAGCATAGCTGTTGTGCAAGCACGCACAGTCACTGGCTTTGACCTCAAATACCACTGAAAAAGAAAAAGAAGATGGATATGAAAAAAGAGAAAGAAGAGGGAGAAAAAATGGTGAGGAATGAAGAGGCAAAGAAGGAAGAGGCAGGGGAGGAGGAAAACTCCGACATAGCTTGGTAATTGGAGTGCACACAAAGTTAAGGTAACAGGATCCAATCAGAAAGGAACATAAGATCTCTGAGCATAGGTGAGCAGCAAGCAAAGTCAGAGAAGGCTTCTTTGGAGAGGGAATTGTTGAACCAAGACTTTTAGAATAAGGCTGAGGGAAACCAAGCCAGGCAGGGTTTTAGAGAGAACTTAGCTGTGGGAAAATAAAAAAGAGCTGGAGTTTTATTTCCAATACTGATGTTATGCCTCACCCTCTCCAGCCTCATCTATATAAGAGGTGGCACATTAAGGTCTAATGGTCCTAAATGGAGAGATGACTATGGTACAGAAACCCCCATTTGCCCTGCTTTCAGGCTGGGCATTTGTGGAGCAGCTGAAAGGACTCGGGATGCTTCTGCTGTGAACCACGGATGAGCAGGACTGAGTCTGTCCAGATTCCCACTCTCTTCTTTGGGACTTAGCACCCACCTGGCTCCTGGCAGCTGTTCGTTAAATGTCAGAGATTACAGCAGGGTTTCTCAACCTGGCTGCTGCTCACTGTTGGAGTTGATAACACTTTGTGCTGAGCGACTGTGCCATTGGGAATCATGTTCCTAAGCCCTATACTCCAGGGCCCTAGAGCCACCTTTTCCTCTGTTGCATCAGTCAAAGTTACCTCCAGAAGTTGCTAAACATCCCTAAAGGGTAGGTTCATCCCCCGCCCCCCACGCTGAGAACAATTGGACCATGGGTTAATGACAGCACTTCTCAGGTCTCTTAGGCTACCTGTGTTCTCCTGGGAGGGAAGAAAGCAGACATGATTCTGCGAACCAGTCATGGACTGTGGGGATACTGTGAAAGTGCACTGGGGAGAATGAGATGGGAAGCAGCCATCAGCCATTTGCAAAGGCATGTTTAGCCCATCCTCTGTTGGCAATAACATTTATCAAACCTTAGTGAGTTGAAGTGATCGAGAGTATACTGGCTCATGGGTCTAGTCTAAGGTTCAGGGGTCATAGAGATGATACGGTTTGGGTAGAGTCTTCAGGTAATGCAGAAGGGTGGAAAATTCAACTAAATGGGCTTTTATAGTAAGCCCCGCTATAAATTAACATATCAACCACTGATAAATTAATCATGGAAGGTAGACAAGAGTCCTAATCACCTCTAACAGGTCCTAACTGATCTGATGGTCTACTATCTCAAAATAGGATTCAGTTTCAACATGAGCTTGGGAGAAGACAACCCATTTTCAAACTATGGTGTGCTCTAAATACAGGCTGATGGTGTCAACCAAAGTCAAGAAAGATCATTTCAACTGAAATCTGACAGATTCAGACAGGTACTACCTCTAAAGCTGACTGCCTTGTACTCTGTGACACCATAGCAGCTCTTCTGCTATAATCTACCATTGGAACTGGTTATGAAATCAAGCACAATGTCCCCTTCCTTCACTGGGACCAGCAAGGCAGGGTATGCTCTACTCACTGAAGGGTACCCAGATCACATAGGTAACCCCCAAGCCAGAAAATGCCACCTCCTTCTGCATCTACTTCCTATATTGTGAGAGCTCTGAAATGGCTCCTTCTAGAAATGGGCATGGTGGTTGTTCTTTGACAAGTACTAGCTTGCTGGAATGCTGGGGGTAAGTGGCCAGAGCTAGCACAGGCACCAGTGAGAAGAGCCCAGGGAGCTGAGGATTAGCCTGGGCAAAGGCTTGAAGAAGAGCCACAGGGCTCCTACACAGACCCCTAAGACAGGTTCTCAAGCTTTCTATTGCTGAGACCCTTTAGTAGAGTTCCTCACGTTGTGGTGAACCCCAACAATAATTTTCTGTTGCTACTTCATAACTGCAATTTTACTATCATTATGAATAATAATGAAATATACTTGTTTTTTGATGGCTTAGGTGACCCCTGGGAAAGGCTCATTTGATGCACAGAGGGGTCGTGACCCACAGGTTAAGAAACACTTCCCTAAGCCAACACAGTGGAGTGCTGCTGAATATATTGCCTGAAGATTGAATGGGAAGCATGAGGCAGTGGCTAGCCAAAGAAAACACCATTTGTCATCAAATGGGTGAGTCCTGACTAGAAACATGTGTACCACATGGAGAACTGGGGTGTAGTTAGAGTCAATGCTGTTAACAAGGATGTGGGCAGAACAAATGACAAGCCAACAGCAGTTAAGGACACACTTGAACTAACAGCGATTGTCCAAAGAGCCATCAATTCCTCTATGCCAAAAGAGGCAGAACAGAATTCACCAGGGAATCAGTCATCACAGCGTGTATGGTGAGGGTGACGTAAGGAAACAAAGGGTTACTGGTAGGAAACAGTAAAGAGTGAAGACAAAAGGAAATAGAGTCTGCTCACCTCTGAGATGAGCTGATGGGAGTCATAGACCAAAAAGAAAGAAACAAGAGTAACCTTTGACTTTCAAACGAATAGAAATTGCTGGCTCTCAATGAAGATAAAAGCTAGGATTTGTATGTAGATGACCAACTGACCTTTTGGGTCAGTGACTAAAATTATAGGAGAAATGAGCAATATGTTTAGAGAAGGTGACTGATGAGTTTTGTTTGGGAAACACTGAGTCTAGGCTGTTTATGGAACATCAAACTGTAGATGCCCAGCCGACAGTCAGACTTGCGTACAGCTAATTGGGTTGAGTAAATGGATGGGTGGAGTGCTCTGAAATCAGACAGAAGAGACGCAGTTTTTGGCAAAGATTCTGCAACTTTCATGACATAGCCAAGGTTGCACACAGGAATCCACCCAACCAGAGATGTTAGAGAGATAATGGGCTACACTGAGGAAAGCAACACGGCTAGCCGATCAGGCTAATGAAGGTCTCTGTACTTGCATTAGAGTCAGGGAGGCTGGAAACCAACATTCCTCTTGTCTACATTAGTTGGACATTTTAATGGCACCATTTTTTTTTTTCCATTTGCTTGTCTAATTTGGCTGCTGAGGTTGTAGTGTATGTTATTTATCTTGGCAAGGACAGGAGTGATTCTACCTTAAAGCATTTATTTTGTTCTTAGTTAAACTGCTTTTCCAGAGTGACTGAGTGGCTAGCCACTTGCAGAGTGAGCTGCAGAGGATGTTCTTTAAAAAAAAAAAAAAAAAAAAAAAAAAATATATATATATATATATATATATATAATTAATTTATTCATATTACATCTCAATTGTTATCCCATCCCTTGTATCCTCCCATTCCTCCCTCCCTTCCATTTTCCCCTTACTCCCCTCCCCTATGACTGTGACTGAGGGAGACTTCCTCCCCCTGTATATGCTCAGAGGGTATCAAGTCTCTTCTTGGTAGCCTGCTATCTTTCCTCTGAGTACTGCCAGGCCTCCCCATTCAGGAGACATGGTCAAATATGGGGCACCAGAGTTCATGTGGGAGTCAGACCCCACTCTCCCTGTGGAGAGTAGCGGAGGAGGTTCTCATTCTGTTGGATCAAGAGCTTGGAGGACTCTTGTCTTCAGTACTCACTTCTCTCACCTGGCAGTGGGGCTATCTGGGAACTGTAGTGGGCTGGCTTAACAAAGAAGTCAATTTGTGGCAGTTGATAAGAAGCTTCTAGCACACAAGGAGAAATATGGTAGTTTACGGAAGGAAGTAAAGATGAATGGAGAGGACAAAGAACTGGTGTCGCTTTGGAGAATAACACAGAGGAGCAATATGCAGTCACTCTTTGGGTCCCAGCTCCCCATTTCTCTCGGCCAGGGGAAAACCTGCACAGCCTAATCTGAAAGACAAGAGTGCATTAAATTACTCTCTGTCATGTGCTACACATTGCTTGAGGCCCTTGACGAGTATCCATGAGCAGTGACCGCTCTCTTAAGAAATTGTTGTGTGTGGAGTAAATGAAGCAGTACGTGTTGGCTCCTGGGTGATCTGCATAGCATCTTGAGTTTAAGGTAACTGTGAGGAGGACAATGGTGGTCCTTGCATGTGGGTAGCAAAGAGTGCTCATGGAGAAGAAGAATAGTGAGCACTGAATGGCTTGCTCACCGAGCTCTGAGCTTCCGGAAGCAAGCCGAGAACCATGCCTTCCTAACTCACCTCTCTGACCCCCTAGCACAGTGTATGACACGTACATATTGGCCATCACTTTTATTAACTATTTCCAATTAATTTATGCATCACTAATGTTTGCATTTTCGGCTATGCATGTCATGGACTCGGGATCACAATGAAAATGCTAGGCCCCAGGTAGAAGGTGAAGATTATGGGAGAGAGCAAGAAAGCCAGGCAGGGTCTGCGTAAGACACAGCATGGCTTAATTTACTAAATGAGGCTTGGTTCCTCACATGTAGGGGGAAGGAATTAGATATAGTAATATGAAGGGCAAGTCCCTAGGGCCACTTCCAGGCACTGGGCCAAGCTGAAGGAGAGGGGTGCTGGAAGCCGAGCAGCGCCGGCTGGAGAGCCCTTTTAGTTGTTTGTTTAGTGGAATTAGAGAGAAGCCAGGCACTCTCCTAGGCACCTTGCTGATGTAGTGCCCTGTGCCAGCAGAGGCTGGGGACGGGGAGAAGACCACAAATATGGAATGAGGCTGTGTGGGGAAAATGGAATTTTTGGCTGGGGTTTGATGAGGAAGAACAACAGTATAGAGGGATTTGTTGTTGGAAAGAATAGCAAGAGCTCAGAGGGGTGTGTGTGTGTGTGTGTGTGTGTGTGTGTGTGTGTGTGTGTGTGTGTGATTAACCTTTACTCAGAGGACAAAGAGGCGAGCTAAACTCTGGGGGATAAATGAGGTTGCCTAGCTGAATGCCCCCCCACCCCTCCAGCCCCCCACCACCCCCCACTCCCTATGCAATTGCCCAGCCTTCCTATTCTAGCTCATTTTATTCTTCCCAGGGGCTTGAAAAAGCTTTTGAAGTTGTCCTTTGGGTCTTGTGGTGGTTTGGATAAAAATGACTTCCACAGACCCACAGAGAGTGACACTAATCAGAGATGTGGCCTTGATGGAGGAAGTGTGTCACTGGGGGTAGGCTTTGGGCTTTCTAAAGCTTAAGCCAGGCTCAGTGGCGCACGCCCACTTCCTGCTGCCTTCTTCAGCATTCTCCCTGCCTGCATGCCCCCATCCTCCTGCCAAGATGACAGTGGACTAAACCTCTGAACTGTAAAGCAGCCCCAATGAAATGTTTTCCTTTATACGAGTTGCCATGGTCATGGTGTCTCTTCATAACAGTAGAAACCCCGACAAAGAAAGCTCTTGGACCTTCCTGGAGAGGCCCAGAGGGACTTTCTCGGTGATAGGATCATTTTCAGGAGCTCAGGAGATCTAGAGCCCATGCTATGGTCTCTGAGCAGTATGGGCAAGGATTAGCCTTCTCTGTCTTCTTCCTTTGTCTGAGTTGTGGAGTCATCACGGTACCTATTCCGTAATGGGAACAGTAGCTCCTACTACCTGGCTGTCTCAGATCAGTGCAGGTGGGACAGGGAGTCCTCCATGATGGTCTCTTGACACACGACCCCGTGTGGTGGAGAGCCTTACCCATGAAAAGAAAGATGCCTTATTCATGGCAATCCAGGTATTACTTTTGATGTTTTCACCCAGTGGCATGCCCATTTCCAGTTCGATGGCCAGTGCAAACCCAGCAGCTACATCCAAGCATCTGGATGCTGGGAAATGGAAGCTTAAAGGACCATCATGAGTTCCTGAAATTGTGCCATGCAGAGCGCTTTGCCAGAGCTTTTCATATATCTTAGCATTCGCGTTCCCTCCCATCTTTTTTTTTTTTTTTCTAAACTTCAGTACCCCCAGTAAGGTTTGGAACTTCTCAGTACAAAGTTAGATTTGATTCTAAGATACAGGGAGCCCTGCAAGATTAGAAAATAGAAGACCGTGGTCAGGCAGTGAATGCTATCATCAAAGTGACCCTGGAGATCAGCAACTATTATGACAGGTGGGGTGCATCTGTGATGGAGGAATGTACAAAGATGGGAGCCCGGTGCAGCCTAGCGTTCATACGGGATGGATGGGAAGCAAAGGAAAATTTACACGCACATGTTATGCCCACGGGAGTCAGTACCTGAGCTCCCACTTTGGGGTTCTAGGAATTAGCAGGTCTGAGACAGACAGAAGCAAGCTTACTGCTGAGTCACCCCATCTTGTTGTGGAGACAGACGCAAACCAAGGGGAGCCGGCCTCCTGACATCTGTCCTCACTGGGTGGCCAGCAAACACAGCAGTCAGCCCAGAGTTTCCAGGTGTGGTTCCCAGAAGTCTCTCCCGTTCTATAATGGCCAGAGGCTGCAGATACCAGAAAGAGCATCTGCGTTTCTCTTATCTATTATACCCTAAAGGAGTACCCGTTTTTTCCAGGGACCACACTAAGGATGCGGGTGAAACGTCATGCCTCCTGGACACCTGGAGTGAGAGCTACACTGACCCTCCCCCCTTGCCCTTCCTCCAGTTAGTATAGCTTTGGTAATTCCAATACAGTGAAGCCCAAAGTTAGCCCTCTCCAGGGGCTCCCCAGACTGTACAGGAGCTCGCCCCCTCTCCTTAAGCTTCCTATGATTAAAATATTTCTACAGCTCAGCCTTAGTGATCCATGAGTTCCATTTTTTGAGTTCACGAGGCAAGAATGGAAAAGCCTCTGGCTTGCTGCAGCTTTGGTCTCCATGAAGTTCCTAGGATCCTATCTCCTACCTGCTTTCTAGAGCATTCATAGGGCTCTTGATCTGTTGTTGACCTCACCAAACCTAAGTAATTACTAAATATACAGTGTGTATGTGTGTGTGTTTGCACATATGCGCACCCGTGCGCACAGGGAAGGCAGAGGCTGGCCACTGGATGCCTTCTTCTATTGCCTCCCACATTCTTTTCTGAGACTCTCCCTGAACCTGCCACTAGCTAACCAGATGGGCCGGATTGCCTGGCCAGCAAGCCCTAGGAATCCTGCTACAGCCACATGGAGCTATTGTGTGGGTGGCAGGGGTCAGAACTCAGGTTCTCAGCCACGTACGGTAAGCACTTGACTGATGGAGGCATCTCCTCAGGCCCCTTCGCCGCCATTCTAAACACCCACCTTGGGCAGCATCTCCACACGGGTGGCTGAGCTGTCGCAGATGGGGAGGAGGTTTCTGAGTCCCCTCAGTCTTTAGGTGTTTGAAACTACTGCTTCTGTGGGATTAACTGCATCCAAGTAAGGAGGTGAGTCAGAGATAGTTTTAGGAGAATTTCCCATGGGCCCTGAATTGTGGTGCTTTGTCAGATTCCAACACTCAAGTAAGCTCCTTCCATAAAACCCAAAAACCCTCTTTCCTATTTTTCTTTTCCTTCCTCTGTGTTCCCTCCCTCCTTTCTTTCACTCTTTTTTTCTTTCTTTCTTTCTTTCTTTTCTTGTACTAAGGTTTTGTATCTAGAGCTTGGCCCATGCTGGACAAATATCCAACAAATGACCTATATTTTTCCCCTCCAGCTTCCTGAAAGAAATATGTCTATGACACAGGGCCAGGGACACACAAAAAAAATCTAACCTATGAAAACTGGGCCATTTTGAAAAGATATTTGCATATAGGTTACACACATATATGAAGTTAATGCCATACTGCAACTGCCCCTCCTCAGGGTCACTTGAACAGAAAAAATGCAATAGCCCATAACATTCTGATTTGCTTCAAAGATTAGCTCATTTTATTGTTTCTTTTTTTTAAGAGCTAATTAAGCTCGGCCTGTAAATCACCTGGTCAGGAGACTGCCTCTCAGAAAGCCTGATTCACCTAAAGCTATGCTAAAGAGGTGGGAAAAGTAATTATCCCCTTAATGAAATAACATACTCACCCTTCCCAGAAGCCCTTCCTTCAGTGTAGCTAATTACAGCCCTTCTCTCCCGCATTTTTTTTTTTTTTTTTTTTTTTTTTTTGAGTCCTTACTTGGGAAGCACAACTTTTCTTTTTTCTTCTTTCTATCTTTTTTCCTTCAAACACTGGCGCAAAGCCTGAGCATGCTTTCTTGGACACTCTAGGATTTCCCACTTGTTCTCTGAAGCCATCTCGCCTTCCGCCACCCCCACGCCCCCCACTCCCCAGTGGGGATGTTTGCCAGTCTCCACTTCTGGATTGGACTCTCTTCTGGGACCCTAGGTCCAAAGGCACAGCTTTCTTTCTCCTGTATCTCCTTGCTCCAGAGAGCTGCTGTGAGTAGCAGCTGCCTGCTCTGTTCTTATTTCAACTCTAATAAAATAGCCCTCAAACTTCCTTCTGAGTCCATTTCTAAATGAAATTAACAGCCCCGAAAGTGAACCCCAGATTCCCCAGTATTAGAGGGAGCTGCTTCCTATGTAGCTTTCTCTGTCTCTGTAGCAGATCTGTGTAGCAGCCTTCAGCTTGTCTCTCCTCTTGTAGACTGCCGGTCCCAACACTGGGGGCTCTCCTGCACACATACCCAAGTCCTGTCCAAACCCACTCACTATGTACTCGTGGCTACTTTTAAAAAATTCTTTTTCAAAAGATTTATTTATGTATTTATTTATACAGTACTCTGCATTCATGTATGCCTGCACACCAGAAGAGGGCATTAGATCACAGTATAGACGGTTGTGAGCCACCATGTGGTGCTGGGAATTGAACTCAGGACCTCTGGGAGAGTAGTCAGTGCTCTTAATCTCAGAGCCATCTCTCCAGCCCACTCCTGGCTGCTTTTAAGATTAGGAATATCAACATTAACAGCAGACCCATCCTTGTGAGGTTAGACCTGGGGGTGGGGAGTGGGGGTGGGGGAGTGTCATACCAGTTGAACAAAGTAGTGACATGTTACAAACTATGTGGTTTGAGGTACTCCCAAAAGGCATCTGGGGCAAAAATGAGCAGCAACCCTTGTAGGTACAACCTGTAGGCCTCACAAGCATACCCTGGTGGACAGAGGCTGTCTCAGGTGGCTTAGGGCAAGGCTCTGGGCTTATATTGCCTCTGAAACAAATAATCACAAACCTAGTAGCTACAAAGAGTTCATCTGCAGTATCACACGGGTCAGAGGCCACACATGTCCCAATAGGCTAAATTCAAAGCATCTGTAAGGCAGTATTCCTTTTAGGAGGCTCCCAGAGAGAGTCTTTGATCTAGCCTGTTCTTCCCTTTGAAAGCTGATGGTACTCGCCTTTTATCCCAGCACAGGCAGGCAGATGTCTGTGAGTTTGAGGCAGATCAAGTTCCAGGATAGCCAAGGCCTTACAGAGAAACCCTGTCTTGAAATACAAACAAACAGAAAGAAAGGGAGTAAATAAGAGAGGAAAGAGAGAAGAAAGCTGGCTGTCTGCTGCTGGCTCTGGTCCTTTTCCCGTCCTCACAGCCAGCACCATCACTTCCCTCTGCCCATTTCTCCTTTGTCATATTGTCATCTGATCGCAACTAGGAAATAGTCAATGGCTTCTCATGGATAAACGTGACTGGGCTGCACTCACCTTATAGTGCAAGACACTCTTTTCCATGTCAAGACATTTGAACTTAATTTTATCTACATCTCTTTGCCATTTAAACAAGCATATTCACAGGCTCCAAGGATAAAGATGTGGACCTCTTGGAGTGGGTATTATTCTGTTACCACAGGTCCAGGACACTCCTACTCTGTGGTCCCTTGTGGACCACAATCTACTATCTCTACTAACAATTATTAACACAATTACTAACTTTGGATATATCAGTTTATGGGTAGTAACAACTTTCTGATTATATTGTAGGGAAGCGTGTCAGTTAGCTTTTGTCAATTAGACACAAAGTAGAGTTACCTGGCATGAGACAACCTCAACCGAGGAACTTCCTCATCAGGTAGCATGGAGACATGTATGAGTGACTGACTGTCTTGAAGGCTAACTGATACAGGAGGCACCAGCCCATTTTAGGCAATGCCATGCCTAGACAGATGGGCCTGAGCTGTATGAGAAAATTAGTTAACTAGCCAGAGGATACAAGCCAGAAAGCAGTGTTCCTCCATGGTCTCTCTTCAGTTCCTGCCTCCAGGTTCCTGTCTTAAGTTCCTGCTCTGATTTCCTCCCATGAAGGAATATGTCCAGGGAGTTGAAAGATGAAATAAACCCTTTCCTCCCCTCAGTTGTTTTTGGTCCGTGCTATATCATACCAACCAAGAAACAAACTTGGAAAGGAAGCAAATTGGTATAAGAAAAACAAAAATATTTTTAAGTGGTTTTATTTTGTTTGTTTTAGGGCAGTGAATCTCAACCTGTGGGTCATGACTCCTGTGCTATCCTACATATCAGATGTTTACCAAATTACAGCTATGAAGTAGCAATGAAATAATTTTATGGCTGGAGGTAACCACACCACGAGAAACTGTATTAAAAGGTCACAGCATTATGAAGGTTGAAACCACTGTTTGAGAGAGTAGCCTATGCTCTACTCTTTGGCATCTAGAACCTATACCACTTTTACCATAAGCCATGGACAGAGAGTAGAAATATCTGGCAGAAAAAGAATTGGAAATGAAAAGACAAAGACAAAGAAAGTGAAACTCTCTAGAAGGCCACTGTTTTCTCTAACATCTGGGAACTGCTGAGACCTCTTTAGGGTTCTTGAGGTTAATAGGTGTTAGCATAATTGCCTCCAGGTTGCTTAGCAACCTCTGACATCATCACAGATGGCTACTAGGTGTGCCAGGGGCCCAGGATATAAATGAGGCTGAGCTGCCACCTTGTCTCTCTCTGACTCTTGCACTAGTCTCCTGCACTTTCTTTCATGACATCTCCTTCCCCTCTGTCTCTCTACCCTCATGGCTCGCTCAGGCCTTAACTCCTCTCCCCGACCTTCCTACGCAAATACATCCGACGCGTGCCATCTCATTTTTAATGATAACAGTAAGTTATCTCCACTGATGAAATAAGCCATTCTAAGCCAGATTATAAGTATAAAAAGGGCAGGTTTATTTGGGAACTGAGGCTCTTGGGAGAGTTCAGCAGCTTCAGGGGGCTAGACCAGAGGAAGTTGCGGCCAGATTGTGATGGGGGCTGGTATTTAAGGATTGCAGGAAAATGGCATATCTGTCACCTGCTGGACTTGGGAAGCTGGTGGCTCCAGGTGAGGGGGTTGGGGCAGTCTTCCAGAATGCTGAGAATGTGGAGGTTTTCCTCTGAAAGGGCAGGGTTGGGGAGTGGGATTTACTGATCATGTTAGTGGTGGGTGCCTGGAGATGCCAGCTGAACAGAGATCCTAACAACTGTCTTACGTGAGAACAGTACTGTTAGGATTCTGCCCTAGTCTACCTGAGATGTCATTGTCTACCTGCCACGGGGCATGGCCCTGCCCAGGAGGATTATAAAAGGACAAACCCACCTCTCTCTCTCTCTCTCACCTCTCTTCCTACTTCTCCCTTTTCCTCTCTTTCCCTCTTGCTCGCTCTCTGTTTTTCTCTGGCGGTACCCCTCTCACTTCCTTTCTCTCCCCATGCTCATATAATAAACCTCTCGCTATCATATCTGTTCGGTGGTACATATTTCATATCTCATTGGTATTTCAATTATATCTCTCATTCGTGCCCTCTGCTGGGTCAAACAGTGGCTATGATGGGGTTGGGCTTAACCTGAGAGTTTTATGTTTAATATAAGAAAATGCTAAGAGGATACCAGGCAGCAGATATTATATTATATGAGGTTGATTAAAAGAGCATGGGGAGAGAAGGAAAGGAGAGGAGGGAGACAGAGACAGAAGAGCGAAGAGATAGTAAGAGTGAGAGAGAGAGAGAGAGAGAGAGAGAGAGAGAGAGAGAGAGAGAGAGAGAGAGAGAGAGAGAGAGAGAGAGGAGGTAAGAGAGGGAGGGGCGAAGTAGGCCTGTCCTTTTCTATACTGGGCAGGACCACACTCCTATGGCAGGTAGGCAATGACATTACAGGTAGGCACACCGAAGCAGAATTCCAACAGAGAGCCTCTGAGTCTCCCAACCCTGGCTGTCTCAGGATTCCAGGGGATTACAGATGAGCAACAAGCTGAGTTTATATTACTTAAGGGGGTGGGGGACAGAGTTGAGGGTAATGGTAATTCTGTTCCTGTCCAAGTAAATGGAGGCAGCATGAGGGGAAGGCTGATACACTAGGAATTAAAACTAAACCTTACTTCGTAGGGGTGTGGAATCCGGCTGCTGCAACTTTTATGGGCCTGCTGTATAGACAGAGCCTGGCGAGCACTGGCGAGTACATAGCATAGTCAAGTGCATAGCATAGTCTTACAGAGTGGAGTCTGGGAACACTCTTTGAAGGTTGCCTTGCACTCTTTCACAGGAAACCTTTGTCACTCTTTCTAAGTTCACTTTCTCCACCCCTCCCCGCAGGCTACTCAGTCACTCACTTGGCAGCAGCTGGATCTGAGTTATTCACCGGCTTGCCTAATCACACCTGGGAGAAAGGAGCCTGTTGCACGATCCTGCTGCGCAGTGGCGCCCGCAGGCTAACCTGCCCTGCCCTGCCCTTTGCCTCCGCCCCAACGGCCCACCGCCTGATATCGCCCCATGTGCACAGGGCCAATCAGCACCGAAGTGGCCTCAGCAGGTGCCTAGCGGGTGCCTCTGAAGGGAGCTGGGCGGGACCGAGCAGATCACTCCTCCCCCCCCCACCCCCTGCCGACCCGCCCCCCTCTCCCCGGCCCCCCACCCCCCCCCCCCCGCAGCCCTAACTCTGGGAACTTGCACCCCAGCTCTGCCAAGATTTCTCCTAGTTGATTCAGGGGCCCCTCTGCCCTGGAAAGGCTGCTGCCTAAATTCCTAAGAGAAGTAGGGGAGAGAGATTGTTTGTTGTTTGTTTGTTTGTTTTTGGGTTTTTTCATTGTTTTTAAGGGGGGGGGGTGGTGGGGATTGGCCTTATTATACAATTAATAAAATTAAATGTATTATTTTGCCTCTTAAGGAGTTACAAAGACTAACCATGCGAGGTATTTGGAGGGACTAGGAGGCAGGCCTGAAGGAGAGTTTAGAAGTACAGTGGGAGGAGTGGGGGACAGCCCCCTCTTCCTCATTACACTGTGAACTTCCTCAGAGGCAGACTGCTTGTGCGACGCTGACACACTCTAGGGGCACCTGTGGGGGCCTCTGTTATACTATATTAATTAGTTAAGGCCCAAGGAGCCTTTGAAAAATGGCAGGCCCCCTTCCAGACCCCGCTGAGGTGCAAACTCTTTGGAAGTCTCTACTTTGCTCCCAAGCTGCAAATGAGGAGGGTGGCTTACTTAAAACAATCGGTAACTTGACAACCAGGAAAGTGAAGCTGCAGCCTTTTCTTCTCTCTTAATCCCTAACAGATCAAGTGACAACTGAGAGTCAGAAAGGGACATACCAGTTCCCTGAGCGCAGGGTGTTAGAACAGGATGAGAGAAAATTCCCTTCTCAATGGTGACTGCCTAGCCCAGTAGCATCTTTAAGCATTGACTAATTGGTTATTAGTATTGTTGTGTGTATATGACAGTTTTGTGTGGCTGTATGTGCCACAGTGGGCACAGATGGGGGTGGGTTCCTGGAATTGAACTCAGGTACCAGGCTTAAATGGCAAGCACCTTTATCCACTGAGCCATCTTATTACCCCCCCCACCCCAAGTAGCATCTTCTTATTAATTTCCCAACAGAATTCAGTGTCCAGTGCTATATAGCCTCACAGTCCATGTAATGAAATAGGACTCTTGATTGTACGCGATCCTTTGTAGCTGGCTAATTGCTTTAGAATTGCTACCTCCGCCTTTGAAAAGTTGACACTCCCACTTTATCTTTTGTACCTCACAAGGCTCCTAAAATTTGGAGTTCAGCTCATGGTAGGACTTCTCCCATGTTCACTGATGGAGACTGGGCATGTCCATCTGATGAGAACTGCAGATCCAGAATCACAGGACCAACACATCTTTAGTTCACAAGGTCTTTTAACTGATGAGACACTGGAGTCCCAGGAAGGGAAGGAACTTGTCCAAAGTCTTTTAGGGGTTAGAGAGACTGAGCCAGAATTCAGGAGCTTTGAGTTTTTAGATTAGTGCTCTTTCCCCTGCACTCATAAAGCTTGAGTCCCTGGAAATGGCACCTCCCAAACCAGAGTCCAAATCTAGACTCTAATCTCCTAAGAGTGGCCTCAGGGTATTTGAGCATAGACTTTCTAGTCTGTTGGTGGTAGTGCATTTACCACCTTTTAGCAGAAAAACTTGGAAACATCCAATCAAACCTTTAAATTTTTAAAAAAATGTGTATAGGTGTTTTGCTTACATGTACATCTGAGTGCCATGCATGCCTGGTTTCCCCAGAGGTCAGAAAATGACATAGATTCCCCCGGGAGTTACAGATAATTGTGAGCTGACATGTGGGTGCTGGGAATCCAACCCAGACCCTTACAAAAAGCAGCCACTGCTCTTAACCACTGGACCAGCTCTCCAGCGCTCCCCTATTAAATTTTTTCTTTTATCGAAAGTATATTTTTTCCCATACAGTATATTCTGACTATGGTTCCCCTCCCTTTATTCCTCCAATTTCTGCCATATCTCCTCTCCCACCTGGAACCTCATCCTTTCTGTCCCTCCTTAGCAAACAAACAGGCATCTAAGAAATAATGATAAAATAAAGTACCCAAGTACATTGCAACAGAACAAAATGACTAAACAAGAGCCAAAGAAAAGGCTTAAGAAATGCATATAGACATGGAGACACCCACATTTGTACATACAAGAATCTCACAAGAACCCAAAACTGGAAGCCATAACATATACACAAAAGACCTGTAAAGTAGGGGGGGGGATCCTGGTTTAACATTAAAAGACAAAGAACCTCCAAAGAATGCAATTGAGCCTGTTTTTCTTTTGACCATCTACTGCTGGGCATGGGGCCTACTGTTAGGAGTGGCCTGTTTCCCAAGTGAGATTCCATTGGAGAAAATTAATATTTCATTTGCAAGTGTTTATCAATTATAAATAGCTACTAGGTTAAAAACGGGGACACGTGACCACTTCTTTCAGCTCTAGAACTGCAGGTCAGTCAAACTTTTAAATCCCAGAAAATCTTTCTCTAGATATCTGCCTTGAAATAGACTCAGCTATAAAGAGAAACATCTATGCATAATTGGCTATAATACAATGTTTCTGACAGCAAAATCTGGAAACAACTTCAAATAGCATCTATTAGTGAAGCAATGAGTTAGTCTCATCCATCTGCCCAGGCCTTGCAAGTGTGAAAAGCAATACCTTATGTGCAATACAGGCAGCCTTATGTGCAAGCAAGAAATCAGGTCCAAGGGATGAAGTGAAAACACAAGAGTGTGTACAACAAAACAGTCTCATTTGCCTAAAACTTAGTGAATATCTTTTCTTCTTCTTCTTCTTTTCTTTTTCTTTCTTTCTTTCTTTCTTTTTTTTTAATTTTTTTTAATTTTTTTATTTTTATTTTTTTGAGGAGGGTATAGTTCAAGACAGGGTTTTTCTGTGTAACCGTGACCATTCTGGAACTTGCTCTGTAGACCAGGCTGGCCTCGAACTCAGAAATCCAGCTGCCTTTGCCTCCTAAGTGTTGGAATTAAAGGGGTGCCCCAGCACCACCCAGTGAGTTTGTTTTCACAAATATGTTTGTATACTCCTAACAGGGAACATAGGAGACTGATAACAGCCACTGTTGACAAAGAGATAAACTGGGAAAGGTAGCTTATCTTTTTTTATGTTATACACATTGGTGTTTCAATCTTTTGTTCATGTATTATCTTTTTTATTAAACATTAATAAAATATATTCATATCATTCAAATGCCAAATATTGGCAGGAGCTCAACTGTTCCTTAATACTTGGAAAAGAATAGTAGCTTGACCTCACCAATGGAGGAAATCTGTCAGCAGCCTGCTCTTAGGGAACTCATCCATGTAACCGCCATCAGCATGTTCATGCTTGTCGGTGACCGATGACAAGTTAAAAAGTGACTCTACCACTTTGATGTCCCTGAGTCGCCAGACCACAAAGAGAATCAAGATAAGAGCTGTTGTCTTTGCTCTGGTTCCTTCAGGGTCAGGCCCTGAGCTTGTGCAAGAGTGAATCACCAACTTTTGAATGAAACAAGAAGATTGTATTGGTAACATTTTTTTCCCCAACACATTATTTGGTAAAAAAAAAAACAGCTTAAGGAAGAAGAAATTATTTATTTGGGATACACAGTTTCATGGGGTTCAATACAAGGTATTGTAGCAGAGGCTCTTCACTCCGTAGTAGAAGAGAGGAGAGAGAGAGAGAGAGAGAGAGAGAGAGAGAGAGAGAGAGAGAGAGGGAGAGAGAGAGAACAACATACATCCAAGGACCCAGAGGATCCAACAGAATTTCATTGCCTTTGCTAGGATTCTGCTTCAGTCTGCCTACCTATGATGTCATTGCCTACCCGCCATGGGGTGTGGCCCTGCCCAGTGTGTAAAAGGACCTCAGCCTTCTCTCTCTTACCCTCTCTTATACCTCATCTTTCTCTCTGGGGTGCCCCTCCACACTTTCCTTCTCTCTCCATGTTCATTTGATAAACCTCATATATCTTATTATCTTATTTCTTATTATTAAACATAAAAGCTTTAAATTCTTTGCCTGTGATAAAACACTCTGACAAAAATCACCTTCATGGAGAAATGGTTTCTTTTGGCTCCCAGTTCAAGGTGTGGTCCAGCCAGGTGGAGAAGTCAAGGCAACGGGATCCTGAAAGAACTGGTCACACGGCATCTATCATGAAGCAGAGAGGGACGGATGCTCGCTTGCTAGTGCAAGCATCTGTGCTATGTGTCAGCAGCCGCTTCGGAGCACAGTTTTTTCATGGAGATGCCAGGGTCTTCCTCATTCCCAAGTGTGTGTCATGTTCATAGAGTCACAGGACTCTGACATAGAAAGATGAGTCAGATGTCCCTCTGGAGGTCTATTGTTCTATAAGTGATGCTTGGATTACGGGAATGTCCCTGTTTAGGAAACGGAGAAGGAAATACCAAGTAACCAAACTTCATATTGAATGTGTTTGAACATGACACGCATAGCTGACAGGTTATCAAACCTCTGCCCACCAGGAAATTTCATACTGACTCATCTGCTCGTATAAATTTCCCCATATTCCACAGAATGACTTTGATGATTAGAGGAAGTTGGTTTGGACTGGGCTTGATTGTACATACCTGCAATCCCAACACTTGGGAAATGGAGACAGGAGGCTCAGAAGTACAAAATCATCCTTGCCTGCAGGGTGTGTTTGAGACCAGCCTAAACTATAAAGCACCATGCCTCAAACAACAACAGAAAGTTGCTTTTACTTATGCTCAGGTCAGCTGTAACAACTTTTCAATGTTGGCAAGTAATTGAGTGAAGAACTTGTCGTTTTCCTCTTTAAAGCCAATCTTGTGCTTGAGCCAGACAAGCCAAAGATGACAGTGAATGTTGTCAACATCTCAACATCATTATCCTCAATTAAAAAAAAAAAAAAAAAAAAAACCCTTTTAGTCAATCTCTGTTGATGTTTTGGGTTTGTTTGTTTGTTTCAAATTTCCTAAACATCCTGTATCAATGCATTGATTTTTTTCATTTATCCTTCTTTCATTTAGCAAACATTTACTGTTCATCTGTGATGTCAACTGCACACATCCCTTCTAACCTCAGAGAACTGGTGGATGCTGATAAGCAGATGGACCATCTCAGCACACAACAGAGTACTACATCATGACGGAGGAAGCATCAGCAGGAAGAGGGCGGCTGGACAGGAATAGCAGGTGCTCATTGTCACCCAGAAAAGAATCTGGAGAGTGGAGGGTGATGGGAGAAAAGTAAATGCTTGTAGCCCTTTCCGACAGCAGTACCAACGATAAGAATCATCTCACCGAAAGTCAGAGGGAAGTCACAGTTTAGCATCTCTGTTCTCACTACCGCAGTGACACATAGATGGGAAAGGTAAACATTCACCATTCTGTGTGCCCTAGAACATCAGGGCGCATTCCTTCTGTTGTACCCACACCCAAGCTATCTCCATTCCTCCATATCCTCCTCTGCCCCAGGGAAGCAACATTCTTCTGTCTACTTCTACAAGGGGTGTGCGTGTGCGTGTGTGTGTGTGTGTGTGTGTGTGTGTGTGTGTGTGTGTGTGTGTGTGTGTGTGTGTGTGTGTGTTCTGTGTGTGTATATATGTGACTGCACAGAGCCAGAGAGGACATCAGATGTCCTTCTGTATCACCTGAACCCTTGAGACAAGGTCTCTCGCTGTACCTAGAACTAGACTGGTGGCCATCTGACCCAGGGATCCTTCTGCCTCTGTCCCCCAGAGTGCTGGGGTTATAGGGGTATACACAGCCATACCAGGCTTCTTATTGGATTCTAATATCCCAAATGGAGCCAATTCCCAACCTTTTAAATAAGAATTTAACAGAGAATGTGCAGGTTTAGCAGATTTTCTTCTCATATCTCTTTTGGATGGGTGTTCATGGGCCAATGAAGTGACTTGTTTAAGAACAGTAGGCACTGCTCTGGTCATCTACCTTCCATTCACAGGGATAATTATAAAGTGATGACAAATCCCTTCAGAGAACCTGAGGAACATTTCCAAGAGTTTCCAGGATGCCTTTGCTCGGCCATGTTGACATTTTCCTCAGCTGCATTTGGTTGTGTGTCCTACTGGACCTTTACTTTGCCCCAGCCCATTACTTTGCCCTACACCCCACTTCTATGAAGAATTTAGAAGTTTCTGGACCTGGGTCATGTATATAAAAAAAAAAAAAATGAGGGCCGGGTCTTCATTCTGGAGCTTTGTGCAATGCAAGGTTGAAAAGCCATGGCTAGTGAGAGCCTCGGGCTATATCAATTTATGTCAGAAAAAAAGGAGGAAGTGGGCCCATGAGGAAAGGTTGAGTTGAAGTTCCCTCCCAACCCACCCATTCTGTTGAGGAGTCTACAGGCTGATGGACCAATCAGAGCTTTGGTGGTTGTGGAGAGTTTGGTTGGGGTACCAACATCTTGGGGCATCTCTAGTACCCCAGGTGGTCATACATCATCAACTTCTATGTCTAGACTGGCATCCTTTTGACTCTCAGGCGAAACCTTTAAGTGGCATCCTCAGCATGGTGTAAACCCGATCTGGAGGGACCCAGTCTTACCAACAGCCTGGCAATCAGAGGCATTCGCTTGAAAAAAGGCATGCATGTGTTTGAGAGGAGTCAGAATCCATAACCCACACACATGCCCTTACATGACACTGCCTAACTCTGCCCCAATAAAGACCCACACCCCTTCCAAATACTGCTCCATTTATGACTTAGCTTTGACACAAGGTCAGAGGGAAGAAGCTATATTCAAACCGTAACAGGAGAAAAGGGAAAGGGAAAGAACTGGGTGGAGGAGGCAGGGGATTACTTGCCTATCTCTTATAAAGAGTTTCCCCTCTCATAGAAAATAGAGCCCATCCATCACTCCTAAACTTAGGGTAGAACACATTGGGACCCTGAACAAAAGCATAAGGTCTACGGATAGAAGAGTGACAGACAGGGTGTAGACAGCCAACAGCATCTGCCAAGGAGAAGCCCACCCTCACACTCCATCTGCAGCCCCAGTGGAGTCCGATGCCTGGAGTTTGCAGCTCTTCACATCTCTGGTGTACTTTCTCTGGCAGCCTTCCATGTGTGCCGTTTAGGATGCACCTTGAGAACTAAAGGCACCATTTCAATGTATTTTTGTGCATTCAGGACCTTTAGCATAGTCCCCTAATGACACAAGATTGCAGCAGCAACTGAGTACTTTAGACAGCAATAAGTCTAACACCGTACAACTTTTTTTGTGTATGTCACAGACCAATTTTTCTTTTTGTCTTTTTTTAAATGGTTGAAGGATCTAAAACAGTTCTTGAACTCTGATCAAATTAAAAAAAAAAAAAAAAAAAAAAAAGCAGGGTTTAAATAATCCTCATGTAGAATCCACCAGAAATGATGTGAGTTCAAGTCAGGCTGGAGGGGGTGGGGCTGGAGAAATGGCTCAGAGGTTAACAACCCTTTTGCTGGCTACTCTTCCAGAGGTCCTGAGTTCAATTCCCAGCAACTACATGATGGTTTATAGCTATCTATAGTGAGATCTGGTGTTCTCCTCTGTCATGCAGGCTGAATACTATATACATAACAAATAAATAAATGAATAAGTCTTTTTTTTTTTTAAGTCAGACTGGGCCTCGGGGTGGTAGTGCATGCCTTTAATTACAGCATTTGGGAAGCAGAGGCAGGCAGTCTCAATGAGTTCAGTGCCAGCCTGGTCTACAAAAATAGTTCCAGGACAGCCAGGGACTACACAGGGAAACCATGAGTCAAAAAAAAAAAAACAAAACTAGATAGATAGATTGATAGATGATAGCCAGGCAGATAGATGATAAAGTCAGACTGGGTACTTCTTCCTTAAACCTGGGACTTCCCAGTGATTGTTTTTCTGCATTGAGAACCATCTTCATCCTAGGAAAGGAAAGTATAATTGACATGTGGTTAGTTCTATCACATTGAAAGAGTGTGGCAGACACACCAGCATGAACAGCAAGGCTGACATTACAAGAAGAAATAGTCATTAGCTCTTCTACTCATTGGCTGATAGGATGCTGGGCGAATCCTCGAAGCAAATTTGCATGTCTGTAAAAGACATACTAGTAAGACTGTCTTTGCCTACTTTTCAGGAAATGTCTAGGGTCAAAGTACTGTGGAGGATCAGAATCAAGTCCTGTACTTCTGTTTCTGAGACCAAAAGCAAGATACTCAAACTCATGATGCCTTTAGTTGTCTCCAGGTGAGAAATACTGAACACATTTTCCTTATAAAATCTCTGTGAAGATTAATTGAATTTATACAATGATAGTTTCGAAGCAGTGTGGATAGGAAGTTTGCCCTGCAGTATTTGCAGTTATTAGCACAAGCACATGCCACCGTGTGTTTGACAAGCACGGCTACACAGTGACTCGTTGCTGCTGTTAGTGAAGACAATAAACAGTGTCTTTTCTTTCCATGTACCAGGGCGTCCCTCAGTGTGCCTGTAGTGCCCTGGTGTTCCAGGCAGTTAAGATCAGTGATTGAATGAGCATTGAGATCTGATGTAGGAAAGATTTGGAGATCTGAACTGCAGTGTGGGTGAACAGTCCTCATTGGACAAGAGGATAATTAGTAATACAAGAACAGATAATTATACCAGGAGGCTTATTTAGATTATACAACTGACCTGCTTGCATTGTGCTGTGAACAAGTAGTTTCCCTTATCACCTGCACGGTCTTGTTAAAGTCCAAATCCTTCCTGGCTATTATATACTTAAAAAAAATTTATAGAGAGATCTGCATTTTAAAAACTATAAATAAGTATACTTGGCGGGGGGAGCTGCTGAGGAGAAGCCTCAGTCACTAACGTTCTTGCTGCAAACGGATGAGGTCTTGACTTTAGCACCCGTTTAAAAATTAGCTGGTTGTAGTGGTGTGTACCAGTAATTTCAGCATAGGAGAGGCAGAGAGGAGCCCTGGGGCTTGTGGCTGTTCAGTCTAGCTGGCTCCCGGGAGCTTTGGGCTCATTGAAGACCTTGTTCTAAACAGACAAGTCAACAAATAAGATAGAGAGTAATTGATTTTTGGCCTACACACACACACACACACACACACACACACACACACACACACACACACGGATGTGCACCTGCACATATATGCACACCTCTATCAGTGCACAACTCAAAAATAATTTACTTTAAAAGAAAATCCTTCTTTATTCACTTGTCCCTGGTGATAATGAAAAAAAATGATACCATTTGTATGAGAAAAGTTTCTAATATCTTCCAAAGTTATAGTGACATTTAGCCTTTAATGCAGAAATCTCACTCCTTAAAAATCACATATAGGGTATGTGCACTATCGATAAGAATGCCTTGTGCACAAAGAAATTTGTTATAGACTTGTCAGAAAATAAATGAAACCATCCTGAATTACTGGCAATGAGAACTGTTTGTGCATGGCATGCAGAAGCAAAAAGGTCTAGTGTTACACTCATCAAAAATTAATGAGGCTTGTCTCTTTGTCTTGATATGCTCACCTCTATGCAGGAAGTTACTCTCCCATACCCCAATCAGCCTTCCATGTCTGAGAGTCCCCAATCTATTGACAAATCAAAAATGTATAGATGTTTTTCTAATTAGTCCCTTGATACTCAGTATGACAACAATTTTGGTATTTTATTAGGTTATTACAAGTAATGTAGGGCAGAACCAAAGTATATAGAAAGATGAGTGTGCATCCTATATAAACACTGTAGTTTTAAATAAGGGAGTTGAGTTGAACATGTATGTATGTTGGTTTCCATGCGTTGACTGGAACCAAGGAGGGCTGACTACATGTATGTATCTGTGTGTGTCTGTGTGCATATCTATGTGTGCCTTGCATACATCTGTAAAAGGTGTGTATATGTACATACATAGGCCTTGTGGCATACCATGCATTCTTCATATATGATATATATTTACCTATAGGTATAGGAGGGAAGAAGATGAAACAGGGCAGGTTAGAAACAAGGCTTTTTTATATTTGTCTTTCTAAATAGTTTGGCTTTGGAGTTCTAAAGCAAAGAAAAAAAGAAAAGTTCTAAGCCTTAAAACCAAGTAAACTTAAAAATTGAAAGGACACTCTATACCACTATTAAGAATGGAAATATCACTCTCCATAACTAGAAGGCAACTGTCTTAGCTTGTCTTCCACTGCCATGATAAAATGCCCTGACAAAAGCAGCTCAAAGGAGAAAGGGTTTATTCTGACTCATAGCTCAAAGGTGCAGTCAACTGTGGCAGTGGAGTCAAGGCAGCATGAGCTTGAAGCAGCTGCTCACATCACCTTTACAATCAGGAAGAGAGAGCAATGAATATACGCTGCGACTCATCTCCAGGATGCAATTCTATAAACTCATTTGAAGGATTTCCCCATGAGGGGAGAGAGCAAACAGAAAACCTTGCCCACAAATGAATATCTAGAATAGTATTGTCCTAGGTTTAGCTTCCCAAGCCTTCAAATGATGCTTCCGTGTTGGTTCAAGGGACCAATTGGTGGATGGACTTTAGCATCATTCATGTGATGCTGGGTTTATGGGTATGCGGCATGCATGAGTTAAACCATCATGGAGACCTCCATTAAGATTTAAAGCCAATAGGCCAAGCAATACACAGCAGGATCAGAATCTCTTCAGACAGCTCCTGAGTCTATAATGGCAAGAGATCAGTCAGGATGAAGAAGACGTTGTAATGGAGGTTCCGGGGTAGTGGAAAATATTAGGAATGTGGAACATTTGCTAACGAACCCCATGAGAATTGAATACACATAGCCTGATAGACAGGCCATTCGAGCTCGCAATAACAAGAATTTAGAGGTCAGAGTGCCAAGGCCCATTGGAGCTCAGAACATATGTCACAGCAGACCCCAGATGGTGAGCATGGTGTTACAGAATTTGGTGTTCACCATTCTGGGCTTTTTTTTTTTTTTTTTTTTTTCTTTTTTTTTTTTTTTTTAGTCTAATCTTTCTTGGCTATCTTCCTCTCTCTCCTTTTTGGGATAGAAATATTTACTTTTTTGTATTGTGTATTGAATAAGGATGAGAATTTGAAAAAAATTTTTTACAGGGTCTTATAACTAAGAATCCTTTAATCTCAGAGGAGACTTTGAAGTTGAGCTTTTAAACAATGCTAGAACAGGTGAGCATGGAAAACAATGGGTCTAAGCTGGAGGAGTAGGAAATTAGACCCAAGAGACGCTGTGGTCTTGACACCCACTGTAAGACTCTCAGCTTTTAGTTTCCAACTTATAAAAAATGATCAATGGCTCAAGAAGTGGGAGTACTCCTTAGCTTGATATGCTTACTAAATATTATATGCATGGGTTGAATTCCCACAGGGTACTCTGTAAAATAAGCAAATTAAAAACAAGGAAAAATACTTAGAATGTGCTTAAAAGATACAAAATCCTGAAAGAATTAATAAAAACATTACAAGAAAAAAAAATGAACACTAGTGTGTGTGTGTGTATGTGTGTGTGTGTGTGTGTGTGTGTGTGTGTGTGTGTGTGTGTATATATATATATATATATATAAAATTTTTTTTTTGTACCTGTGAGGCTACGTCATGCTCTTTCATTTCTCTGGACGTTAGTTTCCTTCTCCATGAAATCCCATGAT